>NW_028258381.1:10301111-10602222 GCF_053883595.1 Heterocephalus glaber
GTGGTTTAAACAGATAAGTTAAATGATACTTATTGGAAGAGAGAATTTAAAAATGAACTGAGGACTGTCTACAAGAAACTCAATACACAATGACCAATAAATTGAAAGCAAGAAGAAGATATACAGAAAAGATTAATAAAAACAATAGCTAGATGTTTTACAAATTCACAGGAGTGGTGATAATATGAGATAAAATAAACAAAGAGAAATGTTATAGGAAAAGAGATATTAGATAATTCCAAAATGATGAATCCACCAAAAAGGCATAATGAGTTAAGATGTCCTCGCAGTACATTGCCAAGCCTCAAAATATAATGAAGTCAAACTTGATAGAGATTTTTTAAAAAGTAGACAAATCCCTAAGTATAATTGGGGATAGCAACATTCCACTATGAGTCCTTTTAAAAAGAACAAAATTCAAAAGGTCAGGGAGAATATAGAACTGAACCTGAAAACCAAGGAATAGCTCACCACGATACACATATTTTTTTAATTTCATGTAAATTCAGTAAGATAGACTGTAATCACAAGTCAGACAATAAACATCAATGAATTTTTAAAACCTGAAAGATCACAAAAGATATTTCTTGACCATTAGGGAATCAAACTACAAATCAACCACAAAAAAGAAAAACCAGAAAGAAATACTTGGTTACTAACATGAATACATTGACATGTACAGGTGAAAGGGGCAGTCTTAAATAAATTTAAAGACATGAAGAATGGAATGGAATAAATATTCTGCATATTAAAATGTGTTTGATATAGAAAAAGCAGTGTTGAAAGGAGGATTTATGGTATCAAGCAGTTCTAAAAGAAGAGAGGAAACTTCCCAGCTGTCGTCAAAGCTCCTGTCTCAAGAAATTATGAAAAGTACTGAAAAACAAATGCTATATGGACCAAAAAAATGAAAATAACAAAAAGCAGTAAGTACTGACTAAAAAAAGAAAATAATGGAGAAAACTGATACACCAAAAGTGCATATTTTGTAAAACTCAATTAAAAAATTAACTTCTAACAAGACCAAACAAAGACATCGAGTATTATATTCAGGAGGTAAAGGCATCAACACATTCTGCACCCTTTTAAAGATAAAGACAGGGAGACACTGTGAACCTCTTTATCAACAAATTCCTCAAAATCTATAAATTACCAAACTCAAGGATAATGTAGGAGACAATCTGCCAAGTCTTGGAACCATTACATAGACTGAATTTTCAGCCAAAATGCTCCCAAACAGAAATTCTTAGCATATTTTAGTGGAAAAAAATGAGAAAGGCACTTAACACCTATTTACCACAATCTCTTTTTAAAACCCCAAAAGACAAAGAAGAACTTCCGGTGTGTTTATAAAGCTGGCTTACCCTGGAATCAGGATCAGACACTGAACAAAAGCTGAATCCACAGAAGGATTACTTCCCACAAACTTAGACACAGAAAAGCCCTCAAGATACATTAGCAAATTGATTTCAGCAATGGAAGAAAGGAGAAAGCTGCATTATGCCAGGCTTGTATGATTAAAAATCATAATCTATCATATCAACAGACCACACTGACTGAAAAAGAAAAAAAGCATTTGACAAAGTTCAACAATGATTTTCAATAAAACCCCCAGAAGCGAGAAGAAAACTTCTTAATAAAATATATACTCAAATGTAGCCAATATTGAATACAACTGTGAGAATTTTCCCTCTAAGATGGGAGCAAGACAGGAAAAGATGTCTGATTTACTGTTACTTAGCACAGGCCTGGAAATTCTGGCCACTGCAAGAAGATCAGAAGAAGCAAACAGATTGAATAGAAAAGAAAAAAAATTGTATTTGCAGAAGACTGGATATTTATGTATTCAAACTGAGTAAGTCTACAAAACAATGAAAAGACCCCTCCTAGAATTAGTAAGTGTTTGGAAAAACTGCAGGACATAACATCCATACATTCAATCAATTTCAATTCTGTGTTCTAGTAATAAACATAAGTGTACAGAAATTGACAACATGCTAACATTTATAATTGCTCCAAACAAAATAAAATACTTAGACAACAATATAAAAACAACAAATATAGGACTTGTGTTCCATCAGTCATGAAATATTTAAGGTGATTAAAAAAGTCTTAAATCAACTGAGAAAAGTAAGATGCTCGTGGACTGGAAGACATGGCATAGTAGGGATGTCACGTCTTCCCACACTAATCTATAAGATAAATTCACTTACCATCTAATTCACAGTAAGCATTTTAAATATATAATTATTCTAAGCTTTTTGTGGAGAGGCACAGACTCTAGAAGACTTAAAAGAACTTGGACTGTGAAAAAAATAAAGTGAGAGGAATCACTTTAGATCTCATCTTAAAATGTATTATGTAGCTATTGTACTTCCTGAGGCACGAGAACAATAATCTAATGTGTGATCATGGTAGAAGAATAGCCCTGTCATCAATGGAACAGTACGGTGGACCCCTAACAAATCTTACCCAAGTAGACAGAAGCTAATTTTCGCAGAAATTGAAAAGCAGTATATGTCATTATACATAGCCTTTTTAAAATAAATGAGCGATTTGATGTCCTTAAATATAAAACTTTAAATTGAATTAAACTTCATACCTTTTACAAAAGTGTCCCCAGTGTAGATCACAAAGTTGAGTATAAAATATAAAATTACAACAATTTTAGAAAAAAGGAGAAAATAAGGGTAGGCAAGAGTTCTTTGACTTGACAACAGAAGTTTAATGCATAAATGGAGAAATGAATAATTTAGACCTTAGCCAAAAATAAAAATTAAATAAAACCATTGCTCTGTGAAAATCATGTGGAGATCATGATGTAGAGCTGAGAAATATTAGTAAACCACATATATGATAGACAGCTATTATCTAGAATATGTTCAGAACTTAACAGCAAAACCCAAAGCAACCACTTATAAAGGTCTCCAGAGAAATCCACTTAGAGGTCCCAAAGCATCCACTTAGAGGTCTCCAGAGAAATACTAAAAAAACAGATAATGTTCTCTTTCAGGGAAACTTAGAAACTTTTGGAGTATTTATGCCACACTCAAACTGGAACTTCAAATGTCTGGAATATTTTTCCTTCACCTCATTGTTCACTGATACTAGAAGAAAACACACAGTGTCATAGTCTTTAATTCTCTCCAAATTTCAAAATCATCATAGACAGGTTCACCTAGCCCCTTGCTTCTGACACAGTATTGATTACAATGTCCAAAGCAGATATCTGCCTCTCTCTACAGATGGTTCACAGCATGTGTTACCCATCCTCTCCTCAATGCTGAAAACAGTCATTAGCATCTTTAAATCTAATCAAATTACAGTCATATCCAAAATCCTTACAACCAATCAAAGAAACTTATCATGGAGTTTCTATCAATCTACAGCAACTCTTAGTAAAAAAAAAAATGTTAGTGGTAGCTCTTTAAAGCAACAGAAATAAAAGCAGTAAGTATACAGCACATTTATGTGTATATACAAATTTATATTGCTTTATATATAACTGTATGCATATTTATTTATTATTTAGGCATCCCTTCATGCAATTATGGAAGCTGAGGAGTCCTACATCTATGATCTACGTGCTGGAGAAGAGGAAATCAGTGCTGCATTTCAATCTGAAGTCTGAGTTGCAAATCTGAAGGCTTGAGGACCAGGTACACTTACGTCTCAAGCCAGGAAAACGGATGATCCAGCTCAAGCAAAGAGATTGACTTTGCCCTTCCTCACTGTCCTTCTTGCTATTCAGGCCCTCAAGAAATTGGATGACGCCAGTCCACAGTGGTATGGATAATCTTTACTCAGTCTGTGAAATGAAATACCAAGCTCTCAGCTGCACCCAGGAATAATGACTTGTCTGCTGTCTGTGCATCCCTTCGAGAGTCAAGCTGTCATGTAAGCTTCATCATCGCAATGGGTTAAATGTGTTCAGAGGCAGTACTCTGCAGAGCCCATCAGGGGACACATGAAAAGAAATCCAACACTTGTAGCCATTAAAGAAATGCAAATAAAACCATATTGATATAACACTGCACAACCATCAGACCCTAAAATGCAAAATAATGATCAACACCACATGCTTGAAGAGTGTGGGAAATGGGGTGACTCATCTGTGGCTGGAGGAAGAGTCTAGACTCTGAAAAAGCAACAGAGCCTCCTTCCTCACAAGTATATGTGTGCTCACTATATGGGCCATCTGTTACTGGCCTAAGTTTATTTCCATAGACACAAAGAAATTATACAGGAATGTCTACAGCGATTTTATTTGTAATAGACAAAACCTGGAAACAATGCCCCACCTTCTAATGTGCAAATGCTCAGACAAACTGGTACATTTGTTCCACGGAACACAGAGCAGTATCAGGTCAGACTCCAAAGAACACAGCACCTTGATGGACCTGTGTGGAAGTACTGCAGGTAAAAAGAGCCACCATCCAATCACTGGCTACTGTGTGATTACACTCATACTGCAGTCCTGACAGCACAAGGCAGACCATCGAAGAAGAGTCAGTGATGCCACAGGTTGGAGAGGTGGACAGAAAGAATGGCTGTGACCATGAGGCAGCATAAAACATCTTTTCAGGGGGCTCTTCTGGGCATTAACTGAATTGATTTCACATGAGTCTATCTGTACACAGACACCCGAGTGCATGCAAAACTGGTGAGAATTGAAGGAGGTAAGTAGATTTTCACCAGTCTCAGTTTCCCTTTTATGATATTACACTATTTAGGCAAGATGCTACCATTCACAGGGGGAGTGGGTGAAGGTTACATTGGGTCTCCCTGTGTTATTTCTATAACTGCATGTGAATCGACAGCTATTTCAAAATCTTCAAATATCAAATCAAGAGATTTGACTGACATCCAGGGTTCCGTTCTCTAAATGACTAAGGCTGGTGAAATAATTAATTAGATCCCAGTATTTCATTAGTCATCAGGATAACCCACAAGAATCCACAGACAGAACTAACAGCTGGGGAGCCTGTGTGTGGGGGGGAGTTTTATCTGGGAGGAGACGGGGGGAGAAAAGAAAATTGAGAAGTAAAAATCTATATGAACTAAATAAAAATCTGTACCTTAATTTTCATTAGAAATGTTATATTTTATCAACCAACTCTGTGGTTTATACATCCATGGAGCAAAATTAATAGAAATAGAAATAATAGTGAATTAGATCGTTAAGGTAAAGATAGCAACCTGAGGAGTTTTCACAGGCTGAGTAGCATCAATAAGTTAAGGTCGAGATCACAGAAAACATATTGCCACCACCAGAGCAGATAAATTTGTAAACTCTCTTTCTATATATAAACATTTGCTTCTAATCAGGTAAATGGAAGTTGAGAGATGAAGACTGATGAAGCTTAATTTAAAATTTCTTTTTACAACTTGATACATAAGAAACTTAAAATCTACAGTACTTTATAAAGAACTCTTTCCTATAAATTTCAGGAAATTTCATAAGTAAAGTGAAATGCTAGTAAATATTTTCTTTACAGTAACAAAATAAGAAACATAGAAGGAAGACCACATAAAAGGGGCACCAGCATAAAGAGATTCTCCATGAAATAGTATGCAGAAGACAGACAGACCCATGAAAATGTGTTCCAACTGATCACTGTTAGGGAAACCCAAAAGAAAGCCACAGTGAGAAATCAAGACATATCTAGTCACAGTGCTTAACACTGAGGACATTTTGGAGAAAATTAAAATAAAATTAAAGTGCTGGCAAGGGTGCTGACAGCCCAAATCACTTTGTGTGGTTGTGGGAGTGTGACATGCTCACAGCCACTCTGAAGAAACCCAAGGCTGTTTGCTGCCAGACTAAACATGCAGCCCAGAAATCACCCGCCTGGGCACTGGGCCCAGTGAAGGGCAAGCACTCCACACAAAACTTATGTGCTGAGCAGCCGAAACCTCAGAGTTACAAGCTCACCTTCCAAGAGATGGAAGGCTATGCAACTGTGTGTTCCTACCATGGAAATGTGCATGTTAAAGAAGAGAAGATGAAGGCTGAAAGAGTGAGTGTAAATCAAGGGAATCACACTGCAGGCATATGGAAGAAGCCAGTCTCAAAAAGGGTGTACACTATGTGATTCTGCTCTTGTAACATTCTTCCATGACAAACTGACAGATACAGAAGCAGATTACAACAGCTGTGGGCACAGGAGAGGAACTGCGGTGTGGCCAAAGAGGGCGTCTGAGAGGCGGTGGTGGTGGAGATGCCCTGCATGCCCACTGGGGCAGTGCGGAGATGACTGCACAGCTGCTAACCCCTCACAGAACTCTGAGTGCACACACACATGTGCAAATACTCCTGCATGGCGTGCTGGAAAACTTGATACAACCTGGAAAGGGAGGCGGAATGTCTATGGCCAATTTCCTGTTTACAGCCTTGTGTTATATTGGTAAGAAGCTACACTGAGAAAATGGACTACGAGTTCTCTGTCATTTCTTGTAACGTCATGTCAATCTCCAGTTATCTCAGAACGAAAATCAAGAAGCTAAACTGGGTGTTGTGGCACACACCTGTAACTCCAGCCCTTGGGAGGCTAAGGCAGGAGGATTTCCAGGAGTTCCAGGCAAGCCTATGCTACATAGCAAGACTCTGTCTCAAAAATCCAAGAAAAAAAGGTGAAAAAATGTCCATTTAGAAAATTCCCGGCAATGCCTTCTTCGACCCATCTGTGAATCACACCATCCAGGAATGAGAAATTGCTCTTACAGAACAGTGCTACAGTGTTGCAGCTGGTACAGCTAAGTCCCCAAGTTGTCTGCTTAATAATACAAAAACTAGCAGGATTTAAAAAAAAAGTTTCTCATTTTTATGATTCATTCATATGATTAATGACTCCTTTACAACTCACAGTCATACAACAAAAAGAAGGTATTCTAAATTCATTAAATATTTGAACCATGAAAAGAAAAACAGCTTAGAAGTGTTCTGATTTTACATTTATAATATGATCACATATAGGATCTCGATTCTCATTTCTCCAGCTGCTTACTGAGGAACCTGAAGCTACACTGAAGGACTGCTAAGCAGACACAGCCAGACAGATGTCCTATGTGCTTATGGCATTCGATTTACACAGGAAGTACTTAATGGACATTAATATTACTGTCGTAATTTGTTCAGCATTTGAACTGTCTTCCCCAAGACAATGTGTATTTCTTGTTCTCCTTATATTTTGAATACAGCCCATCTTGGATACATAGATATGTGATTATTGATAGATAGTGACAGATAGGCAGACAGAATGACAAAACGTCTTCAGTGTTGTAATCTTGAAATAATGTATGAATAGATGCATACACATGACATTACAGGAAACAAGCTCCCCAAGGCCTTGGTTTCTTTCTAGAGGAACATAACAGTAGCCATGGTCTCAAATGTTTTATGATGAGTAAAGGAGATCGATGGCTAGTATAAAAAAAAAAGCATTGTGTGAGGAGACGGCTGAATAAAATTATGAATTTATTATCATTAAAGTGAACCCCAGCTGGAGAGAAGGTGAGCCATTCCCACCACACAGAAGGAAGCTCCCTCACTGCCATCCCACACTGCTAGGGCAGAGAAGCTTAGCGGGTCCCAGCACCCAGAAGGAAGCTCCCCTGCTGCTACCCCAAGCTCCTAGGGCAGGGAAGCTGAGCCGCGCAGGCAACAGAAGCACCCCCTCCCCCCACCGTGAAATGAGAAGACATGTAAACAAACCTCAGAAACAGACTTCCGGATCACCTACAGCAACCATAAAGGGAAATGAGATGGAGCAATCTGATACTCAACTGTCTGGACTCTCTGAACTGGCAATAAAAGAGGATCTGAGAAATATGAAATCAGAAATAATAACTCAGATAACAGCAAAGATTGGGCTTATAGTGCAAGACATGATTAATAAATCTGGAGAGGACACAGATAAAAAAAACAGAGGATCTGAGGAATATGATGGAATTCCAACATAGGAAAAAAATGGAATCCATAAAACAGATACAAACAGATTTCCAGGAGATTAAAAACTCCATCGAAAGTCTGCACAGCAAAATGAACCAATGTGAGGATAGAATCTCAGATATAGAAGATAAAATTGCAATTAGTGACCAGGAAAAGAAAAATTGCTTTAAAATTGTAAGGGAACATGAGAAATCAATCCAGCAGCTGCTAGATGATGCAAAGAAGAATATCATAAGACTGATTGGAGTCAATGAAGAAACAGAAGAGAGTGCCGATGACATAAAAAAACTGTTCACAGAAGTGATGGGAGAAAACTTCCCAAGGAGGGGAAAAGAACTTGACGTACTGATAAGTGAGGCGTATAGGACTCCAGCTAGCCTTGGTCAAAAAAAATCTACATATAGGCATATAATAGTTGGGATTCCAGAAATCCAACAGAAGAAGAAAATTCTACAAGCAATGAGAGAAAAGAAACAAATCACCTACAAAGGAAACCCCATCAGAATCACAGCAGACTTCTCAATGCAAACCCTCAAGGCAAGAAGAGCTTGGAGTGATGTATTTCAAGCCCTAAAGGAAAACAGCCTCCAACCCAGATTGATGTACCCTGCAAAACGATCTTTCAAAATTGATGGAGAAATAAGATACTTTCATGATAAAGAGCACCCCAGGAACTTCATGAATACCAAAGCAGCACTCCAAAAAATTTTACACAATACCCTAGGAAAAGACAATGAGGATCACAACCCCAGGAAACCCAGCAGAATGAATCCATTGAGCATGACAAATTAAATCCAAAGGGTGAGAATCCAACAAAAAGAAAAAGTCATGACAAAGCTTTTAAAACTTTTAACTTCATCTCCTTAATGAGTGCATAATTCAGTCTTGCTATTGTACTGATTAGTATTTTTCTGATTCTAGAGTTGCACACCTTTTCTTGTGCTATACTGGCTATTTATCATCTTCTTATGTCTACTTTTTAATTGGGTTGTCTATTAATGAGCTCTAAGAATTCTTTATATATTCTGGTCATAGGTTATATGCATTGTAAATATGGTCTATTTAAGGACTACTTTTCATGTTAATGATGTCATTTAAAGTTCTAAATTTTGATGGAATCTCATTTATCAATTTTTTTTTCTTTTATACATCATGTCTTTTGTATCCTAGGTAGTTCTTTCCTACCCTGAATTCATAAACATTTTCCCTTATAATTTCTTCTTAAAGTTTTATACTTTTAGGCTTTCATATTTATATTCATAGATTCCTTCAAGTTATTTTCATGTATGGAAATAAAGGGTTGAGGTTAATTGTTTATATATAGATATCAGGTGTTCTAGTGCCATTTGCTGCAAACACTATCTCTTCCTCAGCTCTTAAATTGAGTTTATATTCTATAAAATGCTAATATTAAATAATCTTTCAAAACACAGTGGACCATACATGTGTGGTTCTATTTCTAGATTCTCTGTTTTATTCAAATGACCCATATATCTTTCCTACACCAACACTGCCTTGATTACTGTAGCTTTAGAAGAAGTCTTAAAATTAGGTACTAAATGTCTTCCAACACTGTTTGTTTATTTGTTTTAACTTTTCTAGGTCCTCTGTTCTCCTACATAACTTTAAAATTTCAATATCCAATTCTTCATTTATAGCAAGTATACACAGACCTGAATTTTTATATATACCTTGTGTTTTCTAATCCTGTTAAATTCAAATGCAAGTTCTAGGGGCTCCTAAAGATTTCTTAGTATTTTCTCTGTAGATGATCATTTCATCTACATATAAAGATTTTGCTTCTACCTTGCCAATCCTATCTTAATTGTGTTATTTTATTGCCAGACTATTTTGGTGTGGCCTAGGTTTCAAAGTTTAATGGACAGATGAAGAGTAGGCATACCTGCCCTTGTTCCCCACCTTAAGGAGAAAGCATTGTATCTTCTCCATTCATATAAGGCATTTTCACTGGAAATATGGAGTACATGTCTTTAATCTATTGAGAAGGTTCTGTTCTACTTCTGTTCTCCTGATAGCTTTTTTCCATGAACAGCTGCAGAATTTAGTCGAATACTTTTTCTCCAACTAGTGACAGATCATATGGCTTTTTCCTTTCCTCTGTTAAAATGATGACTTTTAGGGGTGGATCTTCCAATGCTGAACCAACACTGCCATCCCTATAACAAAACCACTTTCTACATACTGCCAGATCTGACTTCCAATAGTTTGTTTTGTTAAACAAATTTCTATCTATGTTCATACATTTTTCTTCTATTATCTTTATCCAGTTTTAGGATTAGCACAACGTTGATTTCTTAAAATGAGGGGAGAAGCGTTCCTTCTTTTTTATGCTTTGTTTGATATAATTTATCAGTTAAAATGTATATGAGCCTGTTGTCATATAGGTAGGTTTTCAAGCTAGGAATATACTTTCTTTAATAGGTGCTATTCAAATTTTATATTTCCTCCAGAGTTAGTTTCATTAATTTGTCTTCCATGGTGCTTCTTAGAAGTTGTCAAATTTATTTCAAAAAAGATTTTTGTAATATGCTTTCTATATCCTTTTAAATTCTGTAAAATCTGTGGTAATGTCTCCTAGATCTTGATATTGTAATTTAAAAAATGTATAATTGATATTGTGTAACAGGAAGAAAAGGTCTAAAGGAGCAGGGGAAGTGGGAGGGGAAGGGGAAAGGAAAAAAGGGAAAAGAGAAAATATGAGAAAAGGAAAAAAATGGAAACAAAGTCTTTGCAAATAGGGAAGGGTGAAGGGGGGTGAAGGGAGGGCAGGGAAGGGGAAAAAAATAAGAAAAAAATAAGAAAAAAATAAGAACTAAGATACTCATGTAATGGTACAAGATCCCAATGATGAATGTTACCTAAAATGTACCAATAAACTTAATGAGGGGAAAAAAAAGTGAACCCTAGCTGGGTGCAGTAGTGCACACCTGTAATCTCAGCACCAGCAAAGGCTGAATCCCATGGCTCACAAGTTCAAGTCCCACATGGGAAACTTATGGAGATTCTGTTTCAAAAATAAAAAATAGAGAGGGGTACATATGTAGTTCAGCGGTAAAGGGTCCCTGGGTTGGATCCCCATTCCTGCAAAAGCAAAAGGTAATTTGTCCTCATCACCACCGTTCTCTTGCTTAGATGTTAATCACCTATTGCACTTGCAGGACTTTCTGTGGATCGTGTGCACGGAACCCTTTAGGGTTTATGGTTGGTCCCCAGGTCTGACTGTGCATCCCATCTGGTACAGAGTAGGCAAGGGCTGTACTGGTCCAATTTTACAGTTTTCTTGGAGCCCTAGAAGGATAATGGAGAATTAAAGATATTGATTAAAAAATGTGCACATAAACCTAAATTTCAATAATTTAGAAAGCACAAAATAAAAACATTAATTAAAGAAAAATTGAATATGTGTTCTTTGATGGGAAGGCAGTATGATAAAAAGTATAAAATGCTAAATAATATATATGTTTGGAAAAACCATAGACTTTATTTAAATATCTGCTTAGCTATTTTTTCAGTGTTGAGTTATAATAACTAGACGGTAGCAATTATTCACTGATTGAACAATCTATTACTTCTATTAGCAGTAAAGATTAATGAAGAGTAGGTATTTTCAAACTTTAATGCATTCACAACCACTTAGTTTTTAAAATTTCTCAGACCTTTCCATATCCCAAGGAAATAAATTTCACGTTCTCGGTGTCAGATGTAGGCACCAGGATTTTTCAAACATGACTCCAAACTACAGCAGTGTTTACAACTACGGAAATAAAACATGGTGTTTTCAAAAATGACATTCATTCCAGAGGAACCAGAGATCAGCTTCTCCTTCCAATTAATGAGAAAAGACAAGCAGGTGCCAATTTCTTTTCATTGAAAAACAAAGGGATGACCTCATACTGCAAATTCAGAGGACAGACTGGGCCAGGAGTGACCCTAATTAAAACATTCAATAAAGCATTAAATGCAATTAATTTCAAAGCTGAGGAGACAGTGACTCTGGATTAGAAAGTGCGGTGAGCTCTGCAGGCTGGCAGAGTTCATGTTGGTGTCACTGGCTGTGAACTGGCGAGGAGCAGGCTCCCCCGGAGCCTTCTGCAGAAACTTGGGGCTGCTTCACATCAGTGACTGAGACCTGTTCATCCTCGAGCTGCCTATCACCACTGAGCCTGGGTGCTGCTTTCTTGGGGGACTCATGGAAAAAATGAGGAAAACATTATGTGAAGGCCAGGACCAAGGCATGTTTTCAGATGCTAACAAGACAAACTAGCAAAAGCAGTCCCCCAAGATTTATCTTCATACCAATTTTAAGTGCAATTATATGTTTTTATCTACTTTGTCACTGAACTTTTTCTTCAATTTTTTGTTAAAATATCTGGTTTGGGGCTGGGAGTGTAGCTCAGAGGCAGATCACTTGCCTACCAAGGAAGCGGCACTGGGTTTCATCTCCAACACAGTAAAACATCTCATATACATATCCCATATATACAACAATATTTATATATCTGTTCATGCATATGTATTTATATATAGGTATTGTCTGGAGAAAAATAAATAGTCCCAGTTTCCTCATTTATTAAATGGGAATAATGACATTGACTGTGAGTACAGCCCATGTCTTCCCAGCTCTTACCAGTATGGGTGTAAAACTGATCTCACATTTACAACAGCATCCTACATCTCTTTTGATTGATTGACTTGGTTATGAGTGTCAGTCAAACTGACAGCCTAGCCTAGCACATGGTGGATATAGGTTGACAATAGATGAGATAGATGATAGATAGATAGATGATTGATAGATAGATAGATAGATAGATAGAGATAAGATAGAGAGCAAGCTAGGATGGATGTCACTGAGCTACATCTCCAGCCCAGCTTCTCAAGTTTCATAAATACCTCTCACTAATTTTCAAAATACGAAACTACTAAGGCCGTCCCCTTTTACTCCTCTTTCATGGAATATATAGAGGTGTATGGCTATGAGGTAGGACCCTCTAATCCCACTCTGCACTTTCTTCCTCGCTTGCGCTCTCTCTGCTCACGTATGCCCACTGCATGCCCAGGTTATTTTTTGACCACTGTCTCCTGTTTGCTGATGTGTGGACTCAGACATTTTTGACAGAGGTTGGCTTATCAGCGCCACTGTGGAGGTCATCGTAACCAGCTGAACATAACCAGGCACTGTGTGTCTGAGATTCTCTTGTTCCGTGGTCCTGTGAATTTCCACGCAGAAGTGGTAAGGCTTTGCCTTGTTCACTTACATCTAAGCATTCTCTCCATTCTTCTTGGTATTAAGATACTAAAATTAGCACAAAGCCAAAGAGTACAAAAACAAACATTTTACAATCAAAATCCTTAATCAAAATACATTTACAACTGAGACACATATGCGTCTCAGACAAAGCTAAGTATCACTATGTGTTTCAAAGTTTGCCCGACTACAATAGAAATCCTGAACAAAGAGCACATCAAAACTGGCCACTCAAAGAGCTCAACGTTTGGGGCCATTTATTTCATAAATACTGCAAAATACTTTGGCTCAAAACTTCCAAATATGAAAGCCAGTGAGACATTTTTTGTTCATTTATCAACTACAGTTGACATAATTTGGGAAAAGAAAAGATAAATTTCAAGTAGCTTTGTAAGAATAGACCACAGCAAAATGGTACTGTTAATTTCTACCCCATAATCTTCATCCTTCAGGGCATCAGTTAAAACCATTTTCATCTATTTTCATCTCATTGCTGCTTTATTTTACTGTGTATTTACAGAGACTCAAATAACCCAAGCTCATTGGAAAGCAGTCATTATGTCAACAATTTCATTGGACTGAGGGGCAGGGCGTGATGGTAAATCGTTAGTGATAATGAAAGTTAATCAGAAAGAACATGGTTCCACCAGGGCCAGGGCTGAGTCCACCCCACAGAACTCATTAGCTTCACACAGAGACGGCCCTGTCTCATGTTTCAGGCTGGAGCGAGGACCCAGACAGCCTTCTGACAAACTCCGGCCACCAGACATAAGGACAAACCCGGGAGTGCGGGGTCAGCTTAAGACAGACCACTGGAAGGAGCTTGCTGTTTGATTAACTGATGCCAATAGGGCTTGTCTTTTTCCAAGGCCCCTGTTTTTTACACATACTGGGAAAAGAGTAGAAATGTGTTAATGGGTCTCTATAGATACCAGGTTTTTCTGATTTTAATGAAGGTTGAAAGTTGCATTTTGGGATAAAATTATTTGCCTCTAAGGACAAACCTTTCGACATATTTATCCTGACTGCTAAAATTACAGGGATATAGGCTGCTGGAACAGAGAAAAACCTAAAACTAAATATAAGGGGTTCTAACTGTAGGTAAAAATGAGAATAAAAATACTTCCAAGAAAGTCATTGAATGCTTGCCACACTTGGCATGTGTTTCATAGCTTACTTCTTCTATGCTATGTGCATACCAACATCTGCAGCATCCTTTGGGGCCCTGGCTTCCAATTCTTATATGAGACAAATGTCTGAAATTTGAAGGGGCAGCCAGGGTTCCTGAGGGAGCTCGTGCATGCTGTGAGGCCTACAAAGGCAGATGTCCCACTGTCAGTATATTTAAATAGTCTTGGAAGAAGAGACCCAACCTTGAGCCTACACTCTGCTGGCCCCCTGGCTCATGTCTGCTGTGTGACAATGACCAGAATCCCCTGCACTTGTACTGACAGTGGCTGCCACTCCAGTGCTTGGGATCCTCTAGCAGTTCCTTCTGCGTAGTCCTGATTTAGGTTCTGCTACACTCCTGGGTGTGATTTCTCATAGCTGGGTAAAGTACATCAGGACAGAGAGCAGGACTGGCACTTCACAGGCATGGCCCTTATCCTGCTTGGATGTCACAAGCCCTGACCTGAAACTACTTCATTTATCTGTGCGCTTACTTGTTTAATTCCTCTCAGTGGAACGGGAACTCTTCAAGGGTGTGGGCTTTGTCTTCTCCATCCATCTCTTCAACTCCTGGGACACTATTTACATACAGAAGCCACTCAACAAACTTGTGGTGAACGCATAAATCAGGTGGAAATGTGATGAACTTCTGGCTTTGACATTTTCTTTTACTTCTCTGGTGTTGTACACATGAAATAGTTTCCTGATGCTAAGTCCAGGCATGTTCTCAATTTTCAGATCACTAACAGTGATAGTCTCAGTGAATATATCTGGGATGAAAATGAAACCACAGTTTTTCTATGAGACTTTAGTAATCTATTGCAATCTGTTTCTAAAACAAATTTAAATCACTACAAAATTTTTGTAACATACTTTTGCAGAACAAATTACAAACTTACAGGTAATGATCAGGACAAATAACATAAATTTATTGCCATATGGTTTTCATATCATATTTTATCATATGCTCATTGTAAATGATTTTTATTTTGAAGTAATTATAAATTTATAAAAGTTTTGCAAAGGTAGTACCTTTTCTGTGTCTCCCTCACCTTGACTTCTCCTCACCTTCATTACTATTTTCTTTTGGTGACATGATGCATTTGTCAAAACTAAGAACTTAATAACTTAATATTGAAGCATTAGAATTAAACCCTACACATTAATTTCATTTTACCAGCTTTCCATTTGTGTTTTATTTCTGTATGAAGAGACATCCAGAGTATCCCAGTGAGTTTATCAAGGTTTATTCTCTTTGGATCTGTGACAAGTTCACAGTTTTTCCTTCATTTTCAGGGCTTTGATATTCTTGAATCATCTTGGTCCTATGTCCTGGAGAACAGACTTCCATCTGGGCTCCTCTACTGTTGCCTTCCAGAGCACCCTGACCCTGGGGCTCTTAGAAGGAGTGCAGTAGAGGGTGGATCCTTGGGCATCACACAAGGGCCCCTGACGCTCACATGACGTCAGAGATGACGTTAACCATTGTCACGTGGTTACAGTAGGTTTTGCAGGTTTCACAGCTGCTGAGTTCCTATTTTCCCTCCTCAAGCATATGCTGAAGCTAGGGCTGCTCTGCCTTGGGTCAGGAATGTCTCCAAAGGCCCTTCCATTAAAGTATTGAGGGGCAGCAGCCTGCAGCTCTAGTAGGAAGTGGCACAAGCTTTGGCAAGTGAGAATCTTTGTGGAGGAAGGTAGACCTTCGGGGAGCATCCTGAGGGTAACATCAGACCCATGGCTTCTTCCTGCTTTGTGCTCTTCATTTCCTGGCTAACACAAGATGGGGCGCTTCCTCCACCATGTTTCCCCCACCATGATGAGTTGCCTTGCCACAGGGCCCAAAACAACAGCCCCAATCAACCACAGACTGAAACCTCTACAACTGTGAGCCAAAACAACCTTCCCTTTTATAAGTAGATTTAAATTGGGTATGTGTTATAGCTAAGAAAAGCTGACTAACAGAGTAGCACAGTGTAGCCCAAGTGGGAAAGAACACAAATTCAGCTAGTGGGCTTATTTTTAATGGTTGCTATGTTGCTGTCAATTGACAAAAGAAAGAATAAGATAAAAAAATCAAAACTGGATAATGGTTAGATATCTGGCTGAAAATAAACTATAGCCTAAACTACCGGAGGCAAAATAAGTTTTAATTTATATGAGGCCTCCTGTAAGTCAAGAAGGGCAGGGCTGTGGGGACAATGTGAAAACGTGAGTTGGAATGCCCCCAATCCCTTGGCCCTGACCACTGAGCCCCGGCCCTCCCTACAGGGAGTGTTTATTCTCTAGTATGGAATCCTCCTCATGTGGCAAAGATGGCTAAGTGCAGTTGTCACCCGCTTCACTTTTAATAGGCAGAACGAAGAAACTTGGTGTCTTTGACTCCAGGTCCTCATCCGAGAAACAGGGTTCCGACTTTATCAGCTACACCCAGGAGCTCCAAGTGAGTAAGCTTAGAGGAGCTGTTAAAGGACTGAACAGTTTATGGAATCTCTGGCGCAGAATCTGAAAGGAGAAAGCAACTAGCTTGGGTGGAGTGGCCAAAGGCATATTTTCTTACAGGTATCTTGAAGAAAGGGATGCTACCAAAAGAAGGGAGTGTAGGCAAATTTGACAAGTAAATAGAGAGCTTGCCTCATAATGATGCTGTCACATGAGTGACACCTGAAAATGGTAGCAGTGACACAGCCGTGTGAGTGGTCCTGGGCTTCAGGAGCCTCAGGGCTGGGCTCCTTCAAACTTCGCAGTTCAATGTAGCATCGACAACTTTGTTATCAGACTGAAAACATTTCCCCATGTGAATTGTGAGGAATAAGGTTGTTTTTTGTTAATTTTATAAAACATGATAATGTTATGGGACATGAGGAAAATGAATCAGATCATCTTTATAACTTGTCACAAATATTCAATGGTAACTGTTATATATAATGCTCATAAAGTATGGCAGTGCAATGAAGAAAAATACATCAAAGTAAGTAAAGATACAAAAGTATGCAAGAATTTGCCATTATCAGTATGTAGTACATTAAAATACACAGTAGAAAATTTCAACATTCTTATATAATTACAATTACTATCATATTATATTACTGTCACTAGTGTAATTACAAAGACTAAATATTTGTCAGTGCAGAAAATGCATATAATTCTTTGCTAATGAAAATGGATCTGAAAATTGGACATTTAAGACCCCAAAATAAAAATTTTAAAAAGGTATGTCATTAAAAAGGCACATTGAAAAAGTTACATGCTTAAAAATTATATCAATTATTAACCACTAAGTATTAATCATATTTAGTTACCATGTACATTAACTGAAATTTGTAAAGAAAAGTAAACTATATCTTTATAAATATCATCAAAAGATAAGAAATAATAAAAATGATAAAAAAGATACAAAGCATAAAGAAACATACAAAGAATAAAACAGATTACTAGAGAAATGGAAATATCAAACCAATTGAAGATTAATTGAAAGGAATGCTGTTTATATAGCAAGATGTTGAAAATTTTCCAGCAGTTACAAAGATGTAATATTAGGTTAACTGATAAATTATTTCGAATTTCCAATGAAAGCAAAAATCCTAAACACACAAAAACCAAAATATTCTATGTCCAGTTAAATACAGCACTAATTCTAAAACTGAATAAACATTCACAGTAAGGAAACTATTTCTGAGGAGACTAGCAGAGAGGAATATCTGATCTTCAGCAAAGCACAAGGCTTTCTGAGTGACTCAGGGGAGATGGCAGCTCAAGGCCCCCAGTGGGCACTCAGACAGGGGCGGCTGCAGACAGTACGAGCCTCCTCGGGGCCGTCGGGGACAGTGGGCAGGGGCTGACCGGGGACAGGAGGCTCTTGGGCGGTGACCGCACCTCACCAGCACCAGAAAAGTTGGGCCACAGGAAGGAGTGGACGCCCCAGGAAAGAAGCCATCCCCTAGCACTGCGAGATGTCTTCAGACGGTGGTCAGTGCTTTCCACAGAATTCTGTGGAATTTGGCTCAAAATTTTAAAATTCATTCCATACTTTAATACATGGTGAAGTAGAGTTTAAATTCAACCAAGCTGAGCTTTTCAAACTTCTCTAGCTAGTCACCTGTTTTAAAATCCCATGTTTTATTAGCTTCTGTGAAGTCAGCCTTTGCTTTATTTTTAGCCAACTCCTGACACATCCTACAGGCCACCTCTGCAGTCAGCTTCCCCTTTCCCAGACCTCTCTGTGTTTCGTCCTCTGAGGAGCTTGTCACTAAAAGCCTGTAAGAATCCAAAATAGAACACGTTACAGAACAGGATCTGAATGCACAACTTATTGGAAGATGTAGGCCGCAGGAAATTCTTTATGAGATTTTGTGAGAATGAAAATCTATGAAAGTCTAATTGTAACTTGAAGGAATACATGAAGATCTGACAGCTCTTCCCAAGTAGATTTATAGATTTAACACATTTCCAATTAAAAGCCTAATGAGATACTTTATGAAACCTGACAAAATGATTCTAAATTTCATTAAAATATAAATGAGTAAGACTGTTTAATATATTCTGAAATAAAAAGTATATTAATGAAGGAATAAAGATCTTAGCAGATAGTAGAACTGATCATAGATCAAGAGTAATTAAATTTGCATTGATGGGACATAAAACTCATAGGAAAAATCATTGAAATAACATAAAATATAAACTAAGGAAAATATGTGCACAAAATATTTTGAATAAATCTGAAATTTAACAAATAGTTTAAAAGAAAACATTTCCAGTGATTATACTTGGTATAACTAGACAGCAACTCAATTCAAACATACAATACACAGTGTTAAACTTGTACATTCATGTTCCTTTTTTGAAGCTAGAGTCTCACATTTTTACAGCTTTGAAAGGATTATCTATGACTCTGGGATTATTGTCAGAAAACAGAACCATAACTAAGACTTAGTTCTCATCTATCTATCATCTATGCATCTATCTACCTACCTACCTACGTATCTATCTATATATCTGTCTACCTACCTACCTATCTACCTATCTATCTACCTATCTACCTATCAATCTATCTCTATCACGTATCTATCTAAAAAGTTACTGTGATAAACGATAGCCCAGCATTCAGTACCTGTCTTCATGTTTTCCTGACGGAAGAAGGGAAATGTAGTCAGTTTCTCGGGAGAGTTCTGGTACCATTTTGGAGTCTTTAGTCTTCATGGATGTTCTTTACATTCAAAACACAATGTGGACATAGTAGAAGGACAGAAGTGGATTTCATCATACTTTCAAGACAAATTTTACCTCTTAATGATAACTGTATTTCCACTGGGCTTTCTACATAATATTTCATCTGTAATGTTCACCTTTTCCTGCAGGCATCATCCAAGTGAAATAGTACAGACCTGTATGCAGTCGTCAGTGCCTAACACCAGGCACTGCACAGTCTCTAACTCCAGGCACTGCACAGTCTCTCAGTGCAGCCAAGGAGAAGCGATGAGAAGAACGAGAGGCTCTGAGGAGGGTCCAGGATGAGGGCCCCAGCCTGCAGGGCTGCAGAGGGAGCACAGACGAGAGGCCGCTCAGGGGCTTTGCAGCATCACCTCTCTGCTCCTCTTCACCCTGGTGGACTGCGCTCCCTGTTCCCACCCCTGACCATCCAGGCAGAAGGGGAACAGCAGTGAGGTGGCCTCCACAGCACCCAGTCAGCCCTCCCTGGTGCCCTCACTCCAGCAGGACCCAGGTGAGCCGGAGGTAACCAGGAGGGGTGCCTGGTGGACAGCGGGGTCCTCCTCAGGAGAGAGTGAAAACAGCAAGCAGGCAATGGTCCGCCATCGTGTCTCACTACACAAGGACTCATTTGGACAAGCCATTCTTTAAAATATATATTACACAAATGCTTCTAAAAGCTTTCCCTATCCTGTTCTCTTCTGCTCTTTATTTTTGGAATTTTGTTTTATTTTGTTTTTTTGGTACCGGAGATGGAACTCGGGTCCTTGCACGTGCGCAGCAGACTGTGAAACCACTGGGCTAAATCCCCGGCCCTATTTTTGGAATTTTGCAACAAGCAAGTTCTAAATATTTCATTTGTACAAGGGAACAGTATGTTCAATTCATGCCAAATTTGAATTTTGTGGGACCGTCAAACCCAAAATGAATTCATATGCTAAAAGCTCCACATGCTTTTTATACAATATATATTTAATTAATAATGTAAGCTCCAAAGAAAATATTAACACCTTAGTTTTATTACGTTAATTACATTGATATAAAGGTCTTATAAACTACATAAAATATTCAGTTAATATATTTTTGAAAAAGTATAATATAAATAATACATAAACAATATATTAAGATATAAATAATGCTCTTATTTTTCTATTACTCTTATCTTTTCATTGAAATGAATGTATAAATATTAATCAAAAGACTACATAATTATGCAGACATTTCTATTTTATTATGATTTTTGGTTCCTCATTTTTAACCTATTGAAAAAACATCTTCAGAAATTCATTTAAATTGGATTAGTTAGAAAAAGAGAATGACTTTTTTGCAAATGCTGTTCTCTCGATAAATTGGGACATTTTATAACATTAACAATTTATTCATTTACTTGTAGCCTGACCAACAATAGATATTACATCTCTATTTGGAATTTAACTTATTAAAAACCTGATTCAAATAAGGACCAAAATGCATAATAGATATTGGGAAATTGGAAGAAAATGTTCAAATGAGAAGAGGAACAAGGGAAGGAGAAGGGGAGAAAGGAACGAAGTGACAAGAAGAAAAGAGAATAGAAGAAAAACATGGAAACAAACCTTTTGTAAATAAAGAGGGGAAAAGGAGATGGGAAAAAAGAACCAAGATGCATCATGTACAGGCACAAATTCCCTATGATGAGGGTTATCATTATGTATATCTAAAATGTCCTGATAAATGTTTTGCTTAAAAAAAACTGATTCAAGAAGCGTTTATTTTGCCCCCTTAGGAACTAAGGAGTAAGATGCCCATTTCGAGTGTCCCCCCATACCCCACTCCCTTCGGCTCACTGTTTCTTCAGACCATGTGTTCTCTAGCAGATTTTCAAATCTGCACACCCCTGGAGTCAGTTCCAGTCCCATGCCTGTGCTGACTGCATAACGCTCTCATTGTGAATGTACCTACATGTGGGAGACATATTGGATTCTCGTTTTTTCCATACTCGTGTTCTATAATGTTTTCTTGAACACTTAATGAATGACCTGGGAGCTTTTGGTCACAATATTTTCATCAATTGATCAATACAAAGTATTATTTATATGCATTTCTGGTTTTTGGACACCTTATTTAGTAAGTACGGTTGGTTTTTGCCATTGAATTCAAGGGCCAATAGCACTGTAACTCATCCCTTCTTGAATCTGATCTAAAACTTATATTTTCTCCCTAAGCACATCACAGAGATTTCACCAGTAAAAAACATAAAAATGACACAATGTGAAACTAAATACACAAAAAATTGACTTGTTGGGGGAATGCGAACAGAAACAAGACAGCAGAGCATCATCTTCTACCTCACCTGGGAACATGTTTATCAAGACCTCAACTCCCCCTGCCCATGAACATGTCCATGAACAGCCACTGTACCTGCCCACGATAAGGCCCAGGTCTAGATTTGGGGCTGAGAGGCAAATCTTAGTGAATAGGTAAATTCCAAATAGGAATATTGGAGTAATGAAGATTGACTATGTTGAAAAACTGAAGACTCATCCCATTCTTCAGATCAGAGAGAGGGAGAGGCAAAGGGAAGCAAAACAGAATTAAGATGCATTGTGCACCATTACCAACTCACCACTATGCATGTCATCATTATGTACTGTAAACGTGTGCTAACAAAAAATAAAACATATCTGAATTTTAAAATGAACAAACAAATCGTGGCGTCTTATGAGTATGGAATACATGGTCATCCTAAACTGTTCAGAGCTTCCCATGTGTCCACTGTGAGTGGCTCGCACCTTCCCCAGCCCATGACACGCTGACCCTATAGTCACCTTTGCACTGCCCCTGCCACCCCAGTTGCCAGGCCCCTTCCCTGTCCTGGCAGCTTCACTACACCTCGAATATCACCAGACAACATGCTTTCTGGCCACCTGGACACCAACTTCCACACCAACCTGGTCACACCTCATTACCGTCCATGGCCACAGTAACCAATTTGCTATCTACACAGCTGATAGAGAAATATTTCAGAGCTCAAATTAGATCTATTATCTAATTTAAACTCTGCAAAAGCTTCTTGTTGCTTTCTACAATAAAAACTTATATTGGTAACGTGAATTTTTAAATCATGCACATTCTAGAAAACACTCCAGCACTATAAGTATTCTTGGGTTAGGACGTGTGGCAAGCCTCTAATCAGTATGCAAAAACTAAAGGGACAATGTAAAGTCAACATTCTGAAAAACAACAAATTGTGGAAAATTTTCTGTGTGTGTTCTGCAGGTGATTTAATGACTTTATCTACATGCTACAAAAAGGATTCAGATTCTGTTTTCCACGAGTCATGACTGGGTCTGATTTCTTGGCTTCTTTCCTGAAGTAGGTTGAGAAAATCTGAAAACATTCTACTTTTCATTTAAGGGTCTGAGCATTTTTATGTGTCTTCTTATATTCTCTTGACATCCAGTTTGGGGAGTTATTTCATTTCAGAGCATTCAGTTCTGTCTCTTTCTAACAGAAGGACCGTAACAGCATTTATGAAGGAGGGCCTCCCCTCCTGAAAGATGTGGGTGGTGTGTGAGAAGTGTGACCACTGTGAACAGCAGGGCACTGGACATCCTTGTACATGTGTATGGATCTTTCTGCTAACCTGCACACATTTCTGGGTCAGCTGCATAGAGAAAGCAAGCAAGGGTTTGCTTTTCCAGAGTGACCCTGCTCATGAGGATGTGGGTGCGTGTAGTCACCCCACCCACCGGACTGTGATACCACATCCTCATGGCACTGAACCCAGTGGAGGCCAGTTCTCCCAAAGGTCAGGAAGCAAAGGTCTCGATGGTCTGTATTAGAATTATTTAGAATTATCAATTTATATTTGGGCCACTCTATCTGTAGTTTCCCAATTTGGGGATTCAACTAATGGCACATTGAAAATATTTGAAAAACAGTTACACCCAAATAATCTTTCTTCTTGTCATTATTCCCTAAACAATCCAGCACAGCAACTTTTTATACAGCATTTACATTGTGTTTGGTATAACAAGCTATCTAGAGGTAGCAGAACTGTACAGGAGGCTATGCTGAGGTTCCAGGAAATGCTGTACCATTTTCCAGGAAGGGCTGCACATCTTTGGATTGTGGTATCTGAAAATCTACCCTGAGCAGGGAGCTGAGAGAGGGATGACTATTTTATAGGAAATGGAAGCTTCTGAATAATGCAAAGCAACACATACTCTGAGGTTTAATTTGCAAAAATTAGTGATGGTAACATAAAACTTTTCATTGAAGAAAACTGCCATTTGACCCAAACTTCTAGATTTTAGTCGTGTATTTATTATAGATATAATATAATTTAAGAATATTTACAGAATCTGATCTCCTCTACCTAACTCACCTATGTTAATCCCTCTTAATACCAATTTATTACTAATATTTGATTTATAGACCTGCAATCTATTATATGATCAAGTTTGCTCACTTGTCTTTTCAAGTAACTTTGCAATAAATTATACCATGACATTAGTCCGTGTTCTCCAAACTGATGGCAGGTAACAAAATTAAAGTTGCTTAAATAATTGTTTATTTCTCATCTTTCTAATACTCTACCTGTAAAATACACGTTTTTTAATATTTTTGGCCCTGAGACACCAATCCCTCCAGGAAATTTCACAGTGTGTGTGAATAAGCTAACTAGTATGATAAACTCTTTTCCAATTAAGCATTCTAACCCTGGCGTGAAGGTTTACTAACAGACAGTAATTGTACATCCCCGTGGGTTGCAGCATGATGCTTTGTTACCAGTATATATTTATCGTGGTTTGGATCAACTCAGGACACTTAGCTTATTCATCAATGCAAGCATTCATTGTTTCTTTATGATGAAAACATTCAAAATCCTCCCTTCTAGTTCTTTCAGTCATGTAAAGCAATTTTGTTAATGGCAATCATCCCCCTCCTATGAAACAGACAGGAATTTCTTGTCCGGCTGTGGCTTTGAACCCGTGAACCGTCCAGTCCGTGTATCCTCTTCCTACCTCTGGTGATCTCTACTCTCATCTCCACTTCTCTCAGCTCAGCTTCTCTTCATTCCGCAGGAGTGAAATCACTTGCATGACAAAGTGAATTTTTTTTTCACAAATATCCCCATACCAATGGTACATTTTGAAATGTTTAACTGCTTAAATTTGTCCAAAGATATAAACTAACGAGGTGGAGGAAAGAGTGACATTGCACTGTAGTTTTGGATATGTAGTCCTTAGGAATGAAAGCTCGTCTTTGCACAGACATTGGACTTTCTGCATCTGAGAAAAGTTTAGTTACCTCATTTGTCTATTTCAGGGGATATGATAGTGATTTTCATAATTGTATTGTAAGGCTTATTAGTATATTAAAAGATTGGAATTTTTGCCTCTCTAAGGAATTGATAATAATTTTCTCAGTTTTGCATTTACTGTTAGAATCAGTTATATAGTTTTATAAATTTCACGTATTCAAATTTTCAACCTTAATTTTTCTAATTAAGGTTAGAAATTTAATAAATACAGAATCTGGAAATTTAAATATCTTATGCATTCTTTCAAGGTGATTTTACAGAAGTCTATGTGAGTAATCATTACCTTTAAAATTATAAAAATTATACCTGTCTCCTGGTAAAGTTCTGATTCATTGTACTCTAAAATAGTAATAATAATGAAATCACAGTAGCTTTTATTTATTTATTGTTGAGTATTAGGCTAGGGATATTGTATCATATATAATTCAACAAAAGAAATAACACAATGAGGCTCATAGTACTGTCATCATTACCCAATTATAGAAATTTAATGTACAGAAAGATTAAAATTTTATCAATACTAATAGGAGAATAAGGATCTTAAAACAACAAAAGCAAAACTACTTGGCTGTGGAAACTATAGCTAAAACCTCTGTATTATATGGCATGACATTTATTGTTCAGTTACATTTTGTAATACACATTCGTGCTTGTCATAGATGCCAGAGAATGGCACTCTGCACACTGCTGGGGACACTGGCTCAGAGGGCTGAGGGATACATGTGAGAACACCCACCTGGCTTCTGTTGTCACCAGCCACAAAGCCTGTGCTGAAATCTCCCACAGAGGAGATATTGCTGGAAGGCCGAGGCCCAGACATGTGGTGAGGGCAGTAGGGAATGTGCATTAAAGTACAAAGATCTAAGAGGTGGCAAGCCCCACTCAGCTCAGGGAATTTGTTTTCTGTGTGTAGGAGACTTTGAACAAAGCACAACCTGGGAAATAAGGGGTGGAGAACCACAGGGAAATGGACCTGTGAGGACACGGAGCAGGTGCAGCCTCACTGGACTCCTGCTGTCGGGCTCCTGCCCCAGGCCCCAGCCTACAGACTGAGCCCGGCCTGCATCTGCTTCCAGCCACTGGGCCAGGCCTCACTGCAGACTGAGGACAGGAGTGACCTGGGGAGGGTAACGTGGCTCTGGGGCCCCCACATGACTCTGTCTCCCGTGCTCAGCCATGTGTCTGGGTCCTCAGGACACAGCCTCCTGCTGACTGAGGTGACCGCGCAGAGACTGAAGGATAACATGCTGTTCTGGTCACCCACGGAGAGGGGCTTCTTTGTTACTGCAGCAGACTTTGAATCTTGTCAGGCCTGACTAGCAGCCTGCTGGCTTCTCAGAAAGAGGAATTACTGTCAGCTTTGCCCGTGTCCTTTCACTTTGAAACTCATTTTAGTTGTAATCATTGGCCCTTGCCATAGCTTTTGAAATAAACTGAAGGCAGAGATCACCACAGAGGTCTTTATGATATTTCCAGCTTACAGCAACAATGAAGCCAGGAGCAAAGTAAACACAAAGTATGCTTGTGTGTATGAATTAATGAGTTTATCACTTGAAGCATGGCACACTTTCTCTATTAACTAAGATCACACGCCATAAATGAAATAATCAAGACTTTACTGGTAGTACCTAAGTCTTGCTATAAAATATGTGAATAGAATTTCTATTTACTCTAAAATTGCAAAGTGCACATTCTTCTTATTTTTCCAGACTTTCTGACAATAAAATGCAATGCAATTCTCACTTTGGAAATAGAGGTAGCAACTATCTTATTTAGAGAAAGTGTTTGTATTTCCTCTTCTGGAAGCCCTGTAATTGGGGAAAAACAAACAGCAGCATAAGAATTTTCGTCTGAATATCCATGTTCACAGCCATAACATTAAATGTTATTTTTCATCATCTCTGAGACCCCATCACCTCTTCCTTCCGGCCGAACATCAATTTTCTGAGCTCAATGTAAACAGCCTCCTTCCTGGGCCAGGATGCATGGCTGAGGTGCTTTGCTGACTGCTGCCCTAGGAGGAAGCTTCTGGAGTATTCTGGAAGCCTCTGCACGCCCCACCTGCACAGCAGCTATCCGTGGTCCTCAAAGCAGGTGGGGAACACAGGGCCATTAGGTCGCCAGTCTGAAAGTTTGCCTTCGTCAGACAGCATGGGACATTTTCAGAGTCATGCTGTCTCTGCAGTAAAAAGCTTTACCACTGAGCTGTACTCCCATGCTGTCTCTGTATTAAAAATCCACCCTGAGCCTATTATTTTGGGGAAAGTAGGGCAAGTGGCCAATGTGTTGGGCCTGTGGCATGGGCTCCTGAGGAAAAGGGAGGCAGGGCTGATCACTGAATGGAAATGTGGGCTCCATTCCACTGTCCTGCCCGAACGCTGCCAGTCACCATTCACACATAGCCTGCTCTTGAGTGAAGGAGCTGCAGCCCGAGACGATCAGCTCTCAAAGGAGACTCCCCTCAGGGAAACGCAGTACAGGATCTTGAATCTTTTTTACCACAAAGCAAGTTACATTGCTCTAGACCTAGACAAGAAAGGATTAACAGTTTTTAAAGAGTTTTAAAAAATTATTTCAATGTCTATAACTTCAGAATGTCTTGTTAAGCTTTACCTTTTATTAGTACACGTTTCAGGACATAATGCTTACAATTATCACGGGCGTTGGCATGTGTGCATAACGCATCTCTTAATTCCTTTTTTCTCTTTTTTCTGTCCCTTACTTTCCCCTCCCTCTCTGCCGCTCTAACTCTTGGTCCCATTCCCAATTGCAAAAGTGCTATTTCCATCATTTTTCCCTTCACTTTATAATTTTTTCTATTTTCTCTCTCCTCTCTCCCTTTTTCTATCACTTCCCCATCCATTAGAAAAAGATCCCCTGTTTAATTGCACATAAAAAGGTATTTAGAAACACAGTTTACAAATTGTAATTAGTCTGATTTTGACCATGGGGCATGTTTACCTCTTTTGAACATAACTAGAAAAGACTGTAGCGGTTGCAATCCTCTGTTTTCTGTTGGTGTAACAAAGGACCTGAGGCTGGGGAATGGGTATGGACAGGAGATTGATTTAGCTCACAGATTTGGAGGCTGAAGATCTAAGATGAGGTGACCTCATTGGCTGGGGCCCTGGTCCCATGAGCTACATCACAGCGAGGCAGGAG
Organism: Heterocephalus glaber; assembly: GCF_053883595.1. Taxonomy (NCBI): domain Eukaryota; kingdom Metazoa; phylum Chordata; class Mammalia; order Rodentia; family Bathyergidae; genus Heterocephalus; species Heterocephalus glaber. Next base: position 10,329,174 of record NW_028258381.1, read on the forward strand.
GCATCATGGCAGGGCATTGTGCGAGGGGAGAGCTGTGACACGCTGTGACACGCAGAGACAGGAACCCAGGGAGCTGCAGGAGCCCACTGGATCCTCTAACAAAACCCTCCCTCATGGGAACTAACTTGGTCCTTTTGACCAGCATTTAGCCCTCCTAAGCGTGCAGCATTTCCTCCCGGAAGCTGCACCTGACACCCTCTTGGTGGGGCCCGAGTGTGAGCCGTGGGGTCACAGCCCATGCTACAGAAGATATGCCTTGTTACAGTAAGAACTGGGTCAAACTGGATTATAAAAATGTAGCTCAGGCCTTCTCTGTTCTCTTTGGGTAATTTTTGTGTATGTTCAAAGATAAAATACTTCTTTTTATTTGTATTTTACCAGAATAGTAAATAAAATAAATAGGATGAAAAATATAGTAGTCTTGTAAATTATCCCCCAATTTCCAGATATCTGTGGTGACACAAAATTTATCTAGTGTCTGAATGAATAATAATGTTGTAGAGGAAACCAAAGGAATCATACTGAGTAATCTGATGTGGTCTACAAAACATAAAAAGCAAACTGATTTTAGGGTAATATTTTGATTGGGAAAAGACTTCCTCACTCATTTATTTATCAGCAAATATTCAGGAATTAGTGATGTACCCATAAATTTGCTAGACCTAAAAGGAAAACATAAGCATATATATCATCCTTGCTACAGGCTTATGATATACATGGGAAATTATGTGCTGTTTGCCCCATAGAATTTGATGACAAACACATATAGCATAAAAGAGACACCATCGTAAAAAAACTAATGCATCTATTTGACAGGCCTAGAGATGTGAGAAAAAGTGTCCCTAAATTTCTGTTTTTGACTGTTTTATCCAAGATTAAATAGAAGAATACAGAAGAAAAACACAAGGGAGAAATTCTGCAACACAGAAATTATCTTGTGAGCAGTGAAGAACCTGTTTTCCTGAAAAGATACCCTATGATTTGAGTTTAAAAAAAAAAAAAACTTAGAAGGCTAAAAAAATTATCAGGGCTTGTTTTACTTGTGCCTGTATGGTTAGTTACACTGTATTTTTCACGGTGAATTAATGAAACTTTTAAAGAATGATTTCACTTAGCTTAATATAGCCACATTAATAAATTAATGATAATCCAGAAACCTTACAGTCCTGCTCCCTCCCACATAATGACTCTAAAAAAGAGTCTCATCTCATTGATGCATAATCTTTACATGCACCTATATACGTAAGTTGCTTAATTTGGATTTTATAAAATAAACACCTGGTACCTAAGTTATTCTCTGTCTTCCCAGCTCACTCAAAGGGTGCTGTATAATGACCCTCACCTCTGAGATGCCCTGGCTGGCCATGTGAAATGAGTTAATCCAAACTTCAGCTGTGAGCTCTCCTTTTTGGTGCTATATTTTATACATGTGAAAGAGAAACCTTCATCACTGGCATGTTTGCCTTAATAAATGTGAGCTTATGACTTTTCACAAATCTCCAAGAAGCATTCACCTTTCTAGATGAATCTGGGCTTCCATAATAGCTCAGTATTGCAATTTTTAGAACAGATTTTTTTCCAAAACATTTTGTTCCGATCTTCTAGGCAGTAGGAGTGAGAATATTTGTTAGAATCTCAGCCTTGGGACAATCATAAAACAAATGTATCATCTTTCAGCATCATGCAAATGCTTTCAAACAGTCTACATGTTGTCCAACACCCTGGAAAAAAATATCAGCTACCACGACCTATTGATGAGATGAAGCCACCACACACCCTTGAGAATGCTTGTCTTTTGAGGAGAAAGTTGGCTCTGCAGCCTCATTCCTTGAAGAAAAATGTATCCCATATTAAAAATTTAATCAGTGGGGGCCAGGGATTTAGCTCACTGGTTCCAGCACCTGCCTCAAAAGCGCAAGGTCCCAAGTTCGATCCCCAGTACCAAAAAAAAAAAAAAAATTTAATCAGTGGTATAGGAGGGCATGTTACAAGGAAGATTTCAAAATCCTAAGAATTTAATCAATATTTGGATGTAACAGTTGAGATTTCCAAAAAGAAAAGGATATAATTCTCCAGGGTATTTTTAGTAATAGATACCAGATGGACGTGTGTTTCTAAAATACATAGATTTATAAAAATCTGCATTATAAAAGAAACTGAAGCTGAGTTTACTTGCTCAGCTTTTGTTTGTTTGTGTGGAGAGGATTTATGATGCTTGAAAAGATCAAGAGCTCTTGCAGCAAGAATCCTGTCTATATCCAGAGAAACAGACAGAGTGATAAACAATAAATAATTTCTACCCTGAGGCTCAGCTTCCAGGGCTGGCCAAGGCCCATGGCCCTGTCCTTTCAGCTGGGGCTGTTGCCCTCTTCTTGTGCCTCCTGTGGCATCTCGCCATCCCAGATGCTCCCTGCACAGACAGGGTCCCCTCCGAGCAGAGACCCCCCATGCTCTGAGCCACTGCTCAGCCACTGGCCACTGACCTTCTGCTTGTACCTCAGAAAGCCCCTGGGAACGCCTTCCACTCTTCTCGGGGGGTTGCCTTTGGCAGCGCCGTCCTGCAGCCCTAGGAGGCCCTGAGCAGTGAGCAGCAGTAGCACATTTCAGGGAGCACAAAGGAGGGAAAGCACAAGGTACCGCTGTGAGCCTAACTGGCCCCTGATCTGAGTGCTAAGTGAGCTCCACCCGGGTGGGTGGACCCCAGGCTTCCTCACAGGTGAAAGCGCCCTGCCCTTCCACACACAGAAGCTGCCCTTATCCAACCCCCACCCCGCGATTCGCAGCACCCCTTTCTCTCCTTAACTCCTTATGTCTGCAGCAGGCAAGTTTCACAGTCTTCTCCTCCAGCAGTTCTCAAGCAAGTTTTGGAAACTAAATTAGATCAAATCAACTTGAACCACTTTCTTCATTGCAGAGACTTCCAGATAATTCCATAGAGTTAAGCACTGTGCAAAGGAAAACTGTGAGAATATTTCCAACTTCTAAGGTGGTGCCCTCCTCTGAGTGTGTGCCTGTGTGCAAACATGTTCATTACTACCATTAAAATCCATACGAGATTTTTTTATGTGAGACAGAAAGCTGCTCACCAAGATGCAGCTAGACGGGGATAAGTTAAAGTTCTTTTCTGTCTTCTTACTTCTGCGTTGTCTGAATTTGCTAACCTTCCGATGATGAAAGGCATGGACAACACATTGCTGTAAGCAACATCCCTGATAGTACAGCCTCAGGAGGACCTGAAACCAAATGATGATTTTCATTTTCAAGTGAGGATTGGGTAGAACTCAGTAGTACTGAAAGCCAGCGACTCACGAAAGAATCACAGAGGAGCCCTGAAGACAAACATCCCGGCATCAGGAGTGGAATCCAGGTGTGTTGAACTGTCTTTCTTGATAAAGCTGCCTCTCATAGTAGAATGCAGTTGTCATGGTGATAGACCAATGGGGAATGGAGTGATAGGGAAACAGATGTTCCCATGAGTGGGTTGGGTTTGCAACAACAAAATTGACAGCCTGGTTGGTAATGTGGGAGTCACAAATAAGAGAATCTTCTAAGCTGATGTGTGTGAAGCTGGCTCTGTCTTCACCCCTCCTCTCATGCCCCTGGGAGGGTCATGATTAGAAAGTCGCACACCTCCATATTGACAGTACATATCCAAGTTTCAGGAACTGTGACACAGGCAGATCAGACAGTTTGCTTTCTCAAATCACAGCCCATGAACAATGCCACCATGTGACCTCACTTCTTTACCTTGATTGTGTTGTGCCTTGTGGCTGCCACATGAGTTAGGGACAAGAGTCACAGTGTGTGCGTGGGAATGTGTCCCCCAAGAATAGGCTAATGTGGCTGATGACCCTCTGGTAATGGTGGAAATGAAGCTATCTTTGAACTTCAAATAAATCAATTAAGTTTGACTTTGTTATATTTGGCTCCAGATAGGAAAAAACTTCAGTCACAGTAATCAGAAATAACATCAACTTAACATTTAAATATATACTGAGTTTCATTGCAGGCAATGCATGTTCTCTACAAAATGATGGTAAGTGTTCATTGATTCTCTAGAGGTTAAAACCATCTAAATAAAAAAATCACAAAATAATGTCACTGATCTATTCTGTCTACTTAAAAATATCAAACTAAGACATCACAATTTCATTATTCACATTGTGAATATCTTCATCTGGGCATAAAACCTTTACTAACCTGAAGATTAATATTCACAAATACAAAAAAAAAATTAAAAAAAATTCACAAATACAAAATGTAAACCTAAAAAAACAAATTTCAAAATATATCTGCAGCTAGAGAGCAAGCATGGAATTTATTTCATGAGAAATATGCTCTAGGCTTGTTAAAGAGAAAGGAGTGTTCACCAGTAAATGATTCTGCTCAAAAGAAGGCATGTGCAGTGAAGTTCATTAGTTACCGTGAGGCTTGCATTAGTTACCCTGCTGTTGGAGTTAGTTTTCTGCTGCTACAACAGAATTCCCGAGACTGATGGGGCTGTAAAGCACTGGGGTTTATTCTAGCACCCTGTTCTGGAGGCCAGGAAGTGTTGAGCAGGATGCTAGCATCTGGTGGCTTCTGGTGAGGGCCTCTTGAGACAAAAAGAAGTGGGTGGAAGGCAGGAGAACGCGAGGGAGAACTTGCTTTCTTGTGAACTCACTCCTGGGAGAAGGGCAGCACCCTTGTTCAGCACAATCATCCCCACTTTTGCAAGCCTCCTCCCCGCATATCAGCATGAGGACAGTCAAGTTTCAATGTGATTTTCAGAGAGGAAAACCAGCTTCACATCTTAGCACATTCTTCATTACAAAAAGACTCTGCCACTTGGAGTTGAAGAGCAGCTTTGATGAATCGTTCTTGCATCAGCACAATGGGGATATTTTATTTGGTTCAGGTTATTGTGGTGTTTGTATGGTGTGTGTTAATGTGGTGATTTATGAAAGTGGTTCCAAATATCAATCACCACTGCTTTAACTACAATAAGCGCTGACACCCAAGAGGCTACAGCTGAGCCAGCAACAGAGTTTCTTATTACACAGGAGACTTGGGGAACTGACTCGAAGACAGCTTCACAGAGTTTAGAAGTTTATTTAAACTCCTGCTAAAAAACAATAGAGCCTAACATGGTGGTGCATACCTGTGCAGGGAGGCTGAGGCAGGAGGGTAGAAAGTTCAAACCCAGCTGTGCAACTTAGTGACTCAGCATGATCCTGTCTCAAGATAAAAAGTGCAGAGAATGTAGCTCAGCATGAAGGGCTAGGATTCGATCCCCAGGACCACAAACAAAGGATGCACAAGGGATAAGAACTGGGGTTTTCCGGCTAAACAAGTGCATTTTAATTGTGGAGGATCATGTACATAAAACTAAAAAATCCCCCATAGTTCCCTATTTTTCTAATTCAGATAGGGAGAAGGAAACACAATTCAACTCTGTGTAGTAGCCGAGGACACAGAATAGGAAAACGCAAGGCTGGGAGCCCGCAGTTCCCCTTCAGTCATGGGGGTTTGGCCAGTCCCTTCCAGCTGTGCCTGCCCTGACACTCTGAGAGTCGGGGAGACCTGGGTGGCTCACGCTTCCTGGGCACTAGTGGTGGAGGCAGTGGAGCCCACGCGTCTGGGTATCACAAACACCTGACTCCTGTCTGAATTTATTTTCTCCTTAATGCTGCTTCTTGAGGTTGGTTACTTCCTCCGAGGTACATTTAATATCAAGAAAATGTGACATATCAGTAAAACAGTCCAGCACATTCACAATTGCGGATTCTTGGATTTTCTGGGTAATTTTAATAGATAGCACCAGGTTATATGCAATGAAAGTAATTGAATGTTTTGATCAGCAAATTTTCTGACATATTTACAAAAGGGGTTGAAGGGAGGGAAGGGGAGCGGGAAAAAACAAAACTAAGATATATCATGTACAGGTACATATTCCCAATGATGAATGCTATCATAATGTACATCTAAAATGTACCAATAAAGTTAATTAAAAAATTTTTTCTGACATAAGAAGATCTTGTACTATTAAATATCCAGTTATTTATTCTAGGAGGTCTGTAAATTTAATTACCAGGTAAATGAAATTTATTCAGTTAGTAAGAACCAGGGCTGGTGTTTACTTTCTTCTAGAATGTTTCATGCATGGACCTATCAGAATTTTTAAAGAATTATTTCAAACAAAATGAGCCATAATTCAATAGTAATTTCAATCTCCAAAGCTATTACCTTGAGTTGTATTTTTCTAACCAAATTACCTAAGAGATAACCACTGATTTTGCATAGAGAAATTGTTCATAACAGTTTTTTCACTTTTTTACGAGATTCATCATCTTTTTCTCCTCTTTGCTGAAAATTTTTCTGGCAGCATATTCCATTTCTAGGCCTAGGTTTCTCTTGTAGGTGTCTATTGCATAAAAAAAATCATCCCAGAACTTAATGGTTCAAAAAAATAATGATTCACTGTTTCTCCAGATGTGTGGGCCACCCAGCAGTACCCATTGGTCTTACCCGGGCCCAGCCACCCATGTGTCCCCATGCAGGGACACGATCCAGGAGGCCACATGTCCAAGAGGGCAGTGCTGCCCAGGCTGCAAAGGCCTCTCATCTCAGATCCCAGGAGACAGACAGGACTGCTGCCCTTCGGGCCTGGCTGAGGAGAAGATAACAAGACTCATTCTGTGAGGCATCCAGGTGGGCTGAATCCACACTTTGGAGTCTAACCCAACTGTGATGATGTTTGGAAAGAGCCTTCGAAGAGGTCATTAAGGTTAAATAAGGCCGTGAAGATGGAATCAAGGGCATAGGGCCCCTGGCCTTATGAGAAGAGGAGAAGACACCAGGGTGCAGTGCAGAAAGAAGGCCAGGGGAGGACACAGGAAGCCAGCAGCTAGATGTGAGCCCAGGGAGCGCCTAAGAGGAAGCAAATCTGCCATGCCTGAACCTCGGAGCGCTTACTCTAGTGCAGCGACTGCAGGTCTCTAGCGTCCACGCTGCCCAATGTGGTGTCTTCTGTGACTACAGCAGTGACCCCAGTAGGCTAATGAGGGAGCCCACCGCTGAGAGAGACTCAGATGTCACTTCTGCCACACCTCTCAGTGAGGAAGGCAGTCGCAGGCTCAACACGGTGCAGTAAATGGAGAAAACACACTCTGTGATGGTTCATTGATTGTATCAACTTGAGCAAGTAGCACCCAGCTAAATTGGCTCAGCAGAGTTCTGAGTGTGGAAGACCCACCCTGGAGAGATCATCGCCAGGACAGGGTGAAGGGGAATGGAGGAGGAAGGATATTTCGGTTTTCTTTGGAGGAGCTCCAGCCTTTGCTTTTAGCTTGGACGTCATCTCCTGGCTTCCAGCCTGGACTCTTCAGCCTCCAACCCCGACCCTTCAGGCACAGAGCCTTTGGCCTCCTGGCTTGGACTCACAAGGGACCTGCAGCAAGCTCCAGCCTTAGACTGATCCTTCACAGGTAGACCCTCTGCCCTCTCCCACACCTGACTGGGGGTGGCCATTGTGAACTGATCTTGTAAATTTGTATGTATTTGCATATCTTGTATTACATCTGTTCCTCCAGTAAGCGCTGACTGATACACAATCCATTAATGGCAGGAAATGCAAAGAAACACTGGAGAAGTTGTCATCATCTTTTAAAACAAGGCACCACAAACACAGGTAACTTCAGGGCTTCTGGCCTACACCCCACTTTTCCACCTGCCAGTCCTGCCCTTCGCCCTCTCATGAAGAGGCCAAAGTGGTTGCAGTTGTTGTCTGGACCACCCAGGCCCTGCCCAGCCTCCCTTGCCCCAGCGCCATTTCATTTCCTCCAACACTTACAGCACTTCCTGTCCAGCCACACTGACTTCCTGTTCAGCATCCCAGGCTAGCTCTCTCCTGAGGGCATGTGTGTGCCAGTGGTGTGCTTGCCTCCAACCACTCCTCTGTCCCCATGGTGGCTTCAGGGCTTGTCATCTCACTGCTCATCTCCCTTAGAAGTCACCTTCTCCCTGCGCTGCTGCTGGACCCTGGTGACTGCTGTTCCACTGCCCCTGTGCACAATGTCTCTCCTTCCCCAAGTTAGTCTTCTTCATGGTGGATGTCAGCCACTGCATCATCATATTTTATTTAATTTCACAGAATCACTGTCAAGGTCACCTGCTTGGGAATATTAACTTTTTGGAGGTGGATACTTCTGAATTGTGTTTTTGCTGCAGAATAGTAAGCTCCAGGGAGCACAAAGCAGAGGTGCAGTGAGCGCTCTGAGACTGACTCCAAGAGTGAGGCATGGAACATGCAGCTGATTCGCACAGAAACAAGACTCACACACAGTGTATGTGCTTCAAAACCTTCTAGCTGAAATGAGTAGAATTTTCCCCTAGAGTAAGTTTAAAAATAGGAGCCTCAAGATGGCGCCCTGAGAGGTGCTTAAAGGGGAGAGGTTTGCGTTAAATTTGTGCATCTCTGACTCTCACATTTCAGGACTCAGTGACGAGGATTTTAGGAGGCTGAGGATTAAGTGGAAACAAAGCCAACTTTTACCATCACAACTGTTTGTTAGTGTAATGAAATATACATCATAACATTTATCATTTTAACAAATTTTAAGTATAAAACTCTGGAGTTTCATACATTCACAGTGTAGTGTAGCCATCACTACCATCTATTTCCAGAAACTCTATTCACATTAAAAAAATAACTACCCATTACCTCCTTCCTCAACCCCTGGTAACCTACACTACTGCCTTCCTCATCCTCTTCCTCCTCCTCCTCCTCCTCTTTCTTTCTGAATTTAATCACTCCAGAAATCTCATGTAAGTAGACTCATGCAATATTTTCCTTCTGTGACTTGTTTATTATTCAGCACAATATCCTCCCAACTTATATATACTGTTATAGGTATCAAAATTTCATTTTTATTGAAAACTATTGTGTTACTATAAATAGAAATAACACATCTATTGATTTATCTATCTATTGATGAACAATTGTTTTGTTTATCCCTTTAGGCTATTGTGAATAATGCTGCTAGAAACACTGGGTTACAAGTCTTGGAGTCCCTGCTTAACATTCTTCTGCACATAAGCCTAGAAGTGGAATTGCTGGATCAAATGGCAGTTCTGTTACTGTTTGAAGAACACCCACAAGTTTTCCACACTGGCTGCATGATTTTACATTTCCATTAATAACATGGGGAGGGTCTAATTTTACCACATCCTCAGCAATATTTGCTTTATTCTTTTTTTTTCTCTTTTTTCTTTTACATTCTTTTCATTCCTCACTTGTTTTTCTGTCTGTCTGTCTTTTGCTCCCTAATAAGCCTATATCATCATACAGCAAGTAAGCATCTAATGACAGGGCCTAATAGTAGCGACCAGGGAACTTCAGCTCCAAGTCATCACACTGCGGGGTGGGAAGGGAGGGAAGAACCAGTGGGTTTCCACAGTAACAGATCACAATAAAATCTGATTAACAGACTCAGAACATGGTGTCTGAAGTTATTTCACTCACACTATATAAAAGTACACAGGTGATTCCCACTAAATAAAGCAAAGCTAAGCACCCTGCTTAATACAGCGCCTTGCCATAATAGACAGAATGGGTAGATAAATGAGAGAGAGACAGAGAGAGAGAGAGGGAGAGAGAGAGTCAGAGACAGACAGAGATTATAAGGCAGGAGAAATGCTGCATGAATGAAAGCTACATTATTTGACCAAATTATTTTCTTTAGTAGAATAACTATTTTCCTCATTTATTCCAAGGCCAAAAATCACATTAATGCCACAATGAGGATAGAGAATGCATCTCGCAACAGAATGCGGGGGTGATGTAAAGAGTACCCAAGGTCGTGAGCTTGAGGGAGAGGCGTCCTGTCCCCCTTGTTTCTGGGCTTGTACTCTTTCTTTCCCAATGAGGAAGATTATTAGATATAAGGGCAAGGAAATGTCCCGGAGGTAATTCAGTAAAAGTTCACAATTTTCCATAAGTTTTTATTAAATAAAGTAATAAAGAACTTCTTAAAGAAATAAGTCATAACAATAAAATAAAGCACTACTGGAAAGTAGGTGAAGAAAGGGGGTGAGAAAAGGAAAGAGCCCTTTGCAAAATAAGAAACATGAAAATTTAAAATTAGAATCAGATTAATATTTACAAATATGATAAAGTAGGTAAATGAATAAATCTAATCAGAATATGAAAAATACACAAAATACTGAGTGACAAAGATATAAACAAATATGCAGAAAGCATCAATATTTAAGAGATTGCTCTGCAGAAATATTTGCTGATAAATTTTAACACCAATCATTTTCTACACAATTAATTTAGTTAAGTTAGCAACAAGAGTAAACCCAATTAGCCCAATGGCCATGGAAGGTATTATGTCTCCACAACGTAACTCCAACCATGGTGTGGCCCACAGGTGCTCCGTCTCTACCAGAAAGGGATTCGAGGAGTAAAAGCATTGGACGAGCTCCCTCACGGACATAAAGACAGAGGACTGACTGCAACCCGGCATCAACATCTAAGTCCACTGAAGAGTCAGCAGCCACGCTGGCCAGAGGGCGAGGCAGTTGAGGGGGAGGGTTACAGGGTCCGAGACATCCTCCCACACACAGGCACCTGGCACTTCCTTCCTCCCCTGAGATGTGGCAGGAATGTGGTCATGCTGGAACTGATGCCACAGCACCTGGGGAGATGTTTTCCCACTGCTGCTCAGAAGGAAGCTGAGCTTGGCCCACTGTGACTCAACCGTGTTTGGAGAAAAGCTCCTCTGCCAGCAAGTTCCTCCTCAGTTCTGATCGGGCAAAAGTGGATCAGCAGGTCAGTAGAATTGGTGGGACTCTCCTCATCTCGGCCCAGGTACATCCGCAGGAGGCACTGTGTTTGGATCTTGCATTAAAGAGCAAATTACAGGTTTATTAGGAAACAAAAAGAGTAAGTTTGGTGCTGAGGGACGGGACACGTTTATTTTGTCTTTGGTTTGTTTGTTTTTCTGAACTCAGATCAACCATTGCCTGCAAAAGAACTCCTCAAATCGTAACAAACATAATCACACCAAGAAACGCCTGTGGATTATTTCATGAGCGTTTGTGAGGTGATAGTGAAGCAGGATGTAAGCCCTGTGACAATTTTATACTAGATATTTCCCTCCTGCAAATTCCTAGACCATGGGGAGTTCCCACCTCCACTGAGACCCAGGGTGGCAGCACCTTGCCCTGCCCTGCTGACACCTGACATTTCCCTCCAGGTTGTACCAGAACATGCAAATCGCTCAACCCTCCTTCGTTCTTCTCCCTTATACAGCTATGTGGCAGGTGTATAAAGAAAGTGACTAAAAATTACACTCCTACCTTTTATCATTAACATAAAAATGTATGTTTAAGGAAAGAAAAACAGAAAAAAGCACAGACACGAGAACAGTGGCTAATTCATGCTGGTTACATTAATGATCCTCCTCATTTTCTCCTCTGAGTGCTTCTGCTCGTAGTCGGCACGGAACTGTGGATGCTTTAGACTTGACAATATGATTTCATGTTTATAATAGTAAACTTCACTTATCTTTAGAATTGTTTCTCCACAGCACTTATAGACCTATTCTTAGAGAGAGCATGAAGATTCGTCCCATCCCTCTCCCTTACAGTGAGATTTCACCTGATTATCAGAACACTACAGCTGGAGGTCAGAGCGCTGCAATCATGGAAGTCAGCACAAGCACCTCCCCATGCTCAGCCCAGCACCATCTCCCTAGTGAATACTCTCTTCCTGCGTAGGAGACTCTTGGCTACCACCTGTTCCCGCTGGTGCCTGGACTCACCTGCAGCACTAGGAAGGGAATTAGATGGAGAGGCATGTGACACCTTCAGAGCAAACAGTCCCTAGCCAGCTAGCTGACTCTAAGCCAGCTCTCAACCTTCCAACAAATTCCCATGGAAAATGAAATGTTAGCTCTCCAACTATGACACCCAACGGGCCTTCCCACCTGCTCCCTTATCTCTTCTCTCCCTCCTTGGCCTGGCATTCCTATTTCCTCATTGATTTTTCTATTCACGCAATCATCAAATCCAGACACAATCTCTCCCATTCCTCACGGCCAGACATCCCTGTGACAGAAGCTGGAAGAGCTCTGGGGATGGGGGGCCCGGCCTGCAGCACAGCTCTGTCTCCCCTTGAGAGGGAGGAAATGAAAACCTGGGCCTAGAATTCCAGCTCATGTCCAGCAAGGTTTATGCTTGCAGAACACTTGGTACGAAGTACACATGAAGAGAGACACTGAAAAAGAGACCCGGTGGAGCTGTGGAAATCCAGAACATAACAGCTCCCCTCAGAGCTGAAGTTCTGAGGCCCCAGTAGAGGGAAGAGAGAGGCTTTGCAGATGTTTGTCTGAAATTAACAGGTTTTGCAAATGACCTGCTCTTCTTTCTGGATGCTTCAGGCCAACCTGTATTCTGGCTTCTCTTCTAGTCATCAGTACATCGCTCTCTGCTTTTATTTAATTGTAGCCCCTAACCTTTGTGGTTAGTATCCCTCACAAAATCCTAACCTAATGTAGGCTGTCCCTGAGATCCAATGTGCATTTCCTGCCAGATTAATGGTCTTTGAACAGTTAAATTGTTTTTAATGTCGCTGATGGTTCCCTGACCCTGAGCAACTGTTCTATTAAATAGCTGATTAAACTTAAATATTGCCACCCCGATTCGAAAGGTTTTGACTCATCCCTATCCTATGACAAAACACCCACTGCTTCAAGATGAGTCTTTCTGAGTGATGCTAGGGCTTGCTGACTCAGGGATGGAAGAGCTCATCTGTGAGTAGCCAGCGGATGCATGTGGCGGGGGGGGGGGTACCCACTGGCAGCGGAAGAGGGACCTGGGATGGGGCAATGGCAAGAATCTCCCAGAAGTGGGCTGGCATAGCCATGGAGAGGGAAGGGGACACTCAGAGAAGGGCCAGGCCTGCTCTCCTCTGGCTCCTGGGAAGGACCGGGAGCAGAGGGTGCAGTGGACCCTGTCAGTCCTGACCCTGGCCAAGGCACCCTTTCTCTGTGTCCTCTGCATAGCCCTGAATTGCTCTCGGGTCAGTGTCATGACAATGACTCTGAACCAGGGCTCTAGACTTCTGGTTCCACCTCTCCTAACCCGGGGGTCTTGCACAAGGTCATGGTGGTTTGGGGAGGGCTCACCCCAAAAAGGATCAGGCACTGGTACTTTGGGCCCTGATGTCATGGGGTGTGGTGGTAGAAGGCGTGGGGTCTAGAGGACGCTCATTGGGCCACGGGCTCCACTGCCATGGATCCATCAGTGCTGTCTCAGGGCAGTGAGTCGGGGCCTGGGGACTAGAGTAGCCCCCCCAGCATGGGCTGTTTCGAGAGAGCCTGGCACTGCACACCAAAGATGCTGTGGGGCCACCCACCATGAGGCCCTCGTCACAGCTGAGCAGATCTGCACTGTGCTCTTGAGTCTCCAGAACTGTGAGTTGAACAGAACTGTTTCTCTTATAAAGCATGCAGCCTCAGGTGTTTTGTTACAGTAACACCAACCAGACTAGGACAAGATGCCTAGCTGTGTCTACCCAGACTGCACATCTTTGTAGATGGGTGATACGAGCATGTTCTTCCCAGGATTGGGAGAGTGATTAAGGAAGTTACTCAAGCAAAGCAGCCTAACAGATACCCGGCCAGTTACTCTGTAGGTGTCAGCAACAGCGGCCACAACTTCTTCCCTCCACAGACATGCTATGTTCAGCCCCAGTCACCACAAAAGCCAGGCCATGACCAGGAACTCAAGAGATATTTCTCACCTCGTTTGCAGGGCTGTTGGGGGAACCGGTGCAAAGCCCCTGTGGAGAAGAGCGTGGCATTTACCCAAGTCCGCTCCAATTGTCTTAGAGTCAGGTTTTCAAAAAAGAGTTAAGAGTCATATGCAAAGAAAAAGAACTGGGGAAGAAATGGACTCAAAGATCTTACAAGTCAACACGAAAGGCACTTCAGTTTCATTTGGTTTCTGTTGAACTGCTTCCACTTAAGAGGATACTTACAAAGCTAAATTTAAGTACAAGTTAAATCAGGCACTGGAGAGTCAGCAACTAAAGCATCTTCATCCCACTTGACTGCCCCAAAGACATCCAGAATGTGCTTGACTCTGGGCTGCCAGCTAGGAATACGAAGATGAGTTTGAACTTGAGGTGAATAAAGATGAGGAAGCCGTTTCCCAAGTTTGGAAAATGACAAGGAATCAAATCAGAAGGCCAACGTTACTGACTTCCAGTGTTTCTCCCCTGATGTAGATGCCTCAGAGAAGACTTAGATGTTAGGTGATAAAATGAATGTGACATTCAGGAAAGAAACCTTCCCCTTTGGTGGTGTGAAGATAAGAAGTATTTATGTTCTGGAAGTGGAATTAGCAAAGGCTGTATTAGGGTCAGCAAATCAAGATCAGCAAAGCAGGCTGGGGGCACCAGCAAGGGTTTCACTCTGTGTGGCCACATGCTTGGGCGTGTGTGCACGCGTGTATATGCAGTTATGTAGCTTGGGAAGGGTTCCGTGGGCTTGGGCAGGGTAACTCTCAGGCACTGGGGTGCCATGGAGGGGCCTCGAGAGGATTCCAGCACCTGCTCACCTCTCTTCATCTCCAGTGGAAGGCAAAGCACTTCACAAATGAAAAGTTTGCTTCAGGTTGGAGGAGCCCTGGAAGGTGAAGTGACCATTTCTTCCCTCACAGCTGTCAGGTGGCGGAGTGAATGAGCTGCATAGCACAGGAGGGGCGCCAGCTTCGCCCTCCTGGGGCCAAAGAGCAGAGCCTGCACAACCTCCCCTTTCTCCCAAACTTCACCGAAACAGGAGAAACCTCCCACATGCTGCGGGGTTTCCACCCCCTGGTGCCAAAACACGCACTGTGTCAGTTTACCTCTCCTTTTCCTTTTCCTCCTCCTTCGTCTTCTCACTTTCTTGTTGAATAAACCAAACTGTTATGCTGTGTTTCTGCCCATGGTGAGACCACTGACCGAGACAAGGAGGAAAGCCTCTGAGCGAGAGGGGGGGAGACAGGGAGAGAAGGAGGGACAGAGAGAGACAGAGAGACAGAGAGGGAAGGAGGGAGGGAGGGAGAGAGAGAGAGACAGACAGACGGAGGGAGGGGGGGAGGGAGCCCAAGACCTCAGGCTGCTCATGAAGAACCCAACACCGCCACCTAGCATTCGGGAGAACTTGGAAGGACCCTGCCCTCAGCCAGGGCCTGAAGTCACCACAGCCCAGCTGTTAGCACACAGGCGCTGGGGATAGTTAATGTGAGCTTTGGTGTAGGCTGCTGTTCAGAAATGGGTAACTGTTGCACAGTTGTCAGCCCCCCTGTGCTGAGGGAAACACCTGAGAGGTGCTGCTCAGCAGGGAGACAGGTGTGCTTGGCTCAGGGCTGCACAGGTTCTGGGCCATGACCAGTTGGCCCCGCTCCTCTGGGTCTGTGGTGAGGGAGGACGTCACAGGGAGCGTGGAGAGCCAGGTCCCCAGCTCACATGGCCAGGAAGCAGTGAGACAGACAGGAGGGGCGGGGTCCCATACCCCAGTCAGTGTCTCCCCGAGACCGACCGAGCTTCCTCTCTCCAGGGACGCCTCCTGGAGGCTGTGACACAGTGAGCCTCGGGACACCGGGGACACAGACTGCAAACCTGGAACTCACATCAGGTCCCCCCTGCTCTGTCCCAGTTCTAACTCAAAGGATTTGGTTTCCAGTTTTATTTTTGTTACACTTTGTCCTGTTTGTCTGGTTGGTTTTCAGTATTTGCAGGGGTTTGTATGAATGTGCCCCAAACTCAAGAATGCTCATGGCGAGATTTGCTCTGGCCTGCTCTCTGCAAAGCTCATTGTTCGCTGGGCCTCTCCTCTGTGCCGGGCTGAGATGGCAGCCGCCACCCCCTCTTCTAGAGCCATCGCTTTGCTCTTCTCTTTGCTCTCTCTCCTCCCAGCTTGCTGACCGCTCCTTTTCAGTCTTCTCCTCTTCCAAGGCGCATCGGTGGACACTTGAAGGTTGGAATGCCATAGCGGCCAGTCCTTGGGTTGCACCTGTCTTAGCCACATCTGCCTGTATGGTGCAGTGTCCATACTGCACATGTTAGGTGTGGATCTTGCTTGTGAGCTCTGGCCTTGTCCTCCTTCTGTGTTATAGCTTGATCTAAAGCATGCCCAGGTCTCATGCATTCGGAGCTGGGGTTCCATTCTCCCTGCTCTCCCTGCTTCCTGGCTGTCTTCCTGTGAGCAGTTTTCTCCTCCAGGCCCTTCCCCATGCTGCTCCTGCCTTGCAGCAGCTGACCAGGGACTGAACCCCCTGAGAACACTGAAGCAGCTGACCAGGGACTGAACCCACTGAAAACGCTGAGCCAGGCAAACCTCTCTTCCTTTACGCTCTAAGTGTGGAAGGATTTTTCCCCAGTGAAGCCAAATGACTGCACATTCTGCACATTCTTCTGTAATACTCCCCTTTGGGGGTGATTTCCTAGATGGCGAACTCAGCACACTTTGTCTGTACTCCTGACCTGCCCCCATCACAACCCTCAGGTCTCTTCCTCTTTCTCACTGGTTGGCAGGGGCAGCGTCCGTCGCTGTGATTTTGCCCTGGACAGTGGTCTTCAGTTTTGTCTCTCATAGCTCCATCCACTCCATGAACACCGGAGGGCACTTGGGCCTTGCAGTCACAGGTCCCCACATCTGCTCCGTGCCACAGCCTGGTGTAAACGCCATCATCTTTCCCATGGGTCACTGCGGGCAGCTTCTGACCCGGGCTCTCTTACTTCTCCAAAGAGCTGCTATGATCAACACAATGGCAGGAGCGCCCCTTGTGGAGTGTCTTCTAGTATCTGGCTTCTATCAGCTCGCAGGCCATGCTGCAGGGGCTCCCACCCTAGTCAGGATGGGGCGGGACCCCAGGGAGTGCAGGCCTGGCACACCCAGCCCAGGGCCAGCCGAACTGGGAACGCTCCGATCTCAGGGCCCTGGCAGAAGCACTTCCCTCTGCCCCTCAGGCCATAACATAAATGTTTATCTATGAAATGGGCCTCTCTCATCCCCTTGCAGGTTTACATATAGCATATGACTTAAGGTGTAATTTTGTATTAACCTGTTCGTTTTCTGTCTCCTCCTGCTTTGTGAAATCCTGAACACAGTCATCTTGCCTGTTTCGTGCGATGGACGTCCTACGTGAGTGGGATGGACGTCAGTACGTCTCTCAGGTGACTCTCCAATGTAATCATCAACTTAGCAATGTTAGCTAACTTCATTCGTCTGATGAGGATATAGACATAGATATCTGTGTTGGTTCCTCCAAAGTGTTTATGAGTGTCTGCCCCCTCCCGTGTCAAGAAAATAGCCGCAGGGTCACTCCTGGGTGGCTAGCGAAGGCCACCTGAGTTCAGCTCATTATTTTCCACCTCTCCTCAGAGGCTGGGCAAGTTCTTGTGCCGGGGCCCTGCTCCATGGGTGTCACCCATCGGAACTGATGCATTTGATGGGAAAAGGTGAAGAAGCTATACTCTTGTTTGTTACCTCATTACCTGTGCTTTGTTTAAAAAACCTGCCCATGAAGCTTGGTTATCTGAGGTTGCTTTCTGAGTTTGGGAAACAAGGAAGAAATCACAGTATACCTAGCAGCATCTAGGGAGGATCATACAGCAGCCAGTGACCACTAGGAAACCCAGAACATCCACAGCAGGAGATGGACCATTCCACTGGGCTCATGCTCAGGCCGGCTGTGGCCTCGGGATGGGGCAGGGCCAGGGACAGCATGAGGCTGGCCGGCAAGGTGCCCACAGAGCCAGAAACCCAAGCTGCCCTGTGGTTCCCTGACATTCAGATCCACTTCAGTGCTGGGTGTGGTGGCAACACACCTGTAATTCCAGCACTCTCAGAGGCTGAAGTAGGAGGATCATAAGTTTAAGTCCATCCTGGGCAACTTAGTCCACCCAAGGCAAGGCCCTGCCTTGAAATAAAACAAAATTTAAAAAGAGCTAGGGCTTTAGCTCAGTGCAAAGGTCCTCATCGATCCCCATTGCAGCAATAAATTAACAAACTAATTAAACAAAACCTAAACAAAACAACGACAACCACAGGAAAAACAAACCATACCATGCAGGGAGGTGAAGGAAGTCTGGGCATTTCCAGGGCAGTGGGTGAATCGTGCTCTAGGTAGTCTGGAAGTGCTCATGAGGACCAGTGCCATTGATTATCACCCTGTGCTGTAGGGGCTGGAGCTGAGAGGTCAGGGAGAAATGCAGATGGAGCCTTCTCTCATGGTGCAGGCCACAAGGAAGGAGGAGCAGATTGAGGTAAAGTATGACTGGCTTTGCTGTCCTCGGCAAGGGCTCAGTAAAGGCCTTAATGTTCATATATTAGCCACCTTCCCTTCTGCTGGACACAGAACCCAAGCTCACAACTTGAGGAACACCATATTTAATTGAGCTCATGGTTTCAGAGGATTCAGTCCATGGTCAGCGGGCTCCAAGGCAGGAACATCATGGTGGAAGGGCGTCGGGGAGCAGAGCTAAGGCAGAGGGGCAGAGATGAGTGGCTCAGTACCATTCTCAGTCATCAAGGCCCTACCTTGGTGACCCACCCCAACACACCCAGGAGCATGCTCTGCTCCTCTGCTGGCCATGTTGTAATCCAAGGAAGCTGACATATCAGGAGCACTGTCACAAAGGTCCCTCTGGCACTGGAGCAGACACAGGTCTTGTAGACTGAAGAAGGGTTCATAGGCTTGGCCTTTTTATAGTTTAAGACTTAATGAGCTGCAAGGACTCCCTGAGGCCCCGGCGTGCCTTTTCCTTCTGACTCGCAGCCTGGATACATGCTCTGTCTGATACTGATGAGAGATTCCCATACAAAAGCATGTATGATGGAGTCTGGTCATGGGCCACTTTCTTCGTAGTCATTGAAGACAAGAGATAATAAAACTCACTGATGGGATATTGCTCCTTGTCACCACTTCGGTTCGGGCACAAGAAATCCCTCCCAGGTGTCTGGGCTGAGGGCAGTGGGCTGTTTTAGAGGACACCGCAGGTAGCCCATCATTAAAAAGTGAATAACACCAACAGTGGGGCTGATACTCAGCAGCACTGTCCCTAACTGATAAAGACCCACCTTTCTAAAGGGGCATGCACTGCCCTACCGAGCAGTGTGAAATATATTCCTATACTTGCTATGTCTTGCACCTACATTTACAAAAAAAAACAAATTAAAATAAATTTTAAATGATATATGACATTTATCAATTCTATGTCTAAAGCAAAATAAAATATATGTACATATATCATCCTGAGCATGAGCTATTCATGTGGGAAACATTTACAACTATTTGCTTTGCCAGGCATTTCAAGAGTCAAATAAAATAGTAATTGTTAAATTACTTGTAGTTTCCTTTCATTTTATTTTCAGTACTTGGGATTGAACTCAAGGCCTTTGCACTAAGCTACATCCCCACCCCTTTATCATATTCAATCTAGAGACAGAATCTCACCAAGTCACTGAACTGACCAGCCTGGCCTTGAATTTAGGATCCTCCTGCCTCAGCCTCCCAGAGTGCTAGGATTATAGTTGTGCACCATTACACCCAGCTTACTTCTAGATTCTAATATATTTAGCAAAG
Organism: Heterocephalus glaber; assembly: GCF_053883595.1. Taxonomy (NCBI): domain Eukaryota; kingdom Metazoa; phylum Chordata; class Mammalia; order Rodentia; family Bathyergidae; genus Heterocephalus; species Heterocephalus glaber. Next base: position 10,348,794 of record NW_028258381.1, read on the forward strand.
AAATATGAAGAACTGCACATCATTATAACTAAAGGATGGAAAACTAGAAACTTTGGCCTGGAAGCAAAATAAAAATGGAGATGATCACACTCAACTGGGCAAAAACTGAAGAATCAGGAGCCAGGCTCTAGCACTGGGGATGCAATTAGAGATGACAGCTGCCCCTGAGTTTTAGCAAGTCCCCACCGCCCAAGCCCCAGACACCCTCTTCAATGGGATGCTCCTCTCAGGATGATGCTCTGTGACACCGGACAGGAAGAGGCTGCAGCATGTCGACCTTCCATTCCCACCAGAGGTTCCTCCTGAATGCATCCCAACAGCTGCACTGCCCATAAGGACAGGAAATTGGCTGCTGACCCTAAACTGTGTTCTTCCCCACTTCAGAATCTCCTCCTGGACACGGGAAGATGATTCCAGCAGGCTCTTCTAACCAGGCACTCGCTTCTCTGTTCCATCAGATGCTGGTTGAGAAGAGCCAGAGGGCTTTGCACACTAAATATAATCTCTGAGAAATGGTTGACACTTGATGAATAGGTTAAATTAAAGTTCTTTCTGCAGTTAGGGAGGGTAGTTGGCTGATTACATATGGGGTTTAAATAACGCGGGGAGATCTCCAACTTGGATGGGAAAGAAAATCCTCATTTCTTGTACACTTTAATAACAGATACAGACCTGGCAGCTAAGTGAAGAGAAATCCCATGGAAACCCTACAATAAGAAGAGCAGGCCTCGCCGTGTCAGGAATCATGGAGCAGCATGCCTGCAGGAGGACAGTGACAGACTCATGGAGATCATGCTTGCTTACTAACAATGTCATCGGTGATTTCTCCCCAACACAAGGAGAGGGCATTAGCCCTGTGCACCAGGAGCATTTACAACCATAGCTGTGGCTCCTGTTGCATTTTCTCCACCGCCTCTGTGACGTGAGGGTGTCCCATTCTTCAGTCTTCACAACTGCTATTTGGAGCCATGCGTCTTTGGCACAGTGCAGAAAAGGCTTTCCCCCTGTCCCCTTTGTCTTCTGAGTGAAGCTTGCTTTCTGGTGTCAGACTGAGTTGATTCAATGCGACATTATTTTAACAGTGTGTGACAGGTTCCACAGAGAGGATTTATGGGACGCGTCCTGGAAATCCTTCCCCCGTCATTAAGCCTGGTGCCTGGTGTGAGCCCATTAGTCAGGCACCGCTGTGGAGTCTCCCAAGACAACACAGCAGTGCGTCAGCTTAATTTGTGGCACTGTTGATGCAGCAGAAGTTTTTTTGGAAGATGGATTATGTTATTGAGTTATTTTTATCAATATTTCTAATGTTCTTTCTGGTGTTGTTCATTGCTGGGTGCCAGGATTTTAGAAAAAATGTCAGCCATGGGGTCCAGAAACAGAGCTAGCCAGCTTGGATTTTAAAATTCCAAACTTCTATTCTCAGATAACCAGTCAAATGCAAAATGAGATCACCGTGGAGTCTTCTCTTGGATGTTTCAAGGTGTCGGGGCATGGTCCCCACACTGCTGGGCCAAGAGCCACGTGGGACCCTGGTGTGTCGGGACCCAGGTGGAGCAGCAGGAAGGGAGGAAGCTGCCTCTCTCTCTGCTTCCGGGCTCACAACCCGAGACCCCTCCTGTCAGATCAGCGGGCATCAGACTCTCACAGGAGCCCGGGCCAGCTGTGAACTGCATGTGCCAGGGTCCAGGCTGTGAAGCTTCCTCGAATTGTCCCAACCGTCCTCCTGCCTGCTTGTCCCCAAATATTGTCTTCCAGAAAACCTGTGCCAAAGAGGTGGGGCTTGGTGACCTTCACTGATGTAGCATTTACAAGATAAGAGGACTATGACCAGCAGATTTCATGTTAACTTGAGCAGGATTTCTCATAAGATGGAGTAATACTGATGTTGGGGCCATAAAACAATAGCCCAAAGTGAAGCCCTCTTGGGAGCCGGGTTTCTCTCTCCTTCTTCCGCCCTCTAGCACTTTGTCCCCAGCAAACCACTGAGACTAGAATCCCTCTTCCCCACGGAGCTCCTGGAACCTGGAGGCTCCTTCGCAACCCACCCATGAACCCTAGCACATTGCTCTAGATTCTCCCCGTCCATATCAGCACTGGCTGTACAGTAGTTCTCTCCCTGCCTCATTGCTGCAGGTCCTAAGACCCTTCCATTCCAGATTCCCCCACAGGAAGGGACTGAGCAGGGCCAAGGAGCCCTGGATACACAGCCACACTGGATCCCGTGCTCCTTCCTGAGAGCTCATGCGCTCTGGCTCCACCCTTGTGTCTCCATGGCTGTACACACTTCAGCAAACCTGAGCAAGACAACAGGTAATGCCTTTGGGTTTTCAATGTGAATGCTCCTGTGCTGTGCACAATTATGATCAAATAAATGTAGCCTCTTTCTACTTGTGAACTTGCCTTGTTTCAGGAGAGGCTCCAAAGAAACTTAGTGGTGAGCAGGAGAGCAACCCCCCCTTCAGTCTCAAGGAGGCTGAACCATCAGAGTGCACAGAATGCAGCTTCTAGAGCAGAGGCGGGGAGGTGCCATGCGTGCCTCACTGTCAGCTACACTACAACCGAGTGCAGCAAACCCTGAGCCCCCCACGTCACTTTCCAGCACCCAGGGTGATCAGTGAGTGGAGGCTCTACGCTCTGAGAGGCTCCCGCATTCCCTGCTCCCCCTTAGGGCCCTCCTGTGTGGAGAAGGCAGTCCCTCCTCCGCCTGCCTCAGACTTGGGGCGAACATAGCACATTCATCAAAACTTTGCAACACCTTGTAAGAGCCTGTGCAGTTTTCAACAACAGTTTGATTAATCAGTTTTCCTCTCTAGTATTCTGTGGTTCACGGTTTGCTTTTGCCACACATTTTGAACTCTTGGTCTCATCAGCTAAATGATGTCCTTGGATCCTAACAAAGCACTAAATTACATATTAAGAATAAAAGCTCTCCTGTCTCACCATGTGATTCATGTTCACCTTTACCTTGTTTTCTTTTGTGAGGTGCATAGTAAGAAAAAATGGAAAGAGCTAATGCATATCCTCCTTTTTCTGTATTGCTTTCCTTTCAGTTATGTCGATTTCTAGGTAGCTAGGAGAGAGCTTATGTCAGGATTCCACTCGCAACCCAAGCAGAGACTCATGGTCAGCAGAAGAGGAGCACAGGCCCTGTTCTTGGCCCAAATCAAAGTCTCACTTCAATCTCTTTGAAAATGCAGGTGCATTTGCTGGCCACACCTTGATGCTAGGAGGGCAGATTAACAGGTGCAAGGCTTCTTGTGAAAGCCCTGAGGTCCTCAGACCTCGGCAGAGTAGGGGCCTTTGTGCAGTGAAGGGCATGGGCACTCCACTGCCCCGCAGCCCAGATCTCATCTTGTTTCCCAGGGAGTGTCCCAACAGACTCATTTGGTTACTGTCCAGCCTGTGCCTGGTGATTGAGTGTGGCCACTTTTATAGCATCTGTGTTCTTATTAAAGTGTGTTTGCAATCTGTAAATTGATTTTCCATAGTTGGAATAAACTTTTTTTTTAAGAAAGTGAAAAAAAAACCTTACAATGAGTGCCTGCTCTGATCCCTGATGTATTCATCTGTGACATCAGAGTCACCCTGCAGACACGATGGTGTGTGAGCTGTTCCCTTTCTCTACTCTCCATGCATGCTTTCGATGCCATCCTTGCAATAACACAGCTGTCTGAGCTGCCGCACCTTGACCTACTCCTGCAGCTCTGCCATCTTCGACAGTAGGGACTTGAGTCCATGTGAGCATCCCACGGTGTCCATCCCTCATTCCCGGCCTCCTGCATGATAATTCCTGCTATTACATATGGCTGTACACCATCGGCCTTTGCTTCGTATGATCAATGTGGCCTCTTTCATCTCAGAGTTGCCCTTTAAGTGCCTGTATTTGGGGCTCCCTTCTAATACCAGTTGTTTTAGTTAGAAGCTCAAAAAAGATGGCACATGAAAAACAATCGTTAGAGGAGGGTTTGCCTATAAAGAGACTGGAACCACACGTGACCACACATCGTCGGGAACTAGTTGTGGTCCTGGCATCATGCTGGGAAGAGAGGAGGACAGGGGGAATGGACCCCGCAGGACCAGGGCTGCTATGATTAATTTCTTGTGTCATCTGGGCTGGCCATGTGACCCTACCCAGATTTGGCCAAACACCAATTCAGCACCGTGGCACTTTGGTTCAGGACACTGTGGAGAAATCCTTCAGATGAGGTTTGCGTGCAATCAAGCAGGTTGGTGTCTGTACCTCGGGGGGCTCCTCCAATCAGCTGAAACCAAAGAGTAAAGACAACCCGGAGAGGTGCAGCTGTGCAAATGCAATTCTTACTTTTTTATTTTGAGGAATCTCCACAATGATTTCCACAGTGGTTCTATTAGTTTACAATCTCAGCAACAAGTAGAAGGATTCCTTCTTATCCACATCCTTGCAAGCATTTATTGGTTTCTGAGTGCTTGATGATTGCCATTCTTTCTGGGGTAAAATGAGATCTCAGTTTCATTTTAATTTTAATTTCTCTAATGGGCAAAGATGCTGAGTATTTTTCATGTGCATAATGGCCATTTGTACTTATTCTTCTGACAAGTGTCTAGTCATCTTAGTTGTCCATTTTTTACTGGGTCTTTTGTTTTGGGGGGTCTGTGTTTTGAGCAGTTACTAATAAAAATAAAATAAATAATTTTTTAATAAGACAGATATCCCCCTCAAGGAAGAGGAAACTGTGGCTTCAGACTGAAGCCTGCAATATGAATTCCACCCATAGAGACACCTCACCCTGCAGAGCCCGGGAAGTCCCCAAGCACTTCCTCAAAATCAACACATTTCTGTCACTTTCTCCACCCACCTTTCTTTTCTTTTTTTATAAGACATATAATGCATACTGTACATGGTTATATATTACTTTACTGATTTATATATTATATATGTATTACATATGTAAGATATATAATTATATAGAAATCCTACTTATGTTTAACATATTAATTATTATAGATATTAATATTAAATAACATTACTTATTAATTATGCTATAGTATATACATTATGTAATCAGCATTGTATAATGCATGTATCAATACAATGTATCCTATGTATTCTATGTAAATAGTATGTAAGTACTATATGTCAATATATCTGTTACATTGTACATATTATTATGTGTACAATATAATGTACACAATATTAAATATATTTTGCAGCATATCAAACATAATGAAATATCATGTTTTACTATTTTATATCTCTGTGTACATACACACCATGAATCTCATTGTTTCTCTGGAGAACCTGGCTAGTAAGTTATGTGTGATTAATCACTTCATTAAGACAAGCAGTGACATTAATGAAGGGACTTGAATAGCCCAAAATGTCAACATTAAATCTAATTTCCAATGGAAAATTTGATCCATTTATTATCTTCACATACGCTGTCTCAGAGAGAAAACACCAACTGACATCCTAGGAAGGTAGGAGAACTGGGGTGTTATGCTGCACACACCACATAGCAACATGGGGAAACAGTTTACCTGAAGACCTGGCATTCATACATGTGCTCGTGTCGGGTAACTATGACCCACCGATTCTCAGGGGCAAGGTAATGTATACGGCATGGCACTCCTTAGGAGCTTCCTGACAATTTCTGATCCAGAGCCATGTGACTGTCTTCATCAAGTCCCCAGGGTCTGGTCATGCCATGAAGTATCACAGGACACAGCAAGAGAGTCTCGGATGACTGGAGATCAGAACAGGGATACAGTCACAGGAGAGAAAGCAGGAGATTCCCAGTAAAGTTTGAATTTCAGATAAATAACTTTTGATATAAGTAAAAATTGAGAATTGATTGCTACTAAAATCACTAAAACTACACACTTGTTTCTTGCTGTAGCTTCGATACAGAAAGGCTTCTGGAGCCCCATGTGTTGAAGCATTATTCCCTAGTGTGGGTCTGTAAAGAGTTTCCGGGCCCTTTCAGAGGTGGGACCTAGCAGTGGTCTTAGATCATTGAGCAGATCCCCTAGAAGCTCTCTTGTGCCCTGTCTCTTGCATGTCCCAGCCCTGAAGTGACTGCTGTACCCCATCATGAGGATCTCGCCATGACACACTACCACGCCACAGGCCCAAAGCATTGAGGCCTCCTGGCCATGGACTAACACCTCAAAACTCATGAGCCACAGTGAGCTTTTCCTCTCAACATTCATACACCTCAGGGATTTGTTCTAGTAACAGAAAGCTAACACATTGCTTATCTGAAACTTCAATTTAAGTAGGCATCCTGTATTTTATCTGGTATCTTTAGACCCATGGCAATGACAAAATAATAATGCTACCCCTCTGATAGAGAAATAATCCCCAAACTTCACTTGAACACATGCCTTCCAGAGGTCTTCCATGGATGTGTGTTCATTACTCAGGCCAAGGCCTTGATCACCCCTGTCTAGTTACAAAGCTCCACAGCACTGTGGATCCATACTATGGCCACCTTCTTAGTCTTAGACTGTGGATTTCCCATGTCTACTTTTCAGCCCACAGAGTGAAGGTGGTTGTGTAGAGACAGTCAAAGTACAGTCCTCTGCCATGTCAAAATAATAAGCCAAAGCCAAACCCCCATCCCTGGAGAATTTCCAGAAAGTAGTGTTCCCTTAGAGACTGATTCTTACCACATGCTAATTTACCTGGTCAGCCACTGTGAATCCTGGTGCACGGCAGAGAATGGCTGCGAATCATGAACCAAACCAGAGTGATGATCATGGAGGCTGTGTTGTGCATGTGGGTGTGGGAGGTGATCAAAAAGTGCAGTGAACGATGACAGAATCACTTTACAGTGAAAAACACAGTGCCGTGAATCCCGTCCAAAAACTGTCCCTCTCTCAAACACACTCATCCCATCGTCCTTGTCACTCTCTGCCGGAGCTCTAGAGTCTTCTCTCCTGAGTGTCTTTAGTTGTACTGTTACATCTGCCTGTATGCCCTGAATCCACTCAAAACCCTTCCCTTTTTGGTCACTTTGACTTTGGAAAAGAAGCAGAAATCTCATAGTGCCAGATCAGTTAATACAGTGGACGAGGACATGACCCAGAGATTTTTACCAGCCTGCCTTCCTTTGGATGTTGCTCAACAGCTCCATTCCCCATATCATGGCTCATATCTCACAAAGATGCTCAGAACTGCTTCAGAAAGTGGCCAGCATGATGAAATGAGTGTGTTTGAACTGATAAAGTCTTCTAAGAGGGATTAGTGACAATATGTCTTTTTACTGTAATAAATTTTTAGAATTTAAAGGTTCACTATATTTTGATCACCCCTTTTTTTCTGGAGAAATCATCACCCACTTCCCCTGCTGGCAGTATCCCCATCAGCCTGGGGATGCTCAACAGGAAAGGAATTCAATTCCAGAAGTGTGCGATAATGAAGCAGGGAGAATTCAGCAGCCTTATTGTCTGTTTAGAGACTGTGTCCAATATTCTGTTCTCTGCTAAAATACAGTCCAGAGAGACCTTGGTCAACCCAGCATCATGTCATCTTTATTGGCTAGTTACACTAATAAAATTGTCTTGGACTGAGAATAAAATCAACCTAGTGTAGAACAGAAAAGAAATAGGTTTATTTGGGGTTACTTAGGATTACCATCAGGAAAACACAAATTTAAGCAATCTTGCAAGTAGGCACCAAAGATTTCTAAAATAGTAGCTGTACTGATAGCTTTAAACCACAAGAGGGGCTGGGATTCACCTCACTGTCAGTCAGGAATTTTGATTCCTGCAGCTAAGTGAGTTTATAGGAAAGGATTTAGCGGAGTCTCAGCCTCTGGACAGTCTGGGGAAAGGGATCTCTTGTACAGAGATTAGCAGAGATAACTAAAGTATGTTAGGAAACTGACTTTTGCTCCAGTCCCGAGGTCAAAGGTCAGCTCTCATTAGGGGAGGAATCAATACACATTAAGAATGGGAGAGAAGTCCGTTTTCCACCTAGTTTTAAACACTGGCTGCCTGAGTCCTTCTCTGTCCCCCAAACCCACACTGATCCACCTTGATCTTCTTCCTTGATGTCATGCTGCCTTGAGCCCTTGAATCGAAAGTTACAACCACCCCAATACTTCAGTAAATATGCCAAAAACCCCCAAGAAACTTCAGGGCTTGCCGTGTGGGTGAAGCTCCCAGAGTGACCATGGTCAGAGGAGTATGAGCATGTGGATTCCAAGCAGCTGAGAGGGGGGCTTCGCCTTGCACCCAATACCAGGTATAAAGATGTATCGTGCATGGTGAGGTTGGGGGTGTGTTTCTCTCACCCGTTTGGGCTGGCAACTACAGGGCTGGCAGGTCTTTTATTTCAAGTCTTGGGGGTTGAGCCCAGGACCTCTGTGCTAAGCTACATCACCAGTTCTTTTTGTTTTTTATTCTGAGACAGAGTCTTGCCAAGTTGCCCAGGCTGGGCTCAAGCTTGTGATCCCCCTGCCTCAGCCTCCCAGAGTGCTGAGATTACAGGTGTGCATCACCATGTGTCTGGCCAAGGAGGAAACTCCACTTTCCTGCCATCTGCTTTCATGGAGAGGCCCTGGACCTTGGTGCCTTCTTCTACCATTGATGCCCATGTAAAGTGATGACAGGTGTAGTGCAATCACTACTCACCTAATATGTTCCAGACCAGTTAACTTCTAGCTCTTCTGGAAGGCATGTTTTCCTGGAGTCTAATTTCTGAACCATGAGCAAAGTATGAAGGCATCCTTTATCACAGAACCTTGCTACATACTTATCTTGAGGATTGCTGTGGAATGGTCTTGGCCCAGGAAGGAACACTTCCCACACCAGGACATCGAGCAGCCCAAGGGAATGGGAGACTTGTGTGTATGTGGAGGTCATTGTCCGAGCCCAAGGACAAGCCCCAGGAGTCCTGGGGTATCTCCTTCATGCTTCCCTCCTTGCTGTGAGTGTGTGGTAGACACTTTGCAGCTTATCTATAACAGCCCTTTCCAGCAGAGGCAAGGAGAAGTTCAGACATTTCTACTTGGTGTCATAAGACAATAACTACTCTTTCTCAGTTGTTATGGCTTATGTCTCAATGTCCCCCGAAGCCTCATAAGGTCATAGGTGGAGCTTTTCAGAGGTGGCTGAATCCAGAGTGTGTGATGCTGGGATTAAGCATGCAATGCTAGGACTAAGGGTGCCCCACTCTGGCTGTGAGTGCTACCTGCTCTCTGGGCAGGCAGCCTAGGTAGAATATAAGGGACAAAAAGAGGTCTGCTGTTCTGTCTGTTGCTTATTGTTTGCTTCTTGCTACTTCACTGATTTTCTGCTCGCTGCTCACCATGAACTGTTTCTCCTCTGCAATGCCCTCTGCTTTGGAGCCAGCTGACTATGGACTGAAACCTCTACAAACTGTGACCCAAATAAATCTCTCCTCCTTTAACTTCTGGTATTGGGTATTTTGTCTTAGCAACAAGAAAAGTAACCAAGATATCGGTCTATATCCTAAGGAAATGAAATTAGTTTGAAGGAGAGACATGTGGATTCTGACATGCACTATAGCACTATTCACAATGGCCAAAATGTGAGAATAAACTAAATGTCTGCCCATGTGTGAATGGGTATAGAAAATATTGCATGTTACAGAGTGGATAACATTCAGCCTTAAACAGAAGGAAATCCTGCCACTGGGATAGCATGGATGACCGTGGACGGTATTGTGCTAAGGCAAATAGGACAGGCATTGAAAGAGAAATATCATACTTACAAGTACAATCCAAAACGTTGTCTCCATAGAAACAGATTACAGAATGGGAGTTGCCAGGAACTGAGAGAGTCCAGGTGGCAAAGGAGGCAGATGTTGGTCAAAGGAGACACTGTCTTGGTTAGAGACAAGGGGTGGGTTCTGGAGATCTGGTATTGAACAGTAGAGACACTACTGAAGAATCATGCATTGTCTACTGCAAAACTAGGCAGAGAGTAGAATTTAAATGTTTTCATCACAAGAAATTATGTGAGGTAATGGATATGTTTATTAGCTTGATTCAATCATTTCAAATAATATACCAAAAATGTCATCCTGTATATGTACCATAAATACACATAATTTTGTGAATTAGACCTTAAAGTCTGGAGAGTGAGGAGTAAGTCAATATCGTTTCCCTGATATGTACAAGGCCGGTGTAAGAAAACACTCTTTGTCTATACCCAAGCTTCCCCTCTCATGTGCTGGCTCAGTAAGGCTACCTCAGAGACGCAAGTTGCAGTAGCCTGAATTCTGTGCCTATTCAGACCCTACCAGGCCAGAGCTCTTACCTGCCTCAGCCACTGGAAGCCACCAGATACAGAGGTCTAAAAGCTGCCAGGGCACTGAGGGCTGGGAGGTCTACACAGCCAGCAGTGTGGAAGGCGTGCACACAGGTCAGACGAACCAGATCACTCTGGACCTTGGTTTTTGCAGAGTCCTCTCAGACTGAGGGATGCTTTCTGAAGCCGGATGCTCAGCTCTTAAACATGTTTGCTTGGACAGTATTTCCTACTGAGCTGACACTTGTCTTTGGGCAAAGCTGTACTTGCCTTGCAAGATCATCCAGCCATGTGTCTTAGGGCCTGAGATTGCATCCCTAAGCTAAAACAATGGTGCTCAGGCTAATAGAAGCCTCCTGAAGCTATCAGGCTCAAAATACCTGCTTATATATTAAGTCAAAGACTGAGTCACCTGGTCACAGAAGAAATCTTAATAAATCTGTGTGCGTTGTTCACATCCTATGTGATCCATAGATGTCCCTGGTAGGTAAGCTATTTGTTGAGGTGCTGTGGAGCTGGTCAATAGCACACTCTTGAATCTCCGTTCTGAAACTATCGAGTAATAAAACATAGGCTTCCGATGAATGGAAGTTCCGCATATGTTTTGTCTCTTTTCTTTTCCCCCATGCTTAATTATAATTATACACTGACAGATGCTCTCCTTGTGAAGCAGACCCCAGTTCATTTTGTTAATTGAGCCATCACTCTATTTTGTCTCCTCTCTTCCATTCCTTTAAGGTATCTATTAAGGATCTATTTGTGGGGGAACACCGAGATAGTGAAGTCAGCAGAAAGCACTGGCTTCATGAAGCCTGAATTTTAGCCAGAAGAAACAGATGAAAGTCAGTGTCACATAGGAGAGGAGAGCGAGCGCTCTGTCTGCAGAGGTCTGCAGTAAGAATCGGCCAAGCGCTCCGCCGGGTGTTTGAACTGCAGAGCATGAGGAGACTCACTGGGTGTGACAATTGTCCCTGACATCACAGACACGTGTGGCTGCTGTGAAGATGCCCTGCGGAGCATCCCTGTGGGTGGGCAGTGCTGAGGCCGGGAGCTGCTCTGTGTACACGGGAAGGCAGATGACAGGGAGACACCAGGGTCTGGGCCCATGCAGGCCCCATGCTGGCTACTCTGAGAGAGATGCAGAGCGACCGGCATGGGCCGGCCAGAGGACATGGCGCTGACTTGACTCCAGGGGATTGCAGCCCTGGCTGGAGAGCAGGCTGCAGCTGCGCCTGGATGCCAGGGTGCTGACATGGTTAGTAGCACGATTCAGAGGGTGAGACATCACCAGACGGGGTAACTCAGGAAACACGTGAAGACAGAGCACCCTTGGGTGCACTAGCGTCATCACACAGCCCATGCGCCACCGTGGAGCTGCCCCGGGCTTGTCTGTGCAACAGAGCGTGGGCTGCGACACACACGCCCCACTGCAGAGCCAGACCCTGGAGCCCCAGGGCCCTCCATCCTGGACATTCTTCACAAACGCCAGGCAGCAGTCAGCCTTTGGACAGCCTGAGTCCTTATGGCTTTAAATAATCAACTCATATGTAAATGTATTTATAGATATCTGCATATAAATTATTTTGGTGCCCTCTATTTAGTCTACATTCACTTTTATCATTTGATAACAAATTTACTTGCCTGTATTTTCCTTTTAGCTTCATATATGGCCATATTTACAAATAAGTGTGCCAGGGATGGGGATTTAGCTCAGTGGCACCATGCCTGCTTCAAAAGTGCAAAGTCCTGAGTTTGATCCCTGGTACCAAATAATAATAATAATAATAATTGTGCCAATTTTTAAAATCCTAACATATTGGGTTATGTTCTTTTTTTTAATATTGGATTATTTTATTTACCTAATTACATCAATTACAAAAACTACTACTTTGTTGTAAAACTTGTCTGTGAAATCCCTCATTTCTTTAGGTCGTGTTCTTTAGGTTTCATCTTTACTAATGCCACAATGAACTTCATTAGCTAGCATCAGAAAATTGTGTCTACTTGAAGCCTGTTCCTTCCATCATATAATTAATTAAGAAGTTAATTAATAGCAGGCATATTGTTGGCCTCTCTGACACTTCATTAAATACTTCCTTCCTGAAGACACTGTCATTTATTTTACAAGTTATTAATGGTCTTCCAACTTTAATTCTTTTCAATGTCAGAGCTCCTATTTAACCCATATGGAATTAATTTTGCAGGTGAAACTTCACCCAGAGGTTGTTACATTAATTATTAATTGAAAGCATTGTATTGGCCTCTGAAATCTGGGCTGACTTTGTTCTCAATTGCTCTTAAATTCCAAGAACGTGATGGCAAGTCAAAATTAGCCAGGTTCTTCTTTCTTTGCTATCACTTTTTTATAGTTTTATTTAATGTAATAAGCAAACTCCCTGCAGTCATGAAAGGTTTAGTGAATATTCCCACAAATTCTTGGATTTACAGAAACTGGACTTAATCCTGGGTTATCACTTCTCACACATTATTTCCCTTTGTAAGTGCACATGCACATACATGCATACATATATGTACACATGTGTATATGTGCATGCAGCTATATGTATTTTATCTTTCACAGACATCTTGTCTCTGGAAATTTGCATCAGTATTCTTAGTCCTCGTTTCTTTCTCCAGATCATGTATTTTTCTCCTTCCTGTCCATGTGCTCCCCAAGGTGCACACCTCTCTGGACCCCCATCCCCTAGCAAAGAGTGGTCACAGTGATAAATCACCTCCCTGCACACTCGCATTTACACAGATTTCTCTGACTGTGACTTCTGATGTGACCACTGGACACACTGACCGCTGGACACACTGACCAAGCAGCAAGTAGGAGAGGCTAGATAAGGGCTCACTGCCTGAGCTGGACTTTCCTGATTGAGTTGCCGTGGGAAAGGGGCAGGGGGCCCTGCAGCAGGCCTGGGGCCAGCCACTGAGAAGGAAGCTTCCCACTGTCCACCCCGATTAGCCAGTGCAGCAGTTCCAGTATATCCAAGAGAGCATCCCAGATGGACCCAACCCCTTCGCTTCCCTGTAGGATCACACACCAGGACAGCAGTGATTGCTTTAAGCCTCTCGGGATTTCCACTTGCCTGGTGATAACTATATTTCAATGGAAAACAGAGGCATGAAACAGAAGCTACCATTTTTCTCTCCATTACAATGGCTAAGAGCCCCCTGGCAGTTGCAGTGCCTCTTCTCCATGTGGCAAGTGGACACATCCGTCATCCTTCAAAACTCGCTGCTCTGTGGGTCTATGTGTCTTTTCCTCCATCACCCTCTCTCTGTCCAGATTGATTTGTTTAAACTTCTCTTATCTATCACCAGGTTCTCTCACTCTACTTAATGGACTCAAGAATCCTTCACGTAAACTGTAGACTCCCCTGTACTGAAAAATCATCCTCTCTTGATCTTGCAATCCCCTCTACCTAGTTTGTATTCTTTCTTGGCCTTACTATTGACTTCCTTGAAAGAGCCACTGTATGTGTTTTTCTGATCTTTCTGTTTAGTTTATTTCTCAAATCACCCCTTCTCTCCCTGTTACTGAAACTGCTTTTTTGAGCCGTCACCAAATTCCCTCTTGGCAGGTCTACACGGCCATCCACTCTACTCTAATCTGCTGGACCTCTCTGCAGCTCTGACAGAAAGGACACCAGCTCCTCTTCACAGCAGCCAGCCCCACTGGTCTCTGGAGAAGCATTTTCCTGGTTTCCCTCCAAGCTCTCTGGATTCTCTTTAAGCTGCTCTCTCCTGCCCAGTGGTGCCCTATTCCCAAGCTCCAACCAGTGCCTTCAAGTTGTGCCCTGAATTCTTTGTCTTACGCACTTCAACTCCTACTTCCCATGTGCACTTGAATGTCCACAGGCATCCAAACTAACAGGGCTGGAACACAGTTCTCCTACCAAAACCTCATTCTGAACCCACTTTATGTAGTGTTCACTAAGTCTGCTCTCAGGATTTGAAAATTCCATCTACTCGTGTATTTAAGCCTGAAACAGATAATCCTTGCATTGCTCTTTTTGTTTCACTTCCCAATCAATTATTCAACAAGTCAACACATGGCAAAAATCTGTAAAATGCCTTATTTTGAAGTGAATTTAAATCCACTCACATTCATGTTTTCCCAGTTCACTGCCACGTCTTGGTGAATGACTGCAATAGCCTGCTTCTTGCATCTTCCTCAAATCTCCTCTCCACTTGGACAACAGAGAGAGAGCAATCTGTTAATCAGAAAATTGGGCCATGGTTCTTCCAAGGGACACTGTTATGTTTGTAGACGTCAGTTTTTAATTGGGGTCCAGAAAGCCCTGTGCCACCTGACTCTGAGGCCTTACCTCCTATTGCCAATTTGCTATGTGACCTGCTTTCAAATGCATTTTCCCTCTCATTGCAGGCTCTCCATCCACACAATGGCTTTTTTCTGGAACATTTCTCACATAAGCCTTCTTATGGTTCCTTCCTTCTCGTCCTTCAGATAATGGCTTACAGGCTATGTGAACAGGAAGCTTTTTTTCCAATTTAGGCCCCTCAGGGTCTGTTACAGACACTTTTCATCAGAGGGGGTTGTGTTCCACAAGTTGTGATCAAACTATCTGCGCTTCTTTTGGCATGCTCTTTATTGCCAATCACCCTCACGGTGCTCAAACATCAGCAGATCAGAGGCTGTTTTTGCAGAACCTTCCCATTGGAGAGCAATGGCTTGTAGTTCAATGTATGTGCTCAAAAATGTTGTTAAATGAGTGAAGAAAAGTATATAATTATAATTTCAGAGACATAAAAGACCAAAAGTACTATGTGCTAGCAACTTTCTTTGCATTTAGTTCATTTAATTTTCCTAATAATTCTCAAGAGAAGTCTGGTTGCTCCCATCCAAATGTTGGACCTTTTCTTCTACACTCACTTGGAGGAAATTGAGGCTCCCTTCCCCTGGCATTTGCTCCCTCTGTTTTTATGTCTGGGGCTTGCTATTCTCATGCTACAGGGCAGTCTTTGTTAATTATTCAGAAGCCATCGGCCTTCTGTGGCTAAGGGCTCCTCATCCACGATTCAACATGCCATGGTTGGAAAATATTTGGAAAAACATTGTGTCTTCTCTGAGCATGTGCAGACCTCTATGCTGCTCTAAGCAATATGGAGCAGTAGGTGTGTCCACAGCATTTATATTACCATCCTTATGGTGAGTAACACAGAAAGCATGAAAGATACAGCAGGATGCAAGTTGTGTGCACATAGATGCCATTCTGTATCACAGACCTGAGTACCCACAGGGTTCTGCACCTGCAGCAGTCCTAGAAGGAATCCCACCCAAATCCTTCAGGAGCACTATGAGTCCTCTTGGAAGTGGTAGAATCAAATGCGGGTGTCAGTGCCGCCAAGCCTACAGTCTCGAGGATGTCTGCCCTTCCAGCTGGCCAGGGCTTCCTGCAGCCGCTTCCTGTGCTGCTCCAAAAATTGCCATCACCTTCCCAAGACTCAAGGGCTTTCTCCTACAGTTTTGGGGACTGGAAACCAAAGTCAATGTGCCAGCAAGGCTGAGATACTTCAGAGGACTTCAAGGGAAGAATTTTCCTTGCCACTGTCAGCTTCTCATGGCTCCAGGCCATCCGTGATCTGTGTTCATAGCAACAGCATCCAATCCCTGCCTCTGCCCTCCCTTGGCCATTCTTCCTGTGTTCTCCAAACCTGTGTCCTCTTAGGGGCCTCGGGCACTAGTTGTAGGGTCAGCACTCCTGATGCATGAGCAGGCACAGCAGCACCACTTACTCATGATGCCTCAACCTCCAGTCCAAGGCAAGGTGGTGTCATTCAGACCTTAGAAGCCCCAAAGACTCATATGGGATGGTGTGGTCCCCAGCTGACGGCACTGTTGAGCTTGCAGGAGGTGGAGCCTGCCAGAAGGAGGTCAGGTCATTGAGATCTTGCTCTTGAAGGGGATACTGAGACTCCGGCGACTTCCTCTTTCTCTGTCTGCTCTCACCCACTATGACTGAGGAGCTCACCACAGGCCCCCAAATAAGGGAGTCCACCAACCATAGACTGCGTCCTCTGAAAGTGTGAGCCAACATAAATCCTTTCCAATTGTTAAAGTTGACTTTTTAAGGTATTTTGTGACAGCAGTGGAAAGCTGACTAACACACAAATCTAGACAGACTGAAAATGTTTAGTTAATGAGAAACAAAGTATTCAGGAAGGACGGTTTCCCCCTTCTCCAGTTTCAGGTCTTGGGACAAAACTTGATAAGTAATATTTGAGAATTGTCATTAATATCTCCTCACAGGAAGAGAAACAGACTGAGGAGGAAGTGTAAATATCAAGAAAAATTTAACACAGATCTCATAGAAAAACATTGGAAATACTCAGGGTCTCAGCCCCAGAAAGACAATCACATCCTACTTCTATGTTAATGAAATGATATGAAACCCAAATAAAAATCCCAAGGAGATAGCAATACCCTGAAATGGACATTTACCTAAATCTCCAAAAAGTAGTCAAATCCTAGTTCTCTAACAAATGGTGGAAGTGTGGGCCTAGGAGGAATGTGCACCCTTTCATCCGTCTGCCATATATCAAGCCAGGGAGATGATGGTATTGTTCCACTTGCAATTGGGAGAACCATCTCAGCAGAATGTGTTAAAGTGTGTAACCTGGAGGCTGGGTGGTGCTATGGGAAATCACAGAGTGCAGAACTTGCTGTAACTGATTCTGTATGAGCAACCCAGCTGACCCTGTCTGCCTATAGAGAATGCTTGTGTGTTTTCTACCTACACCCTGGACTGTTCCCTTTGGTTGCCAGATTGTAATTCTCCTAAATCAGTCTCCCTGCTTCTCTTTGAAAATGGATATTCATGCCACCTTCTCCACAGAGGAAATGAAACACAATAGAATGTGAGTGACCTCAACTTCCTGTTTCTAAAAATATAGATGTTCTAATGGCTTCACTCAATCTCAGGATGCTATTTTCTCACTCTCAGAATGCTGTTTTTTTCACTCATTCTCAGGATGTTCATGTATCCCTTGGCTCCTGACTGCTTAGGGAGCAGAGCTTCTTGCTGACTTTAGTCTGGCATGAAGCATCTCTGTCTTCCATCTCATCCCCACTTTTCTCCCCTCCTCAACCCACCTACTCTGCTTTCCCCCTCAGCTCTCCCTGTCCTCAAGCCCATCTGATCCACTTAAAGATGCTGTAATGTGCATTTCCATTTCTCCCACTGCCTTCTCTCCTTGGAATTCCACCCTCTGTTTCTTTTCATAATTTAGTTCACAAGTCAAAACTCAAATTCTTCTTGCTTTCCAAGTAGGGATCCTTTTTATTCACTCTTTATGGAGAAATGTGTAAACAGCTAGAGTCTTGGATTTTACCATGCACATTGTACTTGGGTTTGAAAATTGACCTTCTCCTGTTAACATCAGAAGCCCTTTAGGGCAAGAACTACTTGATACTCATTGGTTCCCTGATGCGTGTCACAGTGGAGGCCACCTGTTACACCGTGTGTCTAGATGGCCCCCCAAAACCTCATGTGGTCATAGGTGGGGCTTCTCAGAGGTGGCTGGATCTAGAGCATTTGATGCTGGGATTGATTCATAGTGCCACACTGGGATTAAAGGTGAGAGTCCTACCCACCCTAAGGGTGGGTTTCCTGTATAGACTATAAGGTGTAGAAAGAAGGCTGCTTCTTTTTGCTTGCTGCTTGCTGCTTTGCTGCCTTCTGCCCACCATGAACTGTTTCTCCTCTGCCATGCCACCCTGCCTTGGAGCCAGCCAACTATGACCTGAAACCTCTACAAACTGTGAGCCAAATGAACCTTTCCTCCTCTAACTTTGAATACTGGGTATTTTGCCTCAGCAAGAGAAAAAAAGTAACCAAGACACCACCCAACAGCAATTACTAGGCATCTGTTGAGTTGAGTAACTGAGATAAAGGTACATTAAAAACAGGGTCATAATTTTACTGTGTGAAAAATGCCTAGCTTCCAAATTCTGCATCTCAGACTCTAAAAATAAGGGTATTTTCTATTGTCCTGTAGGATCTCATTAAAAGGATATTATTTCTTAAAATTTCATGGTTTCTTTTCTAAAAACAAGCCAAACTCAAACAGCAAGAAAAGATTGAAACAAAGGAGAGGAGAAGAAATGAATCTCACTGGAGGTCTAGAGGAGCTCTAGCCCTCCTTGAATCATTAATTCCTAGTGCTGGACAGAATCCCATTGTGATTGAAAGGTAATTTTTGTTTGCTATTCTTCCTGAGGTGCATGGATTGAAAGGAGAGAAAATATATTTTCATACACTTTTCAATATCTTTCCACTTAGGGAGTTCATGGATGTTTTATTGCACATAACAAGCAACGAACAATTTCAGAAAAAGGTCTTATCAATATCTGTTGTGTTATAAGCCATGAAATTTAAATCTCTACCTGATGAAAACCAAACTTAAATTCTGATGATAAATATAATATTCAGAGTATCTATTTAACTGACATTTGCTTACTGAGAAAGAAAACCAATTCAAAATAAAAAGGCATAACATTCAACATATGTTGATTACCAAATTCACAATGCAAGAAGTTTGAATTATTTGATTATTGTTTCACATTTATCACAACTAGATTTTTTGTGTGTTTAAATTTTTGTTGACTGGCTTATATCTTTTATTTGTTCCCATGCATTTTTCTTTACCCAGCATGATATTTTTATTACAGTGCATTCCAGTGGAACCCACAGTGTTCAGCTGGTCTTCCTTCTGGTGCAGAACCCTGATGCTACAATTAAAATGTTCCCTTGTAAATAATTCTTAATTGTCAAGCAAATGCTTCCCTATATTTGACACACAATGGGATCATAAAGCAGAGAGGTTAACCCAGGAATATTAGTTTTTTTCCTGCTCCTGACTTGGGAATCAGTTTTCTTCTATGGTCTCATGGTTTAGGTCTCAATTCGTGATGCTTTCAGCAAATCTGGGTTTAAAGCTTGATTTTACCAGATGACTTCCCTATGGTGTGAGAGCAGTTTCTAAACACTTTGTGCTTTGATTTCTGTAAAGTTGCTGAACATTGTGTCTACACACAGTGCTGCCACACAGTTTAGGTGGGATGCAGGGAAGTGGAAAAACACCTAACACCAGACACCCAAGGAACCTTCTGCCTGAGTCTGAGGTCCAATGGGACACTGTGGAGGGCCAAGAGTCCCTTCATTTTGTTCCTCCCCTGGCCACTCACTCACTGTGTGTCAGGAAATGTATATCCAACCCACACACAATAAATGCTTCTTTAACATCTACCTGTCAAGACCTGTTCCAGCATAGAAGTTTAAAGATTGGAACAAAAGTTCGTTTGGACATAGAAGGTGTTTATCACAGATCCTCCTGCCTCAGCCTCCTGAGTGCTAGCATTACAGGCATACACCACCACGCCCGGCTACATCCCTCTTTATTTCAACATACAAGGTATGAATTTTTTTTCAGATGCAATTCACTTTTATTATGAACAAGTACATCCCAAGTCAGTAGAAATAGCTTCAGTTGATTAACAGAAATTACAAAATTATTCTTAGGTTACAAATAACTAATATGCCATAAAAAAGGAAAAATGTCACCAAGGAAGAAGGTATGAATTTTTGAGGGCAAAAAATAATGGCTTTGAATAAACAAATATGAGGTTTGAGACTGAAATAATTACTTATTATGTATAATTATTTTCTAATTATTTGCTAGTATCTGACATAATAAATACTCTTGCTGAATAAAGAAATAGTAACTATAACCAATTAAATTTCACATTTACATTTCTTTGGAAGGGAAGGTTAGAAGATTGCTGAATAATCAGTTTATTACTCAATTTTTTGTATAGCATCTAGGTAAACCTGCACTCTCAGGTCCTATAATACCAGAAAGAAATCCAGATAAAAGAAAGATGAACAAAGTCATCTTCTGAATAGACCAATTTCCAAGTTACCCTTTAACTAAACTAAAATAACTTGGTTATAGTATTACTTGATTATCAGACACATATGAGATTCTGTTTTACCCAAGAGTTGTGAATATGTTCTTATGCATGGCCTGTGTTATAGCCAGAATATATTTAAAGGACACTGCTGTAAAAGTAGATGGAGAAAAGAACACACAGGGAAATGCTTGGATTTATAGCTTAAATACTAACCCTGAGTATTCTTAGGGTTATCCTATAGGCAATGTCCTTCAGCAGATGGACCAGGGTCGCTGTTGCCTTGAATGGACACTTGTGTCCAGAGGATGGCTCTGTTATAGCCACTGTCATTATAAATCCATTTACAACTTATAGTTTACATTTGCTCTCTCATTTTGAAAGGCAGTTTGTTATGCCTCATCATTCAGAAAAAGCAAATGAACACAATCATTACTGTATCCTCATTTTCCCAGAGGATAGCTGTTTGCCAGTATTTCACTTAATACAAACTCCTACCATTTATTACAGTGAGATCTTTACAAAGTAAATTTTAAGTACCTAATTTTTCAAGAACAATTCATCTACTAAATTTCACCATCGGATAGTTTTGCTCCAGAATTCATTTTGTATATTGCAATTTAAAGTCTAGAGATATTATGCATATTGTTTATGAATTAATGATTTAGCTTGATAATACTGTGTTTTTATGACACCAAAATCCAGATCTAATTGGGATTATGCAGTCACCAAAAAGCAAGTGCAGCTAGAATGCTCTAGATTTCCTTAATGGGTTCTATTTTTATTAGTTTTTCTTTGGTTTCTCATTTTATTCCTCAGATTGCCTATAGGTTGATTGGTGAAATTAAGAGTTTCCCTGATATATTTCTATCTTAGTCCTTGAACCAAAACTGCTCTGTAGAGTAGCAACATGCCCAGATAAAAGAACTGCATTCTTCAGGAGCAAAGGACTGCTCTGGATACCACTGCTGACTGATGAGGTAGGATAGAAGCCTAAGGCCTCCCGCAACCTATTTCAAAGTTTAGGTCTTGGAAAAATGTGATTCATTTAAAGACTATAACAATGGATGTGAATCAAATCCTAATTTAATCCTCTGTGCAAAGTTTTTGCACAATGATTATAGACCCAAATACTGTTGTGGGATACAAAGAAACAAAGATTCAGACTGGATATGGTGGCACCTGCCTAAAGTCCTAGCACTCTGGAGGCTGAGGCAGAAGGGTGGCAATTTCCAACCCAGCCTGGGCAACTTACCCAGTTAGTAAGGCCCTGTTTCAAAATCAGATCTCTTGAAGGGATGGAGATTTAGCTCACAGCAAAGGCCCTAGGTAAATCTTCACTACCCCTGCTACTTCCCCCAAAAGAACCAGAACCTTCAAGTGTTCCTACCTACTTTGCCCCAGTGGCAACATCATGCATTTTTGTAGCAAATTTCACAATCAAAAAAGTAATAATGACATAATGCACTCATCTTTTTCAAGTTTCACCACTTTTACATGCACTGCTCATGTATACGTGTTTCATTCCAGGCAAATGTACGACGTTCATAGGTTTATGAACCACCAGCATATTTAAGAAAATGTTTATTTGCCTGCATACATTTCTCATGGTGTGATTCTCTCTCCCTTTTAACTTTCCAAACATTTGACCTTCATACAATCTTTTCTATATCCATAATATTCCATTGGCCCAATGTAAAATAAAATGGAATCATACTTTAGTGTGTTTCAAGTTTCCACTTTTGAAACTAAAGCTGCCAGTAATATTCCTCCATATTTTTCTTTATATAACATAGTTTTCCATTTCTGTGGGATAACCATCTCAGTGCAATTCTAGGTAACATGTTCAGAGCATGTTTAGTCCAAGAAGCTGCCAAAGTCTTTCTTAGAGCAGCTGAACAATGCTACATTGTCACAATGGTGTCACCGTTATCATTCTGATGGGGCATTCCCTTCTCTGATGAAAAATGTGCCAAAAACCTATTTCCGTGTTCCACTTGCCATGCACATGTCCTCTTTGGGGAACTCCCTGCGTCGTTCACACATTTTCTAATGTCTTTGTTTTTCTTGTTGAGTTTCAAGTGGTCTGTGTGGACTTTAGATATTAATTCATTTCTGGGTTTATCAAATACAGTCTCCAAGTATGCAGCTTTCTGTTCCATCCCCTTCACATAAGCTCTTACGGCACATTTTTGTGGGCATATCAAGGTCTCTTGGTATCAAGTCTAAAACGCTTTCACCTAAGACTACATCTCAAACATTTTCTCTATTTTCTTCTAAAAGTTTTGTTTTTAAATTTTAGACCATGATCCATATTTGAGCTAATTGGTTGAGAGTTTTGTTGTTATTATACTTGCTTTGGGTTTGTGTGACCAAAGCTTGAACCCAGAAACTTCAAACTGAATTAATTACCTTCTTCCTTTTCTTTCTTTCTTTCTTTCTTTCTTTCTTTCTTTCTTTCTTTCTTTCTTTCTTTCTTTCTTTCTTTTTCTTTCTTTCTTTTTTTCTTTTCATTTTGAGACAGGGATTTCTTAAGCCAATTGCTAAGTTGCCCAGCCTGGGCTTGAAATTATCATCCTCCTGTCTCAGCCTCTCAGAGTTCTGGGATTATAGGCCTAAACCACCATAGCCAGCACTTTTTGCTAGTTAGTAAGTATTTATGTTGTTAGATTTAGGTTGATGCTCCTTGTTTTGCCTGTAGATAACTAGTAACAGCAACATCATTTGTTCCAGATTTATTGTTTTTACTATCATTGATCTCACACCTTTATCAAATATCCATGCCACATTTGTCTGGGGCTCTCTGGGGACTCTGTTTGGTCCCATTGTTCTGTTTATTTATTTCAGTACATAGAACACATTGTCCTGGTTCCTGTTGCTTGATGTTAGCTCTTAAGGAATATTGGAGTGATTTCTCTCACTTCATTCTTGCTTTTGAAAGTAGCCTTAGCTGCTTATAGTGTGTGTCCTTTCCATATATATTCTAGTATGACCCTGTCTACAAAAACTTTGCTAGGATTTTGAAAGTAGTTACATTAAATTTATTGAGCAAGTTGGAAAAAGTTGCTACCTTTACCATCTTCAATCTTCTGGTCCATGAAAACGGTATGTCTCACCATTTAGTTGTCTCCTCAGATTCATGTCATTAGTTAATTATAGTTCTTAACATATAACAGTATAAATGGCATGAGAGAAGAGAAGGTGAGCCGGTCCCAGCATCCGGAAGGAAGCTCCCCGCCTCCATCCAGGCACCTAGGGCAGAAAAGCTTAGCCATTCCCAGAAACCCATGGAAATGAGAAAACACATAAACAAGCCTCAAAAACAGACTTCCACATCACCTACAGCAACCCCAAAGGGAAATGAGATGGAACACTCTGGTACTCAACCACCTGGACTCTCTGAACTGGCAAAAAAAGAGGATCTGAGAAAAATGAAATCAGAAATAATTACTCAGATAACAGCAAAGATTTTGCTCATGGTACAAGACATGATTAATAAATCCAGAGAGGACACAGATAAAAAAAATACAGGATCTGAGGAACATGATGGAATCCCAACATAGGAAACAAATGGAATCCATAAAACAGATACAAACAGATTTCCAAGAGATTAAAAACTCCATGGAACGTCAGCACAGCAGAAGGAACCAATGTGAGGATAGAATTTCATATATAGAAGATAAGATTGCAATTAGTGACCAGGAAAAGAAAAATTGCTTTAAAATTGTAAGGGAACATGAGCAATCAATCCAGCAGCTGCTAGACAATGCAAAGAATAATAACATGAGACAGATTGGACTCAATGAAGAAACAGGAGACAGTGCAGATGACATAAAAAAACTGTTCACAGAAGTGATGGGAGAAAACTTCCCAAGGAGGGGAAAAGAACTTGACATACAGATAAGTGAGGCATATAGGACTCCAGCTAGCCTTAATCAAACAAAAAAAATCTACACATAGGCATATAATAGTTAGGATTCCAGAAATCCAACAGAAGAAGAAAATTCTACAAGCAGTGAGAGAAAAGAAACAAATCACATACAAAGGAAAGCCCATCAGAATCACAGCAGACTTCTCAATGCAAACCTTCAAGGCAAGAAGAGCTTGGAGTGATGTATTTCAAGCCCTAAAGGAAAACAGCCTCCAACCCAGATTGATGTACCCTGCAAAACGATCTTTCAAAATTGATGGAGAAATAAGATACTTTCATGATAAAGAGCACCTCAGGAACTTCATGAATACCAAACCAGCACTCCAAAAAATTTTAGACAATACCCTAGGAAAAGACAATGAGGATCACCACCCCAGGAAACCCAGCAGAATGAATCCATTGGGCATGACAAATTAAATGCAAAGGGTGAGAATCCAACAAAAAGAAAAAGTCATGACAAGGCTTTTAAAACTTTTAACTTCATCTCCCTAATGAGTGTATAATTCAATCTTGTTATTTTACTGATTAGTATTTTTCTGATTCTAGAGTTGCACACCATTCCTTGTGCTATACTGGCTATTAATCATCTTCTTATGTCTACATTTTAATTGGGTTGTCTATTAATGAGCTCTAAGAATTCTTTATATATTCTGGTCATAGGTTATATGCATTGTAAATATGGTGTGTTTAAGGACTACTTTTCATTTTAATGATGTCATTTAAAGTTCTAAATTTTGATGGAATCCCATTTATCAATTTTTTTCTTTTATGCATCATGTTTTTTGTATCCTAGGTAGTTCTTGCCTACCCTGAATTCATAAATATTTTCCCTTATAATTTCTTCTTAAAGTTTTATACTTTTAGGCTTTCTTATTTAGGTTCATAGATCCCTTCAAGTTATTTTCATGTACGGATGAAAAGGGTTGAGGTTAAGTTTTATATACGGATACCAGGTGTTCTAGTGCCGTTTGCTGAAAACACTATGTCTTCCTCGGCTCTTGAATTGAGTTTATATTCTATAAAATGCTAATGTTAAATAATCTTTCAAAACTCAGTGGACCATATATGTGTGGTTCTATATCTAGATTCTCTGTTTTATTCAAATGATCTATATGTCTTTCCTTACACCAATACTTCCTTGATTACTGTAGCTTTAGAAGAAGTCTTAAAATTAGGTACTAAACGTCTTCCAACACTGTTTTTGTTTTTGTTTTTGTTTTTAACTTTTCTAGGTCCTTTGTACTCCTACATAACTTTTAAATTTCAATATCCAATTCTTCATTTATAGCAAGTATACACAGACCTGAATTTTTATATATACCTTGTGTTTTCTAGTCCTGCTAAATTTAAGTACAAGTTCTAGAGGCTCCTAGAGATTTCCCAGTATTTTCTCTGTAGATGATTATTTCATCTACATATAAAGATTTTGCTTCTCCTGTGCCAATCCTATCCTAGTTGTGTCATTTTATTGCCAGACTATTTTGGTGGGGACTAGGTTTCAAAGTTTAAAGGACAGATAAAGAGTAAGCATACCTGCCCTTGTTCCCCACCTTAAGGAGAAAGCATTGTATCTTCTCCATTTATATAAGGCATTCTCGCTGGAAGTATGGAGTACATGTCTTTAATCTGTTGAGAAGTTTCTGTTCTACTTCTAGTCTCCTGATAGCTTTTACCATGAACAGCTGTAGAATTTGGTCCAATACTTTTTCTCCAACTAGTGACAGGATCATATGGTTTTTTCCTTTCCTCTGTTAAAATGATGACTTTTGAGGGTGGATCTGCCAATGCTGAACCAACACTGCCATCCCTATAACAAAACCACTTTCTACATACTGCCAGATCTGATTTCCAATAGTTTGTTTTGTTAAACAAATTTCTATCTATGTTTATACTTTTTTCTTCTATTACCTTTATCCAGTTTTAATATTAGCACAATGTTGAGTTCCTAAAATGAGGGGAGAAGTGTTCCTTCTTTTTTCTGCTTTAATTGTTTGATATAATTTATCATTTAAAAAGTTTATGAGCCTGCTGTTGTCATATAGGTAGGTTTTCAAGCTAGGATTATACTTTCTTTAATAGGTGCTATTCTAATTTTATATTCCCTCCAGAGTTAGTTTCATTAATTTATCTTCCAAGTTACTTCTTAGAAGTTGTCAAATTTATTTCAAAAAAGATTTTTGTAATATGCTTTCTATATCCTTTTAAATTCTGTAAAATCTGTGGTAATGTCTCCTAGATCTTAATATTGTAATTTTAAAAATGTACAACTGATATTGTGTAACAGGAAAAAAAGATCTAAAAGAGCAGGGGAATTGGGAGGGGTAGGGGAAGGGAAAAAAGGGAAAGGAAAAAATATGAGAAGAGGGAAAAAATGGAAATAAGGTCTTTGCAAATAGGGAAGGGTGGAGGGGGTGACGGGAGGGCAAGGGAAGGGGGAAAAAATAAGAACCAAGAGACTCATGTAATGGTACAAGATCCCAATGATGAATGTAACTGTGTTTTATACTGAAAATGTACCAATAAACTTAATGGGGGAAAAAATGGCATGAGAGATTTATAACTATGTATTTCACTTTTTAAGATTAATATAACTCATGCTATCTTTAGATTTCATTTGCCAGGTGATAGTTATCTGTACAGAATTGTGATCAATTCTTATGCTTCAAGTTTGTATACTATAAATGTAACAAATTCTCTTCCTAGTTCTAGGGGATTTTTGGTAAAACTCTTAGAATTCTCTTTTTGGAGACAATCATGTCATGTACAAATGAAGATAGTTTTATTTCTTTCTTTGCATCTACAGAATGTATTTCTTTATCTTGCTTGACCCACTGGCCAGAACTGCAGTGCTATTTTCAAAGATAAGGCTACAAGCACACAATGTTTTCTTACTTACAGTCTTGGTAGGGGGAAATATTTAGCCTTTAAACATTCAATCATATTATCTAAAGTTTTTGTGCATGTATTTTATTATGTAAAGGAAATACCTCCTTTCCTACCTTATTGCAAGTTTTCTTGAATCATCTTTAAGGATTTCTTTAGTCAAATCTTTTCCTACATCAATAAGTTTTTTTCTTCAGCCTATCGATGAGAATGTTCCTGCTGTCTATTTCATCCCAGCTTAATTTTGGTGGCTTGTGGTTTCAAAGAACTGATCAATTTTTGCTAAGTTGTGGAATTTGGTGCACAAACTTATTTACAGTATCACCTATTTATAACCTATTTATAATATCACCTTATTTATTTGATGGCAGTGGGATATAGTGACACTTCTTTAATTTCCATTGTTTTTCCTTCATTCTTTGTATTTGTCAGTCTTGCTAGAGTTTTATCAATCTTACAGATAAAACATTTTTATAATATTGACATTCTCAATCATTTTCCTGTATTTTATTTTGTCAACTCTGTTTTTATTATTCTGTCTCCTAAGATTACATTGGCTTATTTTGCTTTATTGTTGTTCTACTCCTTTGCTTATTATTTTCTTTTTCTATTTTCTCAAGTCCCTAAAAACTTAGATTATTGATTAGAAAGATTTAATCTTTCTAATCTAAGCACCACCTAGAGTCATACAAATCCCACTCAGTGATGTTTTGGAGGCTTATTATATATTTGATTTAATAAATTTTCATTAAAGTCTAGATTTTTTAAAATTGTTTCAATACTTTCTCTTTAATCCAGAGGTTATTTTGGATATGCGTTGATTAATTCCAAGTCTTTGGATTTTGCTGCTGATTTTTCCTGTTATTGACCACACTATGGCCCAGAACATATTTTGTGAAATGTTGCATCTTTTAATTTTGTTTTGTGGACCAAGGAATGGTCTAATCTGGTAAATGTTCCATTGGTTTTTGAAAGAAAATGTGTACCTACCACGGTTGAATCTATTGGTCTATAGGCACGTCCAGATCACAGTGTTAACTGTGTTGCTTCAGTGTTTTTTATCCTCGCTGAGTTTCTGTTCAGCAGTTCTTCAAAATGCTGAAACCCTGTAACAATATTCTGTTTTGTGTCCATCTTCCTGTTGGATCAACCAGACACCAGGAAGTGAGCGGTCGGAGGATCATTGCCAACTTCTGCCTGGGACAGGAGCAGTGTGAAAACACTCTTCCACTTGGGCTCACAGAAGCAGCACAGAGAGGGATTTCTATCAGGGCTTGGCTTGAATGTAGCACAAATTCCCAGACATGATCTCTTCTTTTTTTCTACTACTTTCAAACCCTTTGGCTGGAGGGTCCGGCTTCCTGGGGTCACTCTTACAAGTGCTGTCTCACGTGGCGATTCAGAGGCCTGTGTATAGATTGTGGGGGACAGAAAAGCCCCGGGGCCTTGGCTCGGTGCCACATCAGAATCCAGAGACACAGCACAGCCAAGCCCTCCTGTTCACTCACAGAATCCTTCTGGGGAAGTCTGTGTTCTGTCCAGGATTTTGTTGTTGTTGTTGTTTACTTGCTCTTGTGTTTGTTTACTTGTTTTTGCAAAAGGAAATACTTGGAAGGAACGGGCCTTCTTTGTCTTGGCCTGAGAAACCGACTTTTCTTTAAAATCAGTGGTTCCTAACCAACACTCTGCTTAGTTTTACTGCTTAAAATTAAGGGTTAAAAATACAACTGACACCTGGTGCCCTATACTTCTGCATGTATTTGACCCGTTCTATTTCTTTTCAGTCTTCCCTACAAAGCAGACCTTCTTAGTTCATTTCTCACAATTTCTTTTCGATTGCAACTTCCAGTGATCAACTCACACCAGGTCTGCTTTGTTCGTTCAACCTCTCACTTTAAAGTTATGAACAAATTGAGTACATTATCTGCCTCCCAAGACATCGCAGGCAAGAATTTTAGCGAGCGATTCCCACCACAGGCGAGGCCCAGTGTCATGCCAAGGAAATTTTCTTTACTGCCTGCCAGCTGAGCATTAAGCCAGGGCCTCGAGGTTTGGCAATTCTGTTATAGACATGCACCTCATCTCATCGAGGGCCAGCTTCCAAATGAATCCGGTAACAAACAAGTCCCGGCACTCCGGTGAGAACAACAAGCCCTGTTGTGCTGTTGCCACAAGTACGGGTCCACAATCTTAGACCTGTCCCTTGTTGCCTTCCTCTCAGACCGCGGCTGCTTCAGGGACGGCCTCCTAAGCGACGCCTGTGTCCCCCGTGTTGCGGGTCCCTGTGGGCTCCCAGGGGCCTGCCCAAGCTGACCACATTTGGCAGAAGACAAAATGAATGACCACCGTGTGGCAGTACTCCTCGTCAGTTTGCTCCAGAACGTGTAACCAGTGCCGAAACGCACAGGTACCGAAGGAATTTCACCCAAAAGAAACAATGACTTTGTCAGAATTAGAAGGGGATCCAGAGAGGGTGAGGCCCGGGAGGGAGGGGAGGGAAAGCAAAAACGATTCAGATGGCACAGATGGATCTCAATTCCCCAAGGTGGGTGTAATCGGCACGTACCACAAACACGCACTAACAACAAACGAAACTAAAACGAGTAGAATTAGTAAACGTTCTCCAGCATCTTCGCTGTAGGAAGCCTTTTACTCCCTCCTGACCTCTGGGGCAGTGACTGGCGCTTCAGATGCACAGACGTGGCCGGTGAGGGGGAGTCTGGGGCTCTGGGCTGCTGCCAGCTGCAGAGACCAGGCATGACCTGCGTCCTCCAGCGAGTGGGCAGCGAGCGGCCGGGCCTGAAGCGCTTTTCTCATCAAAGGGCCGCAAGCCCTGGAGTGCTGAGCTCCGAAGCCCGAGCGGCAAGGTCTGACTGTGTCGGGAGAAGTGAGCTAACTGCCAAGGGCACGGAGAATGGAACTCGCGGGCCTCCAGAGACGGGGCTGCAGCTGCACACCCTCTCCAGGTAAGGCTGAGCCTCTGCTCCTGTGGACTTAGGAGGGCCCTGCCTGTGCCTGAGGGAGCACTGGAGCCGTGGGCACGGCCAAGGTGCGCTAAGCACCACAGCTGGTTGACAGTTACTGTTCTTCTCTACTTCCTCATTAAACAAAGTTTCCATTTGGTTACGAAAATAATTCCTTGGCTAGCAATAAGAGAAGGAGTGGTAAAGTGCCTTTCAGAACCCCCAATGTTAGGTTGATGATGACGGCCTCATAAGGCTATCAAGCAACGAGCAAGACTTCTCCCCATATTTCTTCTTTTTACCTAGAATTGTCACACACACTTCATGCCTGATCAGAAGTGTAGAAGTGCCTGAGGTCAAGATAGTATTTGCTGAGCTATACACTCATTTGGAGTGGACTACAAAGATTGGGACTACTCCTGATGCATAAGAAAATAAAAAATCCAAATGATTAACTTAGCTTATGTCAGCTTCGTTATTGAGCTGGCTGTCTTCTAGGTTTAATTGGTTCATTTTTTAAAGGCATTTCTATGCAGAATTTAATCGACCCAACTGTATCAATATAGAGATATCAGAAATCATGGGCTGGGGATTTAGCTCAGTGGTTCCGCCACCCGGCTCGCAAGCCCAAGGTCCCGAGTTTGATCCCCAGTATCAAAAAAAGAGAAAGAGGTATCACAAATCGATATCACCTTATCTATCTCATGTCTAGATACAAAGATATATAGACAGATAGAGAAAGGAGACAGAGATTATGCAATTTGTCCAACATTGTCAATTAGAAAGTAGTGGACCCGAGAAACAGACAGCAATGTTTGGTATTATTTCATTGTCAAATCCCTGCTTTCTCCTTTTTCATTAGAAGTTTTCAAAAGGTATTGGAGAAATTACAGGGATATTTGAGCAAAGACTAAATTTTTCTTACCTCTCTCCCTTCCATATTTCCCCATAATTGTGACTAGATAAATATTAAATTATAAATGGCAGAATGTGTCAACACATCAGCCACAATAGGAGCGACTCCCAGTATAAATGGCATTTTATACTGGAATCTGGGAGCATCTGAGGTATTGCACCCACATCTAGCACAGTGCTGGATGGCAGAGAGATCACCAGGGAAGAG
Organism: Heterocephalus glaber; assembly: GCF_053883595.1. Taxonomy (NCBI): domain Eukaryota; kingdom Metazoa; phylum Chordata; class Mammalia; order Rodentia; family Bathyergidae; genus Heterocephalus; species Heterocephalus glaber. Next base: position 10,379,891 of record NW_028258381.1, read on the forward strand.
CTTGGGCTGAGTGACTCATTTCAAAGGCCAACTACATCAGAAGCTGATCCATAAGCAAGAACAGGGTGGTAGTGATCGGTTCTCCCCATTTTCAGCCACAAGGCAGTGAGTGAGCCAGACCTTCAGTGCCCGTGGACAGACTATCACAGGCAGTTGGTCAGCTTTTTGTTCCTTTACTTTCAGTTATTTCCACACCACATCCACAACCACAAAAGGACTTTCAATGTTTTAAAACTCTGTGCACACATCATTAGTGTGTCAGCAGCCCACACTCTAGCTCATCGAGTCGGTGGGTAACAGGAGGCAGCAGGGAGAGATGGTCATGCAGGACAGAGGAGAGGACAACCACAGCCAAACTTGCAAGACAAGAAGCAAGGCTCAGCCTGCATGGAAGAGTCGATAGCTACATTCCCTACTGCACTTTCTTCAGGAATTTTAAACAATCTAAGATTTGTGCATGATCCATAACTCCTAAAAATTACACTATATCCCCCAAAAAAGAGTGAACAGGCAGCGGGTTTAATGAACCTTTAACCCTTACTCATTTTTAACTTGCTAAGTCTCTCTTTACAATTAAAAAATTAACACTGTTTTTAGTGGAAGCCATTACAAATTATTTGGGACAGTTCTTAGTTCTAACGATTTCAACATTTTTTTCACCTGAAAGTATTTTATAAATTATTTATTTTTTTTACTCATTAATCTTACTGGTACATTTTAGGTATACAATATGCTAGCATTCATTATTGGGAATTTGCAGCTTTACATATTAGTATGTATGTGATGATCATTACAAAGGTCTATGAAAAAACCCATTTTTTTCCATTCTGTGAAGTTATTTATCCATAATACCTGCAAGTATTTGAGGAATACGCCCAGTTTTGGGAAGACCCAGTAATACCTTAAAAGCTTCCTTTGTCGAAGTTACTCAGTCTCCCTTCCTTTAAGTTATTAGCGTTGCTCTTCATTTCCTAACCCTGAGCACAGAGGCCTCTAAGTTCCATTAAGCACCCAGAGGACTCCATTTCCCTCACTTTTCAACTTCAGCAGTGGATGAGGACATATGTATGGGAGGGTGTGAACACCAACGTCAGTCCGACAAAAGGTAGCAAAGTCCATTTACACGAGCTCCACCAAGGGCAATGAGCAGGACAAATGCCACTGTGCCCTGGTCCTGGCCACAGTGGGTCCCCAGCAATGCAGCACGGGCAGCTCAGGTTCCCACACCAGCTCAGCTGTCCAAGACCTAACTCATGGTGCTGCACCAGGAACCTATGGCTCTCTGAATTCGCCTATCTCCCAGTCACTGTGACAGTGTTTCTCACCTGTGTCCTCTCTTGTTTGATTTACTGTAGAAGAGTTGTCAATTGTCCACCTTGCTCATCTTTTTCATTGTTTAGTGTGTGTTTTGAGGTTAACACATCTTTTTATATGATTTTCTTATATTATCTTGATCTTACATTAAAATAATTAAGGATTATTTGTCATTGCAATCCTTCCAGTAAGTGTAAAGCTTGGAAACTTACACTTAAAAAGCCATGAGCTGTTTGCCATTATTTCCTCTGTGTCTGTATCTTCCGAGGTCTCCAGGGAAACAGCATTAACAGGAGACACAACATACGTACCATACATATGCATATTTAATAGCAAGCAGCTCACATAGTGTTGAAGGATGAGGCACCCCAGGCCTGCCATCAGGAAGCTGCAGAGCCTGGAGGGCAGATGGCGCAGTTCCACTTCAAAGCCAGCAGGTGAGAGACACACGCAGAGCCAATATTTACTTTGAGTAAAGACAGAAAAGCGATGTCTCAGTCTACCAGACAAGAGCACTTTCCTCTTCCCAGTGGAGGCATCAAACATGCCTTCTATTCCCATCCTCAACTGATTGTCTGAGGCCCACCCTCAGCAGCAAGGGCCACCTGCTATCCTCAGCCTCCAGATTGGAGAGTGTATGCACACAGCACGGACAGCACAATGTTTGACCAAAATCTTGGCACCTTGTGTCCTGGCTGAGTTGGCCCAAAAATTAACCATCCTAATATCCAAGGTACTGCTTGCTCTAAAATTATCTTTTGGTAGATCTTGTAGCACAGATTTTCAGGTGATGGATTTCCCTTTTTGCTTTTCTAGAAAAAGTTCTTAAACTTCATTCTTGAGATATATTTTCATTCCTTTTTAAACAATTTTTGTATATCTTTTTATTGGTACATTTTAGGTGGACAATCTAATGGCATTCATCATTGGAGATATGCACCTTTACATAATCTCTCTTGGTTCTTATTTTTTCCCCCTTCCCCTGACCTCCCTTCAACCCCTCAGATCCTCCCTATTTACAAAGACTTTGTTTCCTTTTTAACCTTTTCTCATATTAATTCCTTTCCCTTCTTTCCTTTCCACTACTCCCCACTTCCCCTTCCCCTTTGCCCCTTTTCTTCCTATTTCACATTATCTATTATACCTTTTAGTCCTTATTTACACTTTCAGTTTCTCATACTGGAGAAACTATTCAGTACTTACACATGTGTGTCCTATTTATTTCACTTAAGAATATCGCCTCAATGTGCATCAGTTTAGCAATAAATATCTCTAATTTCTCATTTTTGATGGCTGACTAGTACTCTATTTTATATAAAAAATTTTTCTTGATTCAGTCTCCAGTTGATGGGCATTTGGGCTATTTCCAAGCTTTAGCTATCATGAATTGTGCTGCTATGAACATGGGTGCACATATATCACTGTGGTATGATTCTTTTAATTCTTTGGGGAAGATTCTCAGCAGGGGAATAGCTGGGTCAAATGGGACTTCCAGTCCTAGTTCTTTGAGGTATCTCCATACTGATTTCCACAGTGGTTGCACCAGTCTACACTCCCACCAGCAGTGGAGCAGTGTTTCTCTTTCCCCACAGCCCCGCTAGCATTTGTTATTGGTTGATTTCATGATAGCAGCCATTCTTTCTGGAGTGAGGTTGAATCTCAGCATTGTTTCCATTTGCATCTCTGGAATGACCAGTGATGTTGAACATTTTTTCATGTATTTATTTGCTATTTCTACTTCTTTGTCTGAGAAATGTCTGTTCATTTCAGATGCCCATTTTCAAATTGGGTCTTTAAATTTGGGAGGTCTGATCTTTTTAAGTTCTTTATAGATTCGAGATAGTAGACCTTTGTCTGAGGAAGAGCAGGTGAAGATTTTTTCCCACATTGTGGGTTGTCTCTTCACACTGCTGGTGGTTTCTCTTGCTGTGCAGAAGCTTTTTAATAAGAAGAGATCCCAGTTGTTGATTGTTTGTGTTAGTTCAACTGATAGTTAATTTCTCTCCCCCCACATTTTTATCAGTGCATATCGGTTGTACAGATCGGTGGGGTTTTTGCAGATGTGGGCTTGCAGATAACACTCTCATCACTGTCCCACCCTCCACCAGGCCCCTCTCCCTACTTTCACATTTTGAGGGTATCAATAATGTATTTCCATAATATTCATGACCCGTGATACCCACCCTTATATACCCTCTTCCTCTCTTGCCCCTTCCTTTCCCCATTAAAAAAAAAAAAAAAAGGAATCAGGCCAGGGATGTAGCTCAGTGGTTCCACTGCCTGTCTCACAAGCACAAGTTCCCGAGTTCAATCCCTGGTACCAAAATAAATAAAGAAAGAAAAGAAAAGAAAAATTTCATTTTGTCATTTGTGGGGAAATCTGAACATTATCAAGTTGGACAAAATAAGCAAGACTCAGAAAAACAAAAGTTGTGTGTTCTCCCTGGTACGTGAAATCTAAAACAGATGGCAAGAAAGTAGAAGGAGACTAGTATTAGATAGTTATTTTCTCTCCACACTCTAAAATATTCCATTGTCTCCTGACTTCCACTCTTCCTGAGATGAAGTCAGGTCTCAGTCTAATTTCTTCTCCACTAGAAATATTCCATTTTTTCTTAAAAATTTTGACTCCTGCATCAGTTTAAAAGTTCTTTTATCTTAGAATTCCTCCTTCTCATTATATGGTGTTTCCCTCTGTACACATTCATATTTCTATTTAGTTCTTATATATGTTTTATTCTTTTCAGAGAATCCATTGTTGTCTGTGAAGTATTTTAATGATGAATGTTCCAACATCTGATCCATCTTCAGTGATATCTTTTTAAATTTTTAGTTAAAAGTGGAATTTACCTGCTTCTTGGAAAACCAAGAGGTTTTTATTATCAAATTTTGGGTCTCATTGAATCTTTAATTTTAGCAGGCAGGCTCCCTGTTGAGTGCAGTGTGAAGAGCAGATGGTTGTGTGCTGCTTTCTGCTGGCTCTGCCTGAACTACCTGTGCCTCCTGGGATGCGGCTCCTCCTGCCTCCATGCAGACAAGTCTATAGGTGAATCTTCCCCTCAGCCTGCTCAGGGCAAGAAGAACTGACAGGAGGGCTGATCCATTCCTCCTGTGGCCAGGAGTGGTGACAAAAGCCTAGCCCCACTGACCCTGGAGGGGAGGGGAGGAAAGGAGAGGAAAAGACAGGAGAGGAGAGGAGAGGGGAGGGGAGGGGAGGGGAAGGGAGAGGGGAGGGGAGGGGGGGAGGGGAGGGGAGGGGAGGGGAGAGAAGAGAGGAGGAATCTTAGGAGCTTTTCTCTCTCTTAGTGACCACAAGGTGAGGCTGGAGCCCCAGCTTTTAACCAGCCCTGCCTCACAACCTCATGGAGTCTCACTGCTGCCATGTGGGTTTGGAGATTCAGCTCCCACTGAGCCCCACCACTCTGCAGGAGCTGGGTGGCCCTAGCAGGACAGGCCACTATCTTGCAGGTTGGGGTGGGTCCAGGGAGCCCCTGGGCTCTGCTGGTGGGAAGCCAGAACACCAGTTGTTTCTGCCAAGGCAGGATGGGATATTAGCTCCCTGCTCCGGCCCATCGATACCGCTTGGTAGGGAAGTCGATGTCTTTCCTGGGTCCATTGAGCAGGGGTAGGAGATGTGCCCTGGGATCAGCCCCTTGGTTCTCCTCTGTCAGAGATGGCACGTGCATGGCTCCGTTTCACTGAGCAGAGAGAGAAAGCCTGTGCCTGCTCCTCCTGAGACACCACTGGAGGGAGAGCTCAGGGAGAGCTCCCTCCCACAGCCAAGTGACAAGCACTAGGACACTCCCCAGCCCTGCTGGGGCACGTGGCGACACTGAATGGGTTCTCCGTTACTCTTGGAAGAACCACCAGATGCTCACACAGGTGGCCTGCTGTCCTGTGCCTGGCTTGTTGGCCAGAAAGGACAGATTCATTGTACAATTTTGCCTGCACCTATTGGTGGTTCTGATTGCACACTTCTGTTGGCCCAAGCCCAATATATATGGGAGGCAAAAAGAAAGCCACATGAACACTTTTGTGTCATTCCTCAAGTTCTGAGTCCTCAAAGCAGCCACCTTTTTTCCTTTCTACCTTCCAGAGTGTTCCCATATTCCTTGTGCTATGTGCAGAGATTTTTAAGTTTCCATACAGAGGACATGAGAGAAATGAGTGCATCTGCATTGGCTCAAATCGGAGATCTTCATCTCTTCTTCAAAAAAATATGCATTTATTACATTAACCTTGGGCCGTGAAGATTTGGTAAAGGTTTTACATCCTAACTATATTCATGTCTGCATGTTCTACATGTCTTGCCACGGTGTGAGAATTTAGTAAATAATTCTTGAAGGAACTTAAAGATCTTTCTAATGAAATATGAATATCAAAAAATTTAGAGATTTTACATTTATTTTTTAAATCATAACTTTAATATGTTTTTTAAAGACACATATTGTATTCCCATAGCAGTCAAAATTACTAGATTTCACTGATAGAAAAATCAGATTCACACAGAGAATCACAAAATAATTCATATAAAACGTGCAGATTTTATAATTAATATCATTAATGGTTAGAGAAAATTTTCCATTCCTCACAGGGAAGAAGGAGGAACCAGAGGTACAGGGAGAGGAGGAGATGTTGAGGAACCAGGAGAGCAGGGTGGGCACCAGGGCCAGGCAGGTGGACTTCAGAATGAGACGGGTCTGGACTTGAACCTGTTTTCATTCTTCTTTAACTAACTCTGCATAAGCATTGTATCAAACCCTTCAATTTCTGCATCTGTTGGATGAGAACGTAAACCTGAAACATTTTGCACGGAGCAAGGTTTTCCTCCTGAATCCACAGTGACCCCATGAAACCTTGCACTGCAGAGGAAATGTTTTACGTTTGATGGAAGACCCTGCTCTCCAGCTGCATTCTCCCCCCTCGAAGGTCCTACTGTGGGGCAAAAGGTACTTGTTACAATGGTGCTTAAAACCAACACTGCAGAAGGGCACAGAAAGGTGCAAAGAGTCTTCTTACATGCAGAGTGCACCCAGCCTAAGCTCCTTCCCCCATGGCCCACCCCCACACATGTGAGCGTCTTGTGTAGTACAACGGGATTTGTCGTTACAAACTATGTAGCTGCATACAAAATGAGCGCCACAAAGCCTTTTGAGCAGTTTTCTTACGCAGTGCAGGAGGCTTTATCGCAGCTCTGATAATAAAGGCAAAGCCAGGCACATTTTCAGTAACTAAATGAGTTTCCCCAGCTGCTGTGATAGCAGAGTCTCCTTAAATAGGAAAATAGAGTTACTTTGCAAACCGGGCTGACTTCTGCCTTCTCCCTGGTCATCTGTAGCGCATACTAACATTGTCTTACCTGGCAGCTTTCGTGCCTGTGAATTAAGACCCCAGAGGAAGACTCCTCCTGAATGCTGTTGGCTTCCCCACTTTTAAACAAGCTGCCTTGCATCTGTATTGTGGTAGAGTTGAATAAGGTCACAAGAGAAAGTTCCACTTGCTACATTATTAGCAATTACAAGGGTTATTTTTCAAATGCTTTTCCGGTTTAACAGTCTTTTCGCTTTCCCTTAAAAATGCTCAAACAGAAAAGGAAGCAATAAACACTTTGGGCTATAATAAAAACTTAATTTGCTCATTCTAAATGTAAATTTACATAGATTGCTGAGATAAAATTGACACTTTAATTATAGACTGCAAAGAGAAGAGGCCATATTTCTTTGAATATTTTCATATTACTGCGTTTAAATGGCATTGCCCATAGAGTGGCCCAATCAATCATTCCTGGAGGCTTGATGATCTTGGATAAATGTGGAGATTTGCACTTCTAAATAATTAGTTTAAGTATCATTAAGCTTTTTAAAGCCCATTTCTGCTTATTATAGTTTGCATATTAAAATGTATTTACTGAGGTTTTGGACTATTGTAAGTGTGGGAGATAAAGGCCAGGAATAGACTGAAAATATATTAAGCTACAACTGCTTCCATTGATGCCTACCTTTCTGATCTTGTTGTTTGCCTCTGGATCCCTGAGAACACGGTTCTATTGTGTGATACAGAGACATGACAGAGGACATGGAAATGGCGAACAGTCTACATTGCTTCGGAACCTGGGTCATGTTCTGTCCAACACTGGAACGGTGAATACAGAGCTCTCTGAAGAGATCTAGAAATCAAAACGCATTCAAGAACCCTGACCAGTGGAGACTGTTGGAGTGGCTGAGGCTGGGAGCAGACGCCCTACCTGCTGATGGGCAGAACCAGTGCTGGTCCATGGAACCAAATCGTTTCGGCCCCCAAAAGCATCTGCTTAAAATTTCAATTCCACTCCTTTACATTTTCATAAAAAATAGTGCAAAGAAAACATGAAAAATGGGAAAGGTCACAATCCTCCAACTTTGGACCGAAGCTATCTGGAATGCACAAGCAATTCACTGGCATTCGGGAATAATGAAACTGTGATCCAGTTTCAATTCATGAAAACTGTACAGGTAGAGAAGGAGATAAAACAGATGTGTTATGTGCATGTACCAACTCCCCCATGATGAATGTCAGCATAATGTATCGCAACTGATACAAATAAGTTTTAAAAGTAGGGAAAACAGGATAGCTCTAAGAAGATTTGTATATTATGAGTGTTTGGATCTTGAAACTTGAGACCAACACCAGCAGTTTTCAAAATGTTACCCATATACTGAGGGTCATCACGAATCTTCCAGATATTTCACAAGATCAAAATTATTTCTACCAATCATTTAGACACTGTTTGCCATGTTCAGTATGTTTCTGATCCATCTGGTGGAACCAAAGCAATGACCCTTATTTCTTCTCTTCTCACAATCAACATGGTAGCAACAAGCTCTGCAAATAGTCTTTGTTTTCTTAAATGCCATCTACTTGGAAGTTTTTAAAAGGAAAAATGTGATCCCAATTTCACTTCGGAATGTCTTTCTTTAATCTTGAAGTAGTAAAACTCCTTACTTTTTAAAAACTTATTTCGGAGAGCTGGCCTCTTTACATATTTGCTATCACAAAAACTAGATTGGGAGCTGCCTGCTTCATGACTGGCCTCCCTGCCAAGGTGATGTCTCACCCAGCGCTCTGGAGCTGGGCTGAGCGCACTCAGGAGCTTCTCTCTGACCCGTGTGGAGGAGAGGTGCTGCTGACCTCTTCTGCTGCAGAACTGCTACTTCCTGATCTCGGGAGTCCCTGCCCAAGTGACCTCGGCAAACGGCATCCAAACTGAACCTCAGCCCATAAGAGCAGGGTAGCCAGGAGAAAGGACTCCCCACCTCTCAGTTGTGCTGGCTGAGACTCAACCTCAGTGGTCACCAGCTGAGCACAAGACGGGCAACACTGAAATCCCGCTGCTCCTGGGGAGCAGCCCTCACCCTGGGGGTGGCGGGCGCACACTAGGCTAAGGTCAGCTGCAGTAGACTCTCCCACTCACAAACTTAGAAGACCCAGAGAGGGAATGGTCCCAGCTCAATGCCACGAGCCTCAATCTTTCCAAATATTTTCTTAAACAGTGTCCTTTGCTTGTTCCAAGGGCCACCCCTGGATACCTTAGTAATTTTCCAGATCTCACCAGGTGTACTGAGAAGTGGGTCGACGCGGCGTTTCACTTTGTATAAATGTCCCCATCAGTATGTGTGTGATACATAGTAAATGCATTCATAGTTGATGCATACACGCAGCACAACTCTTTCTGCTCCCCCTACCCACCCTCTCTCCTGGCTCCCCCAGCTCCACATACCCAGACTCCCTGTTTCCTGTCATCTTTCTATTATTAGCTCTTATTTAGTGTTTACATTCAGGGTTTCTCATATGAGGAGACCACTCCATATTTAACCTTATGTGTCCGCTTTGTGTCTCTCAGCATTATGGACTCAAGGGCCACTTTTGTCCTGCCAGATGTTCACCTATAACCCAGGTGGATTTATTTATCAGTGCATTCCTGGAGAACAAATGTCTTCACACCAGGAAAGCTCTGAAGGTGGAAGGGCAGGCCGTCTCTCCCCCACAGGGCTGGCGAGGTCGCCCAGAGGGAGCCCCAGGCCCTGGGATCACTCAGAAACCAACAGCCTCCCCACTCCTGACAGGGCAGCTGTGGCTGAGTTTCTACCATCCACACAATTAGACTTAGCATTTTAATGAACAATCATGTTCATTTATAAGGAGGAGATGCAAATGCACGATGTGGCAGACACAAAGCTTCCAAATCTGTTTTATAAAACTACTTCGAGGTAGTTAATGATTTTATAACAAGACACATCTTACTCTATGATAATTCCATCTTCCCATTTATTCACTTTTCCTTGGTACATACTCAGCTCTCCATATTATCATTATGCCAACACCAAATTATATATATCATGAAAAAAGGAAGTCTCTGCTATGAATTCCTCAATGGATTTAATTATGAACCACAATTTCTTAATATATCCTTTTCTGTTGAAGGAATTGTCAAGTTAAAAATAACTGAGCTTTACATTATGTTCTTATCTATTAATATGAACTCTCTGAATACAAACTCTCTCACTTTACATTCAAGCCAAAGGAAAAATGAGTCTGGAATCAAATACTTATGTAGAAAAAATTTAGCTTCCAAATGACACTATCCGTGTTTAATAAACAGTCAAAGATAGAAAAGTATAATATCAATTCATTTGAAAAATCATTGGGCAGTGAAGAAATAAATATAGAAACCATTAAAAATTACTAGGAGTAAAAATAGTATCTAATATTTTATTATAGGTCAAAAATGATATACTTGCTTATATAATAATAACCTGGCAACACAAATTGTTAAACTCCTATCTCTGGAACCAGAAAGATAATGGTTTAATCTGGTTTATCATAAAATAATTATATGCATTTACATGAACATTTATGTGAATTACCTCAATAATCTGCAGAGGTGCAACAATTAGAAATATGCACTCAAACAGGAAAATATGTTTTGTAGTTAAAATATCAAAAGCAACCCACAGGATGGAAGGAAAGATGTGCAAACAACATATCTGATGTGATATTAATATTCAGAATATATTGAAGACACTTAAAACTCATCCATAAAAACCCAACTCATCCCATTATACAATGGGTAGGGACTTGAAGAGATAGTTCCCAAGGAAACCATGGACTGAACCCATGAGTCAGTAAGCCCTTTCCCCTTTCATGTTGACTATCTAAGGCATTTTGCCATGATGAGAGAGGGTGGGCTCACACTTGGTTCTTCTCTCTGAAATATTTCTGAAATCATGAGATGCTTCTCAGCTTTCATTTCACCATGTCATCTCATAACTTTCTACACCAATTTTATAGAATAAAAATCATCTTCATGCCTTTAAAATGTTCAACGATTATCAAGTAAACTGAGTCTCCAGAATGAAGCTCTGTATTTATCTGCACCTTGTTTTTATTTTCCTGGCTCTCATCTGGACACTTTTGCATTCTTACTCTGGAATGAATCTCTCCAGACCTGGTAATTTCCAAAGGAAAAATATGTGTCTAATGCACCTGTTAGAGCTCCCCTTCTGGCCAGACACAGGCATTCCACAGGGGCCTGGTGCATGCGTTAAATCTGTTCTGCAGGATATGGGCTTTCATTTACTGGAGCTCTGCAGGACAAAACTTTCTGTCTTTACTGCCTGCTTCCCTGACACTTTATATCAAAGTGGCTCATGAAAAGCTGCACGTTCTCCTGCTGGAGACCTCTTTCCTCTTTCATCATTTTATTTCTAGGAAAGTTTTCTCCCAGTGCACAGTGTACTATCATTGTTTCACCTCCTTCTACTTTCTGGTCTCAGGTCTTCTCTGTTCAGGGATTTAAAGTTCACAGGCTTTATATATGCCAGGAAATAGGAGCAGGCGTATCTATACAGGTGTTTCCAACTGATTTAGACATGTTGGATCTTGTCCCTTGCCTTCAAATTGTCCTGTTATCAAGTTCCCATTCTGGATAAATTATACAGGCATTGCATTAGGAAAAAAATCCTCTTAGATTGTGCATTTATTTGTCTGTCAGTCCTACTGATAACAAGTCATATCTGCTTTATAGTTCTTCCCTTTATGAATATGCTTTGCCTGTGGGAACGCTAGCTGGGTAACAGTTGGACCAAGCCTGTTTTTCTCCAACTCTTGACCCACACTGGTCAGGTAATGAGGCACAGTTTGACTCTCACTCTGGAGCCTGGATCTCCATGGGTCTAAGACTTGAATTCTGGGTCATGTGCTCATCATTTCTATTTTCTCATCGCTATAGAAAGTGCACTGTTAGGACATCTGCATCATAGGGCAGCGGTCCAGTGTAAACCAATTAGTTCATGAAAATATCTGAGAGACCAAGTGGCCTCCGGCCAGTACGCACTAAGGTTGTTGTTGTGAATTTCTTTGCTGCGGAACTTCCCAGTGTTCTTCCATGCAGGCTCTTCCCCTCTCCCCACACCATGTCACCTCCAGTCAGCACTCTCATCAAGCCAGAGGGAAGAAACCCTTTACCACCCTCTTTGCAGATAGCTGCGGGCTGCCGTCGAAATGTTCATACACTGAGACCCAAAAGCATTAGAAGTGTCAGGGGGACCAGGGCTCCAATCCCCCTGGGACTTGTGCTCTTATAAGCAGACCCCGCGCTGCGAGTTCACCCCTCTACCACGTGAGAACACACAAAACAGGTGCTACCTACAAACCAGACCATTTGAGCTGGCACCTTGGTCTTGGCTTAGCTTCCAGAACTGTGAGCAAGAAATCTGTTGTTTTTAAGCCAACTATTTTATATCGTGATCTCACCCCTCTGAGCATAAGACAGTTAGTGACTAGCTTCTGTCCAGTGTGGGGATGTGATGTAAAGTTTGGGGGGTGGCCTCCATAGCAGAAGACCTATACTTCTCCACATCTTCTTCCTAATGATTGGGATGTAGGTTTAATAGCTGGCGCCCCAGAAGCCATCTTGGACTGCACGTGGAACCACAGCTATGCAGGGACAGGAAAGGGCACTGGAAGTGCTGCACCTGTGCCGTATTTGGATGCCGGTGGCACATTTTATGCAAAATATGTGTTGAAGGCATTTCTAGTTTGGTTTTTGTTCATATGCAGGAACAGAGCCCCCGATGAACAATAGCATCAGTAATAATATCAGTGTGCTTTCATTCCTCCAGGCTTTGCACTGAGCACTCACACTGAGACTTTCATTGATTGCTCTTGGTCCGATGTGTCCTCCAGGGTGAGGCTTCTCCTCTGAGATTCCAACCACACAAGCCCGAGCTACTGGGCCTGTCTGCTAGATGCCTGCAAACTGTGTTTGACACACAGCACTATGTGAGGGATTTTATTTCCTGGTCCAAAATCTCATCTTGTTCTGTGTCCCCTGGCTCAGTTTGCAGCACTAATAGAGCTAGAAACCTGGGCTCCACTTTGACACTAACCCTAAATTCTCTACACTGAATACTTTATTATATTTGTGACTCTCTCTTTATAAAATAACCTCATGTTCTCTGCAACCACACATGAATGACAGTGATTATAAATACCGTGAACTATCCTTCGGATCTCCAGTCCCCTTTTATTCATCTTATCCTTGTCCACAGCAGGGCTGACAATTTTGATGAAGAAAGCCTTTCTGTGCCTCATGGTGAGAGACCACACAGAGGCCCTGAGCAGCCCGCTCCGTGGCGAGCGGGCCTCCCTGTCTGCCTCTTTAGGTGGTGCATGCTGTGAACTCCGATTCATTGTCCACACTCTGTCTGTGCAGACCGGATCGCAGTTGCTCCTTGCCCCTGGAAGGCTCTCCCCAGCCTCCTGCTATGGAGATGTGTGAGCACGTAGCTGCCAGTCCTCCTTGTCTGAGGAAGCTGCTTCCTCAAACCCATGCAGAGAGCACAGAGGTGACACACAAGTCCCATATACAAAATGGCACGGCATCTCCAGATAACCTGGATATACCTGCCTATATTCTTTAAATTGCTTCTAGGTTCCTTATATTAGCAATTCCATGTGACTGCCATGTAAGTAATCGGTAAACTCTCTATTTAAGAAGCAATGATAAGAAAAAAGTGTCCATATTCCATACAGAAGTGATTTTGTTCCTTCTATTTGTGGGCACCGAATGCTGAGATTCACAGGGTCAACTAAACACATGCTGCACACGAGAGTAAGGGTACAGGAGAGCAGGAGCCATGAGCCCCGAAGAACCCAGGAGAACTCTGAGGCCTCTGAGGCCGCTATGCTGAGAAGTGGACTGCTCTGTCCCAGAATGAATACTCCTCCTGGGAGTAAGCCGACTATTCAGGGAACACCCATCTTGTGTTATTTGGGGAAGTCCTGCAGAACTGAGTGGGCATATGCCCAGGTGCACCCGTGGGAGACGGGATGTTTCTGGCAATAGCACAGTAAAAGCATGGTTATTTTATCTGAGTTTATGAAAATACTAAAATGCAAACAGGTCATCAAATTGCAGTACACTGAGTCAGGAGCCTGGGATTTTGATTTCAGGTGTTAGATGTCCAGTACGCGTTGGCATGCTCATTCTTCTTCCCCTTAGCTGTTTATTTTATTGGTTAAAAACCCTGTGGTAAGGAGCTGGGCCAAACAGGAACCTTTCCTTCCGGGAAGAGGTAAGGAGCAGCATGATGTCAGGGCTGCTGTCCCCGAGAGGCAGGGTCTGTGGAGATGCTGTGGGGAAGAAAGCTGGAAGAGTTCCTCACTGATCCCTGCCACAGTGGACCACTTCCTTTCCTTCCCACTCTCCACATTCCTGCATCTGCTCACGCTCATTTAGCTTCAGGGCCAGCCTCTGGCTCCTGTACTGAAGGAGGTCCTCTGTGGATACGTGACTCCCTGCAGATTTCACTGGTGATGAGCCCGCAATTTGTTCTTTCTGGAGTCAGAACTCCAATCTTCTTCTAACCCTGCACCTGCCACTGGAGTCTGCGGGCAAGCAATCAGCGTATCCTACAACTGTTACTTTCCCTACTGGATCCTGAAGCTTGGCTTTGCTGGGGTCCTGACTAGAGTCCCAGCCAGCTCTCTGTGGCTCACACCCTATCCCTGTGTGTCTTGCTGCAGTGAATTCAGTTCCAAAACTGTGTGCATGCTGCCGCTCAGAGTTCCAGAACAGGTCTGATTTCTGCTTAGCCAGGAGGGTTTTTCTTTCTTTCTTTTTGTAGAATAAATACATTGCAAACTAATTTATGCCAAACAAGAACATTGGGCTCATTTATATGAATAAAAATTAATTGGAAAAAATTCACACAACATTTCTGGCTTCGTATCCAAATGGACCTGAATGCTCACCAAATGTTGTCAAGGAGCTGAGGTTCCGGGCCTTGGGTCACCCTCTGTGCTGGAACACTGGGTCACTGGCCCTGAAGGCTCAGCTGATGTGGGCCTTGCACTGGATGAGTCTGGGAGGGCATAGAACCTTCTGACTTTAGCTGTCACATTAGCTCCGCCCAAGGTGCTCTGAAGTCGCTTGCTAATGGAGATGAACAAACCCCCAGGATTTATCACAGTTCTGCAGGACTGGATACATGCTCCATCTGCTTATTTCCACCGAAGCCTTGGGAGTCCCTAACTCCCTGTGGTCACACACCCCAAAGACAATCATGACCCCAGATTAAGTAAGGCAAGAGTTAATACAATTCAAATACAAGTGCAAAAATGGGATTTTTCAGTTACACAGATATTTATAAAAATAATTTAAACATTTTGCCTCTGAAGGGTGGAAAAAGGCAACTTTGCAAGAGATGGTTTGGGAGTTTTGCTTTCCACCACAAGTCTGTCAGGCAATATTTGGTGCACATCTGTATCTTTATGCATGAGCTACTTAAATAAACATTTAAAACATAGATAAGCAATGGGAGATTCGGCTGATGATGTACTTGCAGGCGTGGGTAGCTATGCTTATAATAAAAGTCTAACCAGGACCATGCTCTTCTCTTTCTCAGTGTGAAATTTTGCTATTAAGAGAATTTCAGATCTACATAATTTGAAGCAAAATTCAATTTTTTATTTTTATTTTGGCATTCAGTTTTATGCTAATAATCTTTTAATCCTCTTTCTAAACTCCAATAAATCAATTCCAACCAGGGATTATAATTTAAAAATATATGTTAAAATAAGAGAAACAAATTCAATGGTATATTAAAAATAATCTGCTGATAGTAAGTAAGATTTAGGTCAAAAATATCTATTTCTATAATGCATTAAAATGACAAATATTTCATCATCTCAAATGTCATTCAATGCAGCTAAATATACTTTCTGATTAAAAAGTACACAAATTCTTTCAAAGGTAAAACACAGATACTTCTTGTTCACAAAAGAAATATATTTCCAATCATCATTATTTTCTATTACAAAACCTTGAAGCTAATACTTTTAAGATTTAGCACCTCTAGTGACTGCTAACCTCATTATGATTTGAAATGTTGCTGGCACACAGAGACTATTAATGAGATATGAAACAAACATAGGATATAAGACTATGGAGGAAGGATAGGAAATAACAATCTTGTTCTTATAATACAGTCGGCAATCTGAAAAACCTTGGAAATTAAATTATTTAATAAAATTAAATGAAAAAATATACTAAACATAACAATTATTTTAAATCAGCATTCATCATCTATAAATGATCATTTTTTAGACATTGATTTTAGAATTTATTACTTTACTATTATACTTCTAATCATTTTTGTTTTCAGTTCAGCATCAGAAAAATCCATGTAAATGTAATAATCTTAGTCAACTCACCATTTTAATGAAGCCACCTGGGGTATTTCTTAATAAGATATTTTTTTCCTCAATAGCAGCACATTTGACTGCAATTCTAAGCAATTATTTCTTTAGTATAAGTAATAAAAACTGAGGATCTCCAGCTCAGTTGTTACACACTTTCTAAAAATTGTATGAACTCAACTTGAAATGCAAATTCAAACACCCTATTCTCTCTTATTCTTTCTCTCCTCCTCACAGTATGTAAGATGCTGGAAGTTGGCCACTTAAAAGTTTCATAACCGTGTCATACATACTTTAACTAAAGTATATCCAGAAACTTGGTTTTCTTTTTTGCTAGTCTGACATAAGCTCTTAAGAGCACATGAGTAACTGAAATCCTGATGTGTCGCTACAGATGCAATGTTTAAAAGTGATGAAATAAGGTTTTTTAAAAAGCTCTATTTGCACCACGTGAACTCAGATATTTAGAAATTTTCAGTGTCCATGTTTGCTCTTTAAACTGTTCTATTTAAGTAGAGCTGTAGCAGGAAATTTAAACCCCTGACTGCAGACCCACGAGAGGCCTTATTCAGAAGCTGCAAGCGGGATAAGAAGCCAACACCAAGACACTGCGAGGAGTCTTGCTGGCGGCACCCCTGCTACTCAGGAGCAAAACCAGCCGGCAGGAGTGGCTCTGTGCCCACACCAAGGGTCAGGACTGCACATTCATCGTGGGGACATTTGGAATGCAGCGTTTATTTGGGAGAAAAGAGGAAAACTGCGTCCAATGGGCTGTCCCGTGGAAGAAGCGTGACCCCGTAGACAGCAGTAATTTGAAGGTCATCACTTTGGCTCAGTGATAAAGGAACAAAAAGGACATTATGACTCCTTCCACCCATTCTTTCTACAGTAAAGACAACAGAAGGAAGGGAATATCTGCAGTCTATGCAAACACTGAATCCTTCAATCTCCACCTTGGAGCAGCTTGCAGGAAGCATCTACCACTACCTCACAACCAAGCATTTGGAGAAGAAGCTTGCAGATTAAACAGAAGTAAAAGAAAAGCTCTGAACAGCTGAAAGAATAGTTGCATAGTCGTGTGAGGGTCCGGGCTCAGTTGTGCCTGCCGTCAGCGAGTAGAGTACCCAGTGGTCGCCAAGAAATGGAAGACCCACAGCGTGGCAGGAGCACATTCTTCTTGAGAACACAAGTCATGCATAACGTAATGAAGCAACGGTGCAAGATGAATGCTGGAGGCCATCCCGAATCCAAAGATGGGAAGACAGATCCAGTGGTGAGCAGCCCTTAGGGAGAGCTCTCTGAAAGGACAGGTGTGAGAATATTTACATGAAAATACATTTGTCCCTCGGTTTGCTTCATTGTTTGCAGGAACTTTTCTCATATTGGAGTAAAACTGCTGGTCGCCTGTATAGGAAATCAGGAAAATGTAAAGTGATATAATTTTATATTTAACACAAATAATGTGATGTACATTATATATTTTAAGAAATCTCTTATGCTAGAATTCCTTAGGATTTACAGAAAAATTACAAAGGTGGTGGAGAAGGTTTTTGTCTATCCTACCTGCTGTTCCCCTTACGGTGTCTCATTTAAGTGTGGTACAATAGTCACAGTTAGGGGGTGGATATTGATTCTTTTTTGTTAACTCTGGCCCATCTTCCCATCTTCGATTGAGATTTTCATAGTTTCCCTCCAATGTTCTCTTCTGTCTCAGGACCCCACCCATGAGTCCATTTTGCATTTCTTTTTCATCTCCTTCACCTCTTCTGAGCAGCAGCATTTCTCAGACTGCCCTTCAGAGTGTTGAAGACCCCTGGTCAGGAACTGCATAGACTGTACCTCTCCTGAAATGTATCTGACAACAAATTATTTAAATAAATTATTTTATTCCTCACTATAAAGATTTGTTTATGCATTTTAGAAAAGAAGGCCAATGAGTGACAACACCATTTTCACGACATACGTCACGTTTATGCACTGTGGACCTGACTTGTGACTGCTGAGTGCAGCCTCAGTCAGCCGCTGAGGTTCATTGAGTTTGTTTACTGTAAAGTTTCCCTAGTTTCCCCGTTTCCTGTCTGCGCTCTTTGGAAACAACTTTCTACTCATACCCACATCTGTTAAGGTTTGCATCCCACATGTCCCTTGAAGGCCCTATGGTAGGGGATTGGTCACCAGCCTGCAGTGCTACTGAGAGGCAATGAAACCTTCCTGAAATGGGACCCAGAAGGGAGAAGTGAGATCTTTGGTATTCCCTGAAGGGGACCCTGGAACCCCAGCCTTTTCATTCTTTTTCGGATTTATTTATTTATTTTTGCTTCCAGACCACTATGAGGTGAGCAGCTTAGCCCCCACCACACTCTTTCTGCCATGATGATCTCCTCAGCAAACAACCATGGACTGACACCTCTGACACCATGAACCTTATTCTCATTCTCAGGCATTTTGTCAGAGCCATGGAAAGCAAACCAACATTGCAACTATGCATGGTAAGTGGTCCTCCTGCTTTAGGACAGAGCACCTACATAAAGCATGGAAATTCTGCACAGGAAATTTTTCTATTTTCCCCCATTTATCTGTTGATAAGTGTATTTATTTACATCACTATTACTCCTGGAGAGTTGTATGATATTTTTGGGTCAGGAGTTCCTTTAATTTTTATTTGATGATTGATCTCAGAGTCTCACACATTTCAGGCAAGTACTCTACCATCCAACTAAAGCCATAAGTCTCCGGTCAATTTTTTTATTTGTAATTGCTTCCTCTGCCCCTTTCACATTTGAATATAGCTCACCATTGGTTTTTTCAGGGGTTTTTGACATTGTTTTGTTGGATTTTTGGCACTTCATTGTTTTCTGAAGTACAAGTTAAGGCAAGTTCATCTTGCTTCCTTTCAGCTCCTGTCTTACAATCACTCATTTCTTCAAGAAGCCACAGCTCACTTTTCTTTGGAAAACAGTATCAGAACTAAACTCTGAGTGCTGGACATGTGTGCCAGTCAGTCTTAACTGTCTACTGGCCTGGAGTAGAGACTCTCGGGGAGGTGACTGGATAGTGGGGAGCTATTTTCATGAACAGATTAATCATTGATATTCAAAGCAGAATGAGCTATTAGGAGGTGGCCCCACTGGAGGAGTGGGGTCCCTGGGATGTTCCTTAGGAAGGCATCTTTCCCTCTGTCTTTCTCCTCTGTGTTCTGCTTCCCAGCCACTATGAAGTGAGCAGCTGTGTTCTCCCATGCCCTTCCACCATGACGTTTTGGTCTGAGAATTAGTAGACCACGGATTAAACCTCTGAAACCACGAACCTCAGTAAATCTCTCTTCAAGTTGTGGTTGTTGGCTATTTTGTCCCAACAACAGGTAAGCTGAACAAAATAACATGCTTGTTACTACTCAGGGTCCATGTTTTCTAGGTCCTCAACCTTGAGGTATCAAGGAAATATTTCAGTGGATACTAACCATGTATATGTGGATAGAGATATTTCTACATATAACCATCTATATTTATATTAAACTAAATCTCAGCGTATACTGCTGTCTTTCATTCTATTTTGTTACAACGTGGCTCATTCTAACTTCCTACCCTGTCTCCTAGCCAGTAGCTCTCCACTCTAGGAAAATCTGACCCTAACTCTCTGCCATATACTTACTTAATTGTTCGATTCCAGTATGCCTAAATAGTGGTTTCTGAATTGTTAACCTGTACCCTTATGGAAACAACTTTATTTACCAGCTTATAATGGTTTTACATATGTCCTTTTACCTTTGATCTTCTGGACTCCCTGACTTTCAAAATTAATTAGATTAACTGCTGTCCTCCTCCTTATTCCCCATTCTGTGAGTTTGTACAATAATTTAAAATACAGTTTAACTCTTTTACCGCACTCTGTATTCCATCCTGTGAAGCCTCATCCTCTTACAAGCTTTTTAAAAACTTGTTCATGGATAGTGATATAAATGTTCAATTGGAGACATATATTCACCATTATAACATGTTACAGAAAAATCCCTCCACCAGAAATATCATATATCCTTTACCCATGAAAACTATCCCTGCCCTCTATTCCTGACACATATCTGTTCACGTCTGTCTTTGATGCTTCTTCCAGAATATCAGAAAAATGCAATGGTGTAGTAATTAATTTCTTCATGGTTTCTTCCACTTAGAAAATGCTTTTACAGTTTATCCATATCTTTGTGTGGCCTGATAGCCCATTACACTTTTGCTGCTGAGTAGTATCTCACTGCATGGATGCATCCAATTGGCTTATCCATTCACTTTTAGGAGGACATCTCATTGCTTTCAGTTTTATGAGATTATAAACATAGCTGCTATAAACATTCACAAACAGATTTTTAGTGAGGATATACATCTTTCAAATCAATTGGATAAATGCATAGAAATACAATTCCTCAATTGTCTGATAAGGCTGTATTTATTTTTGCAAGAAATTACCAAACTTTCTTCCCAAGGGACTGTACCTGCTTTCCTTCAGGACACCACTGGATAAGAGTCCTAAAGCTTCACATCCTGGCATCCCAGCAATTTGCATTTCAGAGATTACTCAGGCCCTGTGTTAGCCATGCTAAGAGGTGTGGTAACTTCTTAATGCTGTTGAATTTGGACTTTCATAGTGATATGTGGTATCAACACCATTTTTGTTTGCTTATTTACCTGTGGATCTTCTTTTGCCCATGTTTGAATGCTGTTGCTTTGTTTCACACTCCTAAGTCTAAAAGAAAATTTGTATATTGTGGTCATAAGTCCTATCCTAGGTAGGGGATTTGCAAGCATTTTCTCCAACACATTTATTTGCATGTCTTCCTGTAGGACAGGTGTGTCATAGATTAGTTGGAGGTTTTCCATCCATCAGGGCACAAACTGCTATCATGCACTCACTTGTGAGGAAAGCCCATTACAAGGTCAAACTATTTATTATTAATCTCAGGAGAGGAAAAGGAGAGAAAGAAAGAAAGAGAGAGAGAGAGAGAGAGAAAGAAAGAAAGAAAGAAAGAAAGAAAGAAAGAAAGAAAAGCAGACAAATACCAGGTACTTTTCATGCCATATATCTTGTTTATATTTGCTTGTTTTTCTCTTGGGGCTTATTTTTCGTTTTACAGCCCAGGAATTTTTGTAGCATCTTGTAGGAGACAGCAGTGCAAAGGGTGAATAACAGCTGAAGAAACCATTCTTCTTATTTAAGTAAACAATTCAGTTGCACTTAGCCCTTCTCTAGAAGAAACGGTCTTCACCCAGGTGCTGCAGAAGGTGAGCAGGGCCCCCAGGGAGCTCAGACAGAGCCTGTAGGCAGGGAACAGATGGAGGAATGTGGGCCGGCCCACTCCAGGGAAACCTTCTTCTGTAGGACTCAAGGTAAAGTTTCTGGTGGACCCCCAGCCTCCTGCCTGCACCCCGAGGCCTGGGCTGATGGAGACCGAGGACCTGAGGTGTGCAGGCTTCCCCTGTCTTCTGAATCGCATCAGTCTGACCCGCCTGTCTCTGACCTAAGGTTTCCAATTGCCTTTGAGGTTTTTCTCTCAAGACGCTTCTTGCAAAGGCAGACTGTATCCTTTCTAGTTTTGATTGCTAGGCTGAGTCTGATTTCACCTGCTCCAGGTGGCCCAGTCCTGGGAGAGACATGAGGCCACTGAACATCTAGAAAACATTGACTGGATCCACCTTATGACACATGAAGTTTCAGGGATCCCCTCACTCTCCAGGAGCCCAGTCCCGAGCTCCCCAGGCTGACTGGAAGTTGGGTTGTTTCGGAGGCCATCACATTTGTGCCTGCTCCCCCTGAAGTGGGGCACTAGAACCCTCCCTGATTCCATACAAGGGAAAAATAAAGCGAGAAACAGCACCAGCAATGCACAAAAGAGCTTTCAAGAGATCAGTGGTTTTCTTTTCCTGTTTTTCTTTTTTTTTTTTTCTGGGATGCTTCAGGACTTGGAGTGAATTTATAGGACAGCAAGAAAAACAGCTTACATGCTCTATGCCCTGTCCTTTACAACCATTTCAGCCACCCACAGGCAGTGCCCTCAGTGCTCTGCCAGCCACGGCATGGCCCCAACAATCTCTTCACAGGGTCCTGCCTTCTTTTGCCTACTTCTCTCTTCTCTGAATTTTCCTTCTTCTCTCCACTACATTCTAAATTTATCTTCTATTGCCCAATAAAAATGAGCTATTACCCCCAGGAATATGCTTTTGTCTGTAAATCACTCATGAGCTCAGCAGAACAAGAGCACCTTTTATTCACTCCAACAGGAACCCGAAGAACCAGCAGACATCTGAAGTGAGCTCTAAGTGACCTTCAGTGGGACCTCTCTTTCTGGGCCTGCACCTATGGGTTTGCATATTGGTTTTCTGAGTCACACCTGTGCTGGCTGCCATAGCTGAGGGACCTGTGGTTCAGCACCATTGCCCTCTGTCCTGAGTGGAAAGCAAAGATGGTAAAGAGCCCAAGGAACTCAGGGAAGCTTCCATGTGGACATCGCATTCCAGTGCTCAGAAAGAGCTCTGGATTGGTCCACACATCTTCATGTTCCCCACCCGATGGTTGTTAGCAAAGCCATGTACTCATTCCAAGCCAAGCATATTCTTTTTTCTACTGAGTCTCAAATTTTATCAGTTGGCTTTTTTCATAAATGAAATTTTATCTACTCCTAATTATACTGAACTGGCTCAAGAATTTGGGTTATAGAGATGAAGGTGTAGCTCATTGGTAGAGCACTTGCCAAACATTTCTGAGGTCCTAGATTTGATCCTAGCACTGGAAAAAATAGAACACCATAAAGTAAAATAAAAAGAAATAAAATAAAAGAATTCAGGTAACTGATGACAATTTTATGTGTTTTTCAAAACTCCAGTTAAATTAGGAATATTTATGTATATGAGTGTGTGCACAACATACATATCTACATACCTATATTTACATATATAAATACTTATATGTTTGAGTTACCTTAAAGGATGTCATAAAGAATAGGAGGGAAACTAGTGAGCTGAAACAACTTTTTATTTGATAAAGATTAAGCAACTATGTATAGTAACCGTATCATTTTTAATCATATAAATGAGAAATGTCATCTTAATTCTAAAGTATTCATTGATAGGTGACTTTAAATAGTGCTATGAACTTCAAACATTAATAGGTTCCTAAATTCAAACTAACATCTGATCCTCAAGATCAAAATTCTTATACAATGCATCATATCATTGTGCAGATATATCATATGAAATCTTTTAAAAATGTTTTCTAACATCTACTTGTAACATTTGCTATGGAAATTACAGTACAAAGAAGCTGTTAAAGAATATTTACACAGAGCAAAGGAGCATAAGGCTTCCACAGTGGCCAGCTTTTCCCAAAGACTCTATTTAAACATATAAATCCACTATTAACATCTACAAGTAAAAGTAGTGATATCCAGCTGCCCAGAAAAAATCTGCCTTCTATGCTGCATTACTCTTGTGCAATAATTAAATCTCAAATGTTCCCTGAGATGGGACAGTCTCAGAAATCAACCTCTGTGTGACTCAAAGGTAGAACACATAGCAATTAGTTGTAAATATTTTCATATTTATTATTATCCCATTAAGTTAAAGACATCAGAAAGCAAAAACAAATACAAAATGCCTTCAAGAAGACATAATTGAGTATTATGGTCTGTCTAAAATCGGAGATTTGACAGAAGGGCCCCAGGTTCCCAAATATAAACATCAGTAACAACTTAGCTCAAGATTTAGCTCAGTGGTTCTGCCGCCTGCCTCCAAAGCACAAGGACCCAAGTTCAATCCCCAGTACCAAAAAAAAAAAAAAGAAAAGAAAAGAAAAAAAATAGTACTACACCCCAAATGAACTTCATGTGCAAAAATCAGACAGATTTCATCAGAACAAGAACAAAAAATTCTTCTGAAGTAGAGAGAAAATGAAAGTGTTAAAGGAAGCCAAGCTCCCAGGTAGAATCTTTAATAATGGCCAAATTGCTCTCTCCTGCAGGGAATCTGAATGCATCGTCAGGTGCAGGGGTGCGGAGGGGAGGGGCTGCAGCTCAGTGAACCCAACCTGGAGCCTCCATGCTTAGTGAAAACCCTGGATCTGATGGTCACTAGTTCCAATAGGGAGCAAGTTACACACCCCAAGTTCAGGAAATACTGATCTCCTTCACTGAATACAGGGTACAGATGGAATAATGTCTAGAACATAATTATCACAATACCTGACCTGGTAGAGCCGCTCAGTAAAGCAACGATTCCTATTTTTGTGGAAATGCAAAGTTTTGAATTTCCAATAAAAAGTAACCTATTTATTTTTATTTAAAAGTTCAGATATTATTTCATTGTGATGAAATATTTAATGCATAAATATTTGGTAATAGTTGCAGTGAAATTTTACATATTTGGTATATTTCTAGTGACTATTTAATTAGCTATAACTAATGAGTGTCATAATAGATGCTATAAAATTTTCTATACTTCTATATAAACTCAGACTATGTATTGTACCTGAAAAATATTTAAAAAATTGAGATAGCAAAAAAAATGCTTACCTTATCATGACAAATAGGTATGTCACATCACGCCATAACCTTAGAGGCTTGATGGTTACAAAGAAATATATCATTCATATCCCCTTTCTATTAGGCTTGACATTTCAGAAGCCACAAATATATCTTTCCTGTGAAGGCCATGATGGGAAAGATTTTCCATCATAAAGTGAGTGTGATGTTGACATTGCTATTTCTTTCAAGAGGACGGAAACAATCCATTCATCTGGATCAAACAAATGTTATTATACAAACATGAAAGGCACAAAAGCCACTGAAAGATTGCTGAACTGTGATTTCCCACTCAACTACACAGCATAGGTGGTTGACTGGTGCCATCGTGGGTTGGGAACTACAACTATATAAGGAGTGCTCATGAATGCAAAAGTTGAATATATAATCATCTCTCATGAAGAAGATTCCAGGAAAAAAGCCAAAACAAACTTTAGGACAGTGTTTCTGTTGCCATCAGACATTCAGAGAAGGTGCCCAAGGAATATCAGCCTGATCAGTGATGACCTCCAGCCACACCTGCCAACCTTACCCTCTGCTGGGCAAGCTGTGTGTGTGTGTGTGTGTGTGTGTGTGTGTGTGTGTGTGCATGCGCGTGTGCGATCTAGATGATTTCTGAATCTGTATTTGGTTGTTGTCCATGGAACTGGTTGGTCGAGTCCTACATATTACATAGACTTTCAGTCAGAGGTTTTCTCTAGGACTTTCAATCAAATAAGTCAGCAAACTAAGAGAACAAACATCCAGAGGAAAAATCAGGAAATGACCAAGCAAGGACGAAAACGAGCCAGCAGTGATCAAATTATGACTTAGATTTTGATTCAGAAAAATCTCATCTCCCAGCAAAATTTAGCATATGCACTATATTGATACACTGCACAGGACCAAAGTTTTTGTCTAATTTTATTTGTAAGAATATCTTCCACTTATTTTTTCCTTAAGTTCTTTTATTGGTACATTTTAGGCATACAATATGTTTACATTAACATTGTACCTGCACATGATGCATCTTGGTTCTTATTTTTTTCCCCATTACCTGTGCACCCTTCACCCCCTCCACCCTTCCCTATTTACATAGACATTGTTTCCTTTTTCTTTTCTTTTCTCATAATTTTTCCTTTCCCTTCTTTCCTTTCCCCTTCTCCTCCCACCAACCATACACCTTTGGAACTTTTCCTATTTCAAATTATCAATTATTCCTTTTAATCATTTTAATCCTTATTTACACTTTCAGTTTCTCACACTAGAGAAACTATTCGGTATTTACACATGTGTGTCCTACTTATTTCACTTAAGAGGATGGCCTCAATATGCATTCATTTAGCTATAAATGTCTCTAGTTTCTGGTTCTTTATGGTTGGGTGGTACTCCATTTTATTAAAAAAAACCACATCTTCTTTATCCAGTTTCCAGTTGATGGGCAGTTGGGCTGTTTCCAAGCTTTAGCTATTATGAACTGTGTCACTATAAACATAGGTACACATATATAGCTGTGGTATGATTCTTTTAACTCTTTTGGGAAGATACTCAGCAGGGGAATAGCTGGGTTGAATAAGACCTCTGGTCCTAGTTCTTTGAGGTATCTCCGCACTGATTTCCACAGTGGTTGCACCAGTCTGCAATCCCACCAACAATAGAGAAGGGTTCCTTTCTCCCCACACCCCTGCCAGCATTTGTTATTAGATGAGTTCTTTATAACAGCTATTCTTTCTGGGATGAGGTGGAATCTCAGTGTTATTTTCATCTGCATCTCTTGAATGACCAGTGATGTTGAACATTTTTTCATATATTTATTTGCTGCTTTTACTTCTTTGTTTGAGAAATGTCTGTTCATTTCAGATGCCCATTTTTGAATTGGGTCTTTGAATTTTGGGAGTCTGATTTTTTTCAGTTCTTTATATAGTCTAGATAGTAGTCCTTTGTCTAAGGTACAGCTGCTAAAAAAATTTTCCCACATTGCAGGTTGTCTCTTAGCTCTCTTGGTGGTTTCTCTTGCAGTGCAGAAGCTTTCTAATAAGATGGATTCCCAATTGTTGATTCTTTGTGCTAGTTCCCATACTACTGAGGTTTTGTTCTTTTCCTATGCCAATGTCTTCAAGAGTTCTACCTAACTTATCTTCCAGCAAGTTTAATGTTTCTGTCTTAATAGTTAGATCTTTAATCCACTTCAATCTTAGTTTAGTGTATGGTGATAGGTATGGGTCTAGTTTTAATCTTTGGCAGGTTGAAATCCAGTTTTTCCAACACCATTTATTAAATAGGCTATATTTCCTCCAATGAGGGCGGTTGGCTCTTTTGTCAAAGATGAGGTGACTGAGTATGTCTGAAGTTGTTTCTGCATCTTCTAATCTATTCCACTGATCCTCAGGTCTGTTTCTTTGCCAGTACCATGCTGTTGTTATCTCATTAGCTTTGTAGTATAGTTTCAGGTTGGTGGATTGTGAGTTCTATATGCCTCACTTATCTGTATGTCCACTTCTCCACCTCTGTCTGGGAAGTTTTCTACTATTACTTCTGTGAACAGTTTTTTTTTAAATGTCAATTGTACTTTCTCCTGTTTTTTCATGGACTCCTGTCACTCTTATGTTATTCTTTTTAGCATCATCAACAGGTGCTGGATTGATTTCTCATGGTCCCTTACTATTTTTAAGAAATCTCTGTTTTCATAGTCCTTAACTGCAATCCTGTCTTCTATAACTGATATTCTATTTTCAAATTCCCTTAATCTATTATGCATGCTTTCAATGGAGTTTTTAATCTCCTGAATATCTCTTTGAATCTGTTTCGTGGATTCCATTTCTTTCTTACATTGGGCGATAATAGTTTCCATTTCTTTCTTGTGCTGGGCATTCATGGATTCCAGCATGTTCTAAGCTCATCTACTTTTTTATGTTTCTGTTCTAGAGCCTTTAATCATAACTTTCACTCTGCTCACCATCTCTGTAGTTATCTGGGAGATTATTTCTGTTCTGAATTTTTTTAGGCCCTCATTCATCTGTTTTGTTACTTCCTGTGCTATCAGTTCAGGGTGTCCAGGTGGTTGATTATAAGACTTTTCTACCTCGTTTCCCACAGAATTTGCTTTTTGTGGGGCAGAAGTCTGAGTTTGTACCTTGCTTAAATGTCTTCTCATTTTTTTATTTTTGGTACTGTCCCTGGTTTAGTTCCTGGGTTGATACTTTGAAGTTACTTATTGTAAGTATCTTTGTTGATGTATTAAGAACACTTATGGAATGATTGCTTCTCAGAGGTGTCTTCCATGTATAGCTGGTCTTTAAGTTTTGAGTCTCTCATGGGTCTGAGGCCATCTCATTTTCATTATACCAGGGAGGACAACTGATTAGATCAATCACAACACCTTAGCCCAAGTGATACATTCAGCAACACAATAGCATCAAGTACCTCTTAGAAAATGACAACTTGTGATAGTTATTAATATATCACCTTTAACCTTGTTAATTAAATCAAAATCAAGGACCAACCCAACTTATGTTTATAGTGAATAAACTCTTCAATATAGTACATTTACCCTTCAGGATGGGGAGTTAGAAGGAGTTGGGGAGGGAGGAATAGGTAGGTAGAAGGATAGGGGAAGGTTAGCAGTAAGGTCAGAGGGCACAGGCAAGAGAAGGAAAGAGAAGAAAAGAAAAATAAAGAAATATGAATTAGGGCCAGAACAGGAACAGAAAGGGAGATGAAGAACAATGTGGGACAGCAAGAGAGAGAGCCAGAGAGAAAGAGAGAAAGAAAAAAGAAAGTAAAAGAGAAAAATAAAAATTTTAAAAGAGTACAAAAGAAGAAAAAAATTTAAAATAAGAGCAAAAAAAATGGTAATTTTGATAATAACAAATAAAAGATAAAATGAAGGGCCTCCTTCAGGGTATGTCTCTGCTGTCACAATAGACAACGTGAGCAGCAGTGTGCAGTTATAAGTCAATGAGTCTCAGTAAGCCAGTCACAGACCCGTGAGATTCAGGCAGATTTCTGGCTGCAAGTCCCAAGTTGAGCTCCCTGTCCTTCTGCAGGGTTGAACTGTGCAAGGTTCTATTGCAGGTTCCAGCTGCCCTTCCCCTGAAGATAGTCCAGGTTTCGATGGGAGGTGATGATCCCTCCAGCTTACCAAGCACAGTGGTCTGGTGCATCTTTATTGCAGAGATTCTCTTCACTATTCTAGTGGGCTTCAGTTTTCATCAGGGAGCCTGAGAGAGGGCCTCTCTCTGTTGTTCACTTCTGCAGCTCAGGACAATGGCCTTTATGTCCCCCTGTGCCTCTGTAGTGTGGGACCCAATAGCTGCACAGCCAGGAGGCCAGAGGCGGGGGCAGGGGTTCGGTTGTTGCAGTGGTCCATGCGGCTAAGCTGGCAACTGGTGGCGGGCCTGGGGGGGTCCTTATAGCCTCTGTCTCCTGGTCCCAAGTGGGTGAAGCGAGAGAGCCAGACTCTATCTTCCACTTTTCAAATGGCTATACATTCTATGCATTTGCATTGTCAATGAACTTTATATAGGTAAATATACTAAACTCAAAATAAAATTTAACTGAAATCCCAGCAGAAGGGATTGAATAATCTCTTAATAATACTAGTGTACCTGTACACACACAGTCAAAACCTTAATGTACAGAAATACAGTGTAATTTTGTAATTAGATTCAACTTTCTCATATAACTTCTCAACAGTGAAAGTGGCTAGTTTTCCTAAGCTAATTTAGTCATTTCCAGATTACATTTTAGCCCTCTAAATTAACCAGATTATTTTTGCCTTTAATTAATTTATTCAGATTGATTTAGTGTCTTTTCATCTTCCCCCAAGGCTGCACATCAAGACCAATGTCTCATTCACACACTAAGAAACTGGTCTACCATAGACCTCCAATCCCAGCTCCTAACTTCACCTTCTTTGAATAAACAGCCAGTTTTCCCGGTTCTTTCTCTTTCTTTTATTCTTTCATTCCCTTCTCTCCTGTGCTTTTTAGAGAAATGTGCACACACTCTTATCACAGAAGGAGCAGGAATGTGACTCTCAGACCACCTACATAGGAGATTGCACACGAGTTGCCTCACATGCTGTTGCTCTTGCTCACACGGCAGGCATCCCTGGAGCCCATGTTGCCACAAGAGCCACAGCAAGGATGAGAAACTGGGTGGAGCAGGGGCAAGGTGGCCAGAGCATCGCAAGTTTCTTTTGTTCAGAGCAGCAGGATAGATCAGGCTGGTCAGTGCTGCAGCTCTCCACACATCCTCCTCAACAAGGATGCATTTCATTAGCTTCGTGGGCTGAAAACACATTGTCTCAGAGCAGTGCCACCATGGAACAGCCCAGATGAGACCTAATGAACATTCAGTACCTGGTGGCCGTGCTTTCCATCCCTTCTGGGTCCCACATATTCACACTCTGCTTAACTGATATATGGATTACTCCTCGCTTACTGCCCAGTGTCACATTTAACACTTCTTATACATTTTATCCCTATCTTTTTTTGCTTGCCATTGATGACAGTGTTCTATGTTTCCAACTAGTTTATAAACATAGGAGGTGCTCAGCTCCTTTGAGAAATGCCCCTGTGCCTACTCCTGGATGTGCTCCTGAAATCTCCAGGTGTAAGGTGCACCAACTCTTGCTATTTTTAGCCTCTTGGGAGAACCACCTATGACCCTCTTCAACATCACCGTTGTTGCGAATGCACTTGAGAATTTCGACAGCTCCCCTGAGTCCTCAAGGGACCATGGAAATCTAGTCCTGCTACAGTTGCTGAGACAACTTCAGAGCACAGAGGGGGATTGGGATAAACACAGAACATTCTCCATTCTGGTGCTTTTCTTAATGTGAGAATACTTCATCTCACATGTCTTCACTGATAACTTCAATTTGTCCTCTTTGGAGAACTTTTGCTTCACATAAACTATTATACAATGAAATTCATCAGTTAGTATCTATTTTTTCTTCTATTGAATGTTTCTCAGTATTCTGTGAAGTCATAGGCCCTTTCCATTTCCTTCTATTTACAACAGAATATAAATGATTGAATTATTCACAGGCATTTTTTAAGATGTTTCTTTCAGATCCAGATGTTTCAAACTGCTATTAATGCAAAGCGACATGTACACCACTTGACCTATTGTTAGCTAATTTGGTCAACCCTTCACTTGCTTTATTGAAGGTAAATTCTACTATCTTCCTCTTTGCAGAATTTGCTTTCAATAATTACACTTTACTAAAGCTGAAAATATATGGAGCTTCAGTCACTGAGTAGTTTTATTTGTATGGAAACAAATTTTAGAGTACTCTTATTGACCATGATTCAATGCCACTGTAGACAAACATGTTGATTTTAAAATAATTCAAAAGTCTCATGACTTTGTAGTTGATTTACTGATGTGTAACAAAGTCAGTATACTCTGCCATGTTTACCTACATGTACATGTAAATACATGGATGGCCTGATAGGATCTGGCTGTACATCATAATTCTGTATGATTCAGCATCAGCTCCTTGATATGCATTTGACAGATGTTTAGTTAACCTAAAGTGGGGTGTATTCAAGTGTATAAAATATTTCAGACAATCATAGATTTTATTTTCATCAGAAGAACAGAGTAGGTGGTTTGGACACAGCACAAATTGCATATCACAGAAACTGATTTAAGCACATTTCTGCTCCAATTCAAGTACATTTCTGCTCTTGTTAATATCATAAGAACACCATTTTTCTATGATGCTTTGGATCACCCAAATCTGTATTTAAATCTGAATTTCTAATTTAAAAATTAGTATTTAGCTTTTTAGTTGAATTTTTTAAACATTGACAATAATACTAATTATTTCACCTTTCACAGAATAAACATCCAAAAGCTTTGTTGAACTGACTGAAAACAGGATCAAACTTTTGTTAGAGTTGATTGATTTTCTATTTGTAGCAACTGATGACAATGATACAAAGCAGTTATCATTTTACTCTTTATAAATATTGTCTATTAATAAAGACTACCCAATAACAGGCCCTCGTTTCTTTTCTTATCCCAGAAAGAAATTTTGTTTTATCAGAACAACGCAAGACACTGTTCTCCTTAAAAAATGCATCTGCTTGTTCAGGTGTAGAAGGTCCAGGAGCAGGGAACAGGTCCTTTCTCAGACTTAACTTGTATTTGTAAGGACTATTTTACTGGTCTTACTGATACCATGTACTATTCATCAAGGTTATGACAGAGGCTGGAAGCATGAAGGAAAACTCTAGCAAGATTATGTCAACTTATTTTACTTTTAAAAATATTATTTTATTTTTAAAAATTACAAATCCAAAACAAATATAGACCCAATGAAATCCAGAACAAGAAAGGTGAACTATGAAGTAGGTTTTTTTGCAATTTTAACAACTATGAGCAGGTGTTGTGTCTGGGACCAAATATAAAGCTGCCATCTTGGAGTAAGTAGAGTCTTGGCCATGAGTGGAGAAGGAATTGATCTCCACTGGAAAGCCCGATCCCAGTCATATCTTGTGTGATTTGGACCCTGGATCCACATCATTTACATGGTCTCAACAGCAGGCAAATGCAAAACAAATGAAGAAAATAAAACCTAAAATGTAAAACAGTTCCAAATGTATTATTTCCAAATGTGGCTGAAAGAACAAAGTTTAAAAATTTGTTCATTCTTAAATTATTCCTCAAACTATTTCCACATAAAAGGATACACCATATGGATTCATAATTCATTACAGAAATTATAAAGAGGTTAGTGTAGGTCAGCACAAGCAATAAAATCAGGCTATTTTAATGACCACAGATTTTAGAGTTATGAGATATAGAATTAAAATATATACATGTGATTCAATTGCATAGATAAAAGAGAAAATGTAAAACTTCAGTAATAAGTGAAAATAAAACCTGTTTAGGAAGAATTGAATAATCACCCAGTGAAATCACAGAAGTAGAAGTGTGAGAATTCACACTATATTTTCAATAAACTTGTCAAACAGCAGAATACAAATGTCAAAATTGAAAAATCAATGGGCAAGAAGGTAGATCTAAGAGGGAAATTTTTGTAAAAATATCTAGAACACAGCACCTACAAAGAAGGAAATGAAACATGTAGCATCTCAGGGTTTGTGTGTGTGTGTGTGTGTGTGTGTGTGTGTTTGTATGTGTGTGTAAAGGAACTGTGAGACTGAATAAGGCCCTAAGCAGTGAAGAGAAAATGACTGAAATTATTCTAGTGCATATGGAGAAGTTCAACTTCCCACATGTCAAACATACTATCACACATGTCAAACATACTTCCCACATGTCAAACATTAGGTATCTGAAACTTCTCATTACAAGAATAGGTAGTGGGTCATTGAAATAGAATAAAGAGCTCTGACATACCCTGTCTGGACCCTTGATTTATGACAGGGAAGGCTTTGCAATTTGGTACTAAAAGGAGAGACTCTCATTAATGAAGTGACAATTAGAACTAGAGAAAAGTAAAACTGATCATGAGTTTTATCCATTTTTGCCTTCTGGTTATTTTGGAAATACTTATTTTGGTGACATAGTGGCATCAGATAAAAAAGACAATTTTATTACTCTGCTCAGCATGCCAAAGAAAGAGAGAAGAGGAAGGAAGGAAGGAAGGAAGGAAGGAAGGAAGGAAGGAAGGAAGGAAGGAAGGAAGGAAAGAAGATAGGAAGGGGAGAAGAAAGGGAAGAAACCCAGGAGGCAAGGCAGCCTGAACAACAGAACTTGATGCCCACAGTTCTGGAGGCTGGAAGTCTGAAGTCCTGCAGTCGGGTTGCTGTCTTCTGAAGGGTAGAGAGGCATCAGATCAGGTAAAGACAGAGACCCAAGGCGGAGCTCCAGATGGAGTGTGAGTGCCCCAGGTCTCCTTATATTTACACACTAGCCCAGTTATTCACTCAATTTTCAGTGTTTGTTCTTTTATAGATTTATATAATTTTATATGCTGGTCTGAATTTTTTTGTTAGTCTAGCTTTTTACCAGTAAGTAAATTTTGAGAAAACTAATACTAAACTTCTACCACTTCTCTCCAAAACTGTCAGATACAGCATTTAAGAAATCCAAATATTTATCATGTTTTTTATTTCAAACAACTACATTTCTTAAAATTCAGAGTGGTTTCTAAAATATGTATAAACATCTGAGACAGTAGGTAATATAAATGCCTTCAACAAATGCTCAGTGAAACCTATATATTGTCCCGGTCACTTTCCCATCACTAGGACAAAATGCCCAACATCCACAACTTAACAGAAGAGAGGTTTATTTTGGCTCACAGTTTCAGTGGATTCAGTCAATGGCTGTCTGGCATAGGCAGAAACTGTATGGCAGAAGAGCAAGGTGAAGAAATCTTCTAACTTCGTGGCACCCCGGAAACAGAGAGAGAAGGAGGAACCAGGAGGACAAAATACCTTTCCAGGTCATGACCCCAGGGTTTCACCTCTTTCAACCAGGTCCCACCCGTAACAAGAGACTTTCGGGGGACATTTTAGATCTACGCCATAACCTTACGATTCTATATTCCATGCTAACTGTGCTTTAAATCCTTCAGTCCTTTAAAAGAAAGTTTTTATAGTAACAAATGAGGAGCTGTAAAATCAACTTGTAATTACACCCTTCACAATACCTGCCCTTCATTGGATGGTGAAAAATGAGTGAGGGGAGGAACACAAACAGTTCAGAAATGGAATTTACAGATTGAGTTGAGCATCATTTCTCAGATAATTAAATATGCTCCTGCTAGCCACTATCATAATTAGTGAAAATTGTGGAACAGGCAGCTCCCAAGGAAATCAGTGGAAATTCTTTCTGTTAAGGAAATCAGAGAATCCCAGGAATCAGGAGCATCATCCCAGGAGAGTAAAGCTCTCTCTGCTCAGTGCACTCAGGAGCATCAGCAGGGTGCCGAGGCCCCTCAGGGCAGCAGAGCTGCTCTTCTAGTCCAGCCTTTTCCTGACAAAGCTCAGGCTGACCCTCGTGGGCCGCCATCTAGACCTGGGCATGAATCACCTCACCTGCCCAGGTGGGCCGCATCTGCCAGGGCCCTGTCCACCCTAGCACACACATCACACAGCACTGCTGACCACAGGGTCCAAAAGTCGCCCTGACATGTTTGGGATTTCTACTCAGATGCCCTTTGACCATACACTGTTCTCTACCTTTTACTCCCTGGGACAATTCTCTTAGAGGTAACATCACACCACAGGATGTGTGTACTTTCACATGCTTGTGTTTAAAACTCTCATTCCTTGGTATTTATGGCGTATAAACACTGTCCCTGGGATGCAGTGCATGTAACTCTTACCTCATTATCCTGTGAGTTGACCAGATGACTCATCAGTTAAGGCTTCCAGCTGCTCCATAGTCATGACTTCAGACTGTACCTAAAGCACTTGGAAAGGCCAATGCCTGCCAGTCACGCTGTTCTGTAAGGGACACTCATAAATCATG
The DNA here is from genome assembly GCF_053883595.1 of Heterocephalus glaber. NCBI lineage: Eukaryota > Metazoa > Chordata > Mammalia > Rodentia > Bathyergidae > Heterocephalus > Heterocephalus glaber. The sequence goes on from NW_028258381.1 coordinate 10,414,944, forward strand.
CATTTTGTCGCACTCTGAAGATCCTATTTGCAGTCAGCACTGCTTCCCAAAAGAGTATTAAAAAAGCACAGTTCACCACATTAATCCGTGTTAGTTTATCTTGGCTGTGATTTATGGTAATCTGATCACTAACTTCTACCTATATCAATCCCCAAATACCAATCCCCAAACACATTGTTTTCCCTCTGGTCTTTTCTTTTGTCTATATAAATACTCAACCAATAAACAATGTTTTTCCCTGTATAAATAATGCCATTCCTTTTGAGTATTTAATCACTTACCCAGTCCTTACTATATAAAATAAGTTCTTATAAAAGAAATACATTGAGAACAAGAGCTTGACATACAAAATTTATGACATTGCATTTTAAGAAAAATGTAGGTAACCCAGTTGGTTACTGAAGACAGGAGCAACATGTTTCAAATCCGCTCTGCAGATTATGTCAAACAATTAAGTATATTTCCCAGGTAGCCACAATCTTCAGTGACCAATATTAAGTTGTATGTGAGGTGTGAAAATCCTCAGAAGTTATTATTTTTTCTAATATACTGTTCAAATGAGTAAAATCTGGGAAGAACACGAATTGCTTGTCTAAGCATGCCCTTTTCTAAATTGCAAGAAAATGTATTCTTTTCATACCCAATGCAAATTTATTGACATTTGTAAATAAGACATTAATTTCAGAAATATCTCCTTCATGGCCTCTGTAGCATGCATGCCAGATTTTGGACTAGATGAGCTTGTTTTCTCTAGGACTGGATCAGAAGACACCTGATCCTTAGCGGGCTGAGTAGAAACCATGCGTCAGCAGAGTGTGGTTCATGGTGTCATCCGTCAGGGGCAGCAGGACATCTGTCAGGACGCCTGTGGGTGTCAGCCATGCGGCCATTGCAATTTCATCCTTCCAGAGAAAGGAGATGCACTCAGGACCTGATAAAGTGAACCTGACCCAGGAAAATGTGGAAAGAGTAGCAAAGCGTGGATGTCGAGGAGAATGTCCTTGTGAATGTCCATCCTGACCAGGTAAGAGGCGTCTGCTCTTAGGACAGGTAGCCCTCATCTCTGTCCCTCTAAGCCAGTGAACTTATGGATTTGTACAATCCATACCCCTTCATGACACACCAAGTAAAAGAATAGCTTTTAAAGTTTCATGAAAATGTATACCTAAAATGTTCCATGCATTCAAAATGTCATTTTTCTGAAAAACTTACTCTTTGTGATAGCATATTATTTTTAACTTTCATTTCACAGCCATGAAGAATAGAAATGGATGTCCAGCTTTTTGGATTCCAGAGTTGCCTTAAAATCTGCTGCCTAAAATTCATGCCTGATAGAAAATTTGTGAGCCAGGCGTGGTGGCACACAGAGATTGTAATCTCTGCACTTTGGGAGCCTGAGGCAGAAGGATTCCAATTCAATCCCAGCCTGGAGAACTTAACAAATGAGAGAGGACCAGTCTTAAAATTTTAAAAAAATGAGAGAGAGAGAGAGACTTTAGCTTTGTTCACATCATAATGCATTTTCTAAAGGGATAAATCCCTCCTCAACCCTGAGAACATCCATAGTCCACTTACGTTTTTAAAATCTTATTTATTTTTTATTAGTACATGTTTGCCATACATAATGATCACATTCACCGTGGGGAATTTGAACCTGTACATAGTATATTTTAATTCTTTTTTTCTGCCATTCCACTCCCCTTCCTTCAACCCATCCTTCTCTCCCCATTTACATAAACTCTGTTTCTATTTTTCCTTCAGTTCTTTATTTTTTTCCCCTTCCTCTTCTCTCCATCTTTTTTTCCTTTCCCATTTGAACAAGTTCTTCCTACTTCCCTACATCAATTTTCCATTTTGCTCCTTATTTGCATTTTGGGTTTCTCACACAAGAGAAACAATGTGATGTTTAAACTTTGGTGTCTGATTTATTTCACTTACAATTATGCTCTCAAGATGCATCCTTCTCAACAGATGCATCTCAAGTTCATTGCCCTTTATGGCAGAGCCATACTCCGTTGTATAAATACATTTTCTTTATACACTTGTTTGTTGGTGAGCTTATGGGCTGTTTCTAAGACTTAGTGATTATAAATTGTGCTGCTATAAACACTGGTTTTCGTATATCACTGTAGTATGGTTACTTCCAATCTTTCACGAAGATACCTGGAGGAGAGTAGCTGAATCAATGAAATTGCTATTTTTAGTTCTTTGAGGAATTTCCACACTGATTTCCACAGTGGTTCCACTAGTCTACACTCCCACCAACAGTGGAGAAGATTCCTTTTTCCCCACAGGCCTGCCAGCATTTGCTGTTGGTTGATTTCTTGATGATAGCCACCTCCTGTGACATAATTTCTTTCTTGATCACATTCTGGTTTTAGAATTTTGATGAGGTGTGGACAGATCCTTACTTGGTCTTTGTCCCTACAGAAAAATCTTTCATGTAGAAGATGGCTATCCCTTTATTTCTAATTTCTATTTTAAAACAGAACATTCTTCCAACATTCAAAAACAATATCAACAGGATAAATGCTTACTTTGATTTTGCATGATGCATTATTCATTTATGAATGCCACTTGGAAGCTGTTAATGAATTCTTCTCTTACATACATTTGGAAAATAACCTAGAAGAGCTATGTTTACTGAAAGCTGTGGTTTTACAGAGGAGGATTTTATTGATAATGCCATGCAAATCCTCAAATTTCTGAAGGCTGGAATCATAAATGCTGCATATTTGAATCCTCAAATTGCTTCGAACAAAGTTTTGCATTTATGAAAATATTAGTTCAAGTTAACAGTAAGACTGTAGCCAGAGTCCCTTTGCTTCGTTCCTTAAGTGCTTATTAAACATCTGGTATAAGACAGGCACTGAATCCTGGTGCAATAGCACTGGACAAAATATAAAAATCCTTCATTCTTAAGAACTTTACAACTTCATGGGAAATAAGTTATATGGTAGATAATATTTAGTGTGCCTACCACCGTTTTGAACACTTTGAAAGTTATTAACTTGTTTAATTCCTACGGCACCAGTACTACATGAGTGCTACTTTATCACCAGTTTGCTGTCAAATAAGCATTCAGAACACTTCTACAATTTGCCCAAACCGTTGAGCTCTGGAGCACAACTGCGTATCCAGGCAACCTGCTTTCCAAGCCTGATTTCTGGACAGCTGTTCTGCCGCTCCTCTTCCTTAGAAAAACATTGCTCACGGCAGGCACCGCTTGTCTTAGATTTCCCTGTGAGAAGGCTTCACCTGAAGATCTGCGTTAGGTAGAGAAAGGGACCCCAATTTGTTCTTCCTGCTGCAGGTTTCGATGACACATCCATAGTGACAGCTCTGAGCAGAGAAGACACTGAAAATTAAAATATGTTTATTGCTCAAACAGAGTGCAATGCTAGGGCATAGCTTCATGGTGAGAAGCTAGCACATTCTAGAAAGCTACTGATGAGAGTGGTAACACAGCAGGTACTGATCAAGTGCCTTCTGCTCAGACTGCTGAAAAAATGGTGCCCAGACAATGGAAGAACCTTAATCCTACAGTACTGTATCTATCAAGAAACATGACAGATTTTTTAGCAGGTAAAGACAAGGTAAAGATCTCCAGAAAGGGATTCTGGGCAAAGGTTTTCCTCTCCTAACTAACTGTTGATGGACATTGATTGCTTCTGAGTCATAAAACTTTTTACATCCCACTCTTAACTTGGTGTGCAGGGTTTTTGTAAAGGAGGGAGGCACCTGCAGATTGAAAAAACATGTTTCCCTCTCCCATCCTCATGCACTGGAGTGACATAAATGCTTTCCCATTGCACAGGAAATGACAGTCATCTTAAAGCTTTGGGGCACCTCAGAACTAGGCCTGCATCAATATCTTCCTTCATGACCCTTTGGGAATAACACTAAGCCACAGGCCATAAAAAAACCCACCAAGGAACTAGTGTTGGATAAGCACTTTTAAAACCAAGTTTCTCGAAATCAGGAAGCAGTCCTGGGTAGCTGATCCAGGTGACCAGGAGGAAGTTGGGCCAGGGTGGCAGGAGGGAGCTCGCCAGTCGGAACAACAATTTGGAGCTATGTTTCCCGTTGGTGTGCTCTCCTGCCTTCGATGTCTCCGGGAAAGACGCTGTCTTCCTAATCATTAATCACTACACTGCTCTGCCTAAATATCCCCACCACTGTCACACTCCCTGTCCCTCAGTGACATCTCACTAATCCCTGACACCCAGTGAGTTGGGCCATCAGCTGAGTGAGAGTATGGATTTGTTCCAACTTTATAACCAACAAGAGAGAGGTTTTAGTTTTCCTTTTTTTCATTTATTACTTGGACTGTTTGCACAAGAAATCACAGGTCCTGTCCAGTAGGCTGTGGGTAAAATTGTTTGGATGTCCATCCCAGAGGTACTGAATCCATCTTAGGAGAATTTAGAGGAAGAGTCAGTTCACTCCAGATGACTTATAGCTGCCCAGGGAATGAGGAGGCGAAAGTGTGCATGCAAAACAATTTGCCTCTGTGAACTCTTAACTCTCCCAATAGCAGATAGTGGTCTGTAACTTTAAATTTTGTAACAGAATCGATTAACACTCACTCTGAGAGCACCAAGTTATGATCTTTATGGGATGCTTCATTCAGCTTCCAACTTGCTCTTAGTCACATTGGCATGGGCCCTGCAGGTTCCAGAAACTCACTGCATGGGGAAATTTAATGTATGAACTACCTGGAACTAATTTCTCTGAATCTATCCCATATTTTAAAAGTATAATTTAACAGAAACTGATTCTCAGACTTGGTGAATGTGGTAATCCTCAAATGTTCAAAGTGAGAAAGAGTGGAGAAAATAGTCCAGACTTACTATTTACTGTGCCATGTGTTAACAGCTTCTGATAAAATTATAAACACAACGAAAAGGAGAAAGCCTGAACTCAGCATTTCCTGGAAAAGCACCCTGCATTGTTGAGCAGGAGATGCAGAGGCTGCTCACTGTTTCCAATATTTGCACAAACCCATAAGAAGTAGACTGCTTCTCTTGTTTCCCAAGGCTTGACACTTCCATCCTAACCAATTCCCTGCAGAATCCGGCCTCCCTTCATGCTCTGTCCACAGCCAATCTATCAAGAAGGCCTCTGGGCTCTGGCTGTGTATCCAGAATCCAAATCTTTGCCATCACTCTCGCTGCTCCAAGGCCTCCACGCAGCCCTTTCAAATGTACCCTGTGCTCTTGGCCTTACTCCGGGAGATGCCCCACTTCCCCACCCAAGGCCTTCCACAGTTCTGGGCAGCTTATGTGTTTACTGTGATGATTCCTTCTGAGCCACCCGCCCTTGATAGTCAGCAAGTTCCAAGAAGATAGCTATGTTTGTCCTTGTTCCTGCATGAATTCCAAGTGTCTGGCACATAGGAATAGGAAAGAAAATGTTAGATAAATACATAGATCCTTTAAAAAGTTTGCACTTAGCAGCAGGAAAAAAAAAAAGAATATGCATTTGGTACTATGGATTTCCCTCCTGGGCACTGCTGTGTTCACTTGGGTACCATTAGTAGGGCCTGCATGTTTACTGGAAATTCAGAATATATGGCTTCTCCCTGACTGCAATAAATTAGGATCAATTTCTTTTGACTACTAGGGACTGAACCCAGGGCTTTGTGCATACTAAGCACATGCTCTACCTCTGGGGTACACCCCAGCCCCAAGACCTAATTCCTACTGGAATCTTAGGGTTCCACAAGCACACTAAAGTTTGAAAGCATTGTTCATGTGTCCTGCGAAGCCTCTTAGCAAGCAATCTTCAAAAACAGAGAACTTTTCTACAGGCCTTTATCTCGAGGTTGTAGAAATACATAAGTGAAAATATTCAGGAAATCCTCTTGAAAACAAGGGACAAGATATACTGTATCAGTCAGAGTTCCTGTTACTGAGACACAATCCCCGATGCTACCCCCAATTTAAAGGGGGAGAAGTTTAATGTGGATCATGGTTCAGGGGATTCAGTCCATGGTTGGCTGATCCAAGGCAAGGACATCATGGCAGAAGGGTGTGAAAGAACAAAGTTGCTACATTCATGGTGAGCAGGAGCAGAACATGGGAACAGTGCGGAAGAGGGAGGGAAATGGACCAGGGATAGCCCCCGAGGTCCTCCATCCTCCAGGACCCACCCAGACAAACCCAGGTGTGTTTTACTAGCCAGCTAGGTCCAGGTGGACAATGTGCCTTAACCATCACATATGCCATCAGAAGGAGCAGTGCTATATACCCCAGAACTGGTCAAAGATGGACCAACTAAACTCTTGAGTGCATTTCCTTGGTTCACATTGGCCTGATCCTGCCTTGAAGCCTAAACTCAACCAAAATTCTCCTGTTTATATCCCAGAGAACCTGCAGGCAGGGCTGCTCACCGGGGCCCTCATGGAAGATCAGAGCAAGAGAAGCCCAGGCAGTCATTTCAAATATCCACATAATAAGTCATGACACAAATATCTCTAAGCATTTCCTTGGTTCCAGGCTTTGCTCTACAGTTTCCTTCCTTCTCTGTTTCTGTAGCAATATTAAGATATTTGTTTCTTAGTCTTCCTAACATCATGGTGTGCACGGGAGCTCTCAACATGGTTTCTCCTCCTGCTCCTCCTCCTTTTCCTCCACCTCCTTGTCCTCCTCTTCCTCCTCATCCTCCTCCTCCTGCTCCTCCTCCTTTCTTTTCCTCCTCCTCCTCATCTTTTTCTCCCTGTACCTCTTTTTCCTTTCCTCTTTCTCTTCTTCCTCCTTATCCTCTTCCACTTTTCCTCCTCCCCTTCTTTTTACAGTACTACAAATTGAAGCAGGATATTCTTAATGAATTACAAATACAGCACATTTTTAAACATTTCATTATTTTTTGAGACAGGCTCTTGCTGTATTGCTAAGCTGCCCGGCTGGGCTTGGACTTGTAACCCCCTTGCCTCAGCCTCCCAGGGTGCTAGGGTTATAGGAGTGAGCCACCCACCCACCCCCACTCCCCCAGCTTTAGCTTCTTTACTACTAACTGGCATCTGCTTGCTTATTGCAGTTGCCAAAATAAACTGTAGCAAGGACTCATGAGGTAAAAAGCCTTTGCTGGAATTGTTCACCAAGAAGGAATCATTTCCTTCACAAAAGTGAGCTCCTCAAAGCAATATAAGTCCATTTTTATCTTCAGCAAGAAGCTCAAGTTTACTTCTCCACATTTCCAGGCTCACACTGAGTTAAGAGTCGCTGAGATTTTGTCTTCTAATAGTAAGCAGCATAATGCATCCTATGATAAGCACAGTTACACACCATTAAGCAGCTCTTCACAGCATCTCCCTGTGTGAAGCAGGCTTTTAAAAACCCGAATAAACACTGTGGCTGGACTAATGAAAATTATGTTCAAAGAAAAGAAAGTATTAAGAAATATATCCCAATTTTAAACACAATGTATGCCATCTCGGGAAAAGTACACATTTCATTCTTTTCTTCTATGACTTTGAGGCAGGTTCTGGGCTGCATTGTTCTCTATGTCTATTGGTAACTTCTGTCCCTTTCACTAACTTACCTTGACAACAGATGGCTCTAATACTGCTATGATCATACCATCATCTGCCCAACCCTGAGTAGGGAAAGGGGGTAGGAAAATTATTTTCGTACAGCACCCTGTTGTCCCCCTCTTCCTTGCCAGCCCCTTCTTGGACACATAGTCGATCAATTTTCTTATCAAACTAACTCAAAGGAGGTGAGGCAGCCATCTTGCAAGGCATAATAGCTCTGTCACATCACCCGTGACAAGAGTGACTGGCTCTTAAAAGGACTAGGGCAGTTTGGGATCAGAACTGTTCTTCCCTGTGGTATTCTGCTCATCAAGCCCAGAGGCCCACTTTGGGAGGGCCTAGGCATCATGATTTGCTATGTTTCCTCTTACCCTGAATGTTGAATGATGTGCTTTGCTTCATTTTAGTGCCAAATCTCCATATTTCCTGAGACTTTTGCCTACAAAGATTATAAACACCTCACTGTGAATTAATCCCAACCTCTCAGGTTCCCTGTGTGTGTGCACACACACGCACACACACACCCACACATGCGCATACTCATGGCTACTTCCCCTCAGAGAGCTGAGCTGTTTAGTTGCACACATTGAGGATTACATCAAATTTTTCTGGGTTCTTGAACTTTGGACATTTGAGGATGGTAATTTAAAAAATCAATATGAGTTTAGGCACTTTAACCAAATTAACATTCAATTCTTGTCCTTATCCTCCTTTTAATGAGTCTTTTTTATTTTCTACAAGATTGATCATTATAATTATTTATGCCCTAATTAGTCGCATAAAGAAAATTGCTTTTGTTCTATTAGCTTGGATGCTGGATCCAACTTGCAATGCTAATATATTCTGCACCTGGGGTTCAGTGACAGAACACAAATTCCTAACAAGCAGTCACATTTTGTTGTCTGGGACCCTATTTACTTTTAGTGTGATGCAAGGTCTTGCTAAGTTGTCAAGTTGTCTGGACTAGGGTAGAACTTGCAACCCTCCTGACACAGCCTCCCAGAATGCTGGGATTACATGCATGTGCCACCATTCCCAGCTAGCTTATTTACTCTTAAGGCTTATTTACAGTTTTCTGGTTTTCTCAAGAAGAGAACCTAGTATGAATATCTTATGAAAAATCCACTACTTTAAGATCCACATATTTCATTTTGTCACTAGTTTCCTGAAGTGATCATGATAAATTATCAAGCACTACTAATATGTAATCAGTATGCTCTGCACACCTGAAAACCATCAAACACATTGGACCCCTGTAAGAGCAAAAGAGGTTCTATGGCTACTTTTAAAATATTCATGATACTTAAAAGATTCTATTTTTTCAATATAGGATTAAAAGTTATTACCATTAAATGCTCCCCAAAATCTATACAGAACCATGAATTTAATCAATCCTGATTGATTTGATCTCTCTCACAACCCAGTAATGACTTGCACCAAGATTTTAATTAAAAATAAGAAAATGTTAATATTCTTTGCTACTCAAGTCTTCTTTGGACACAAACCAGAAGAAAATGGCCTTACACCACGGTTTTATCTATAAAACAAATATGAAAATTTCAAGAAATGACTCTCAGTATTTAGGTCACACTGCAGGGTAGGCATGGTTTCAGGCAAGACAACTTGTGTTGAAAAGAACCTTGTAGAATTGAACCTGTAACTTTGATCATTAAATGCGGGTATAATATTTAAGACTATATTCATTACTGGATAGAGTTTAATTAAAGCAGATACTGATTTTACTGTCAAATTTGATACATTTAAATTACAAAATCCCACTCTCATCCATTTCTAGGCTTTCATCATGAATGTACACACACACACACACACACACACTTCCTATTTCTGCTCACAGTGCTCTCGTTGGCAGAAATGTAGCTCCCTTTATTACTTTTTCTTTAACCTGTCTTTGTCTCCTTCTCTCTTGTGGACACCACAGGAGTTTGTTGAAGTGTTGGCGACACCCAGGCGAAGTCTGATGGCCCCCTGCTGAGGAATCGGGGGGGGGGAACTCTGCTTCCTGGTCTTCGGCTGGCCAAGGCCCATCTCTATACAGAAAGCTACGCTTCAATCCAAAGCTCACCAATCTGAAGGTTGCTCTCCGTCAGAACACCCTTCGAGTTGACACACTGCTGACCTCACAAGTGTGGCACCTGCCAGTGAGCCCCAGCACACACCTCCTCCAGCAAAGCTTGGTCTGCAAATGGAGTTGGTGGCTAGGAGATGCGTGTGCCTAGCAGGACTCAGCTCTCTGTGCACAACTAGGCAATCACAGGATGTGCTTGGTGGATCTTCAGTCTTCTTCCTGACGTCCTGGAACTTAAATACTATCCTATTCACTCAACGCTACTGAAATGCAGTGATATAAAATGACATTTTATGCTACATGGAGGTGGATGGGACAAGAAATGATGATGATGATGATAATGATGATGATGATAATGATGATGATGATGATGATGACGATGATGACGATGACGATAGATAGATAGATAGATAGATAGATAGATAGATAGATAGATACAGACACTCACACACCTTTGTAACAAAATAAGGAAGAAATACCTAAGACAATTTCTCTCATCCTTTCATGACTGATCCCCTGGTCGTAGATGGCATTCCAGTGCCTATTCTGGAGCCCCATTGCCTCCTGCACACAGCTTAGCCATTCACAGTGCTTTTCTCTGGCTGGAAGAGGGATCAGATGCGACACAAATTGTCCTTTAGCTACTAGGGATATCTTGGCCACCCCACACCACTAGATTTCTAGAAAGCTGACTGAGGTAGAAGGACTTGAATGTTAGTCACACTTATCTCCATCATCTGACATACAGACATGTCATCAGTAAGTCTGGAGTAGTTGCTGCCTCTCACGCACTAAGTCCAGTTGCCAGAATGGCATCGATATAGTGGACCAGTGTGATATTGTGTGAAAGGAAAGACTCATCATGGTTCCTGAAAAGCAAATTGTGACATAGAGCTGGAGAGTTGATATACCCCTGAAAAAATGGGGAAAGCATATTGCTGGCCATACCAAGACAAAGCAAACTCCTGATGGATTGTCCAAATAGTTACAGAGAAAAAGCATTTACCAAATCCAGAGCTACCTGCCAGGTGCCATGGAAAGTATTAATTACTCAAATAATAAAACACACCTGGCACAGTAACTCCAATTAGAGTCACCACATGGGAAAGTGTATAATAACTGCAGTTCACCAAGGACCCCTGTCCTCTGGAGGGGCTGAAGGACAAGGTGAACAGGAATGTAGGGGAAAGCAGGATCTCTGCATCTTTCAAGCCCTTCTAGAATGCAAGATGGGTTAGGATTTATATTTTCCCAGGTGGAGATAGTTTTGTTGGATTGCATCTGGCCTTTTTCTCTATAATAACCATTGCTCTGTAGTCACAGTACCAGTGTGGGAGTCCTGTATGTTACTGAATATGTCATTGGCTCTGTGCAGTCTGCAGCTGGAGAAACAACAGAATAGATCTGGTGGGACACGGGCTCCCTGAGAGACAGATCTGAGCTAGCTTCATGAATCTCCTGATCTCCATGAGGCCTTACACTGACTCTGAGCAACAGTGATCCTTATGTCTCCTAAAAATACTGGGAGTTCAGAACCAGTGTCTAGCAGTCCCCGAAAGATCCGATTCTTCCTTTTCTTAGTCCTTAACTACCTGGGAAAAGCCCAAAGGACTCTGTAGGAAAGGCAGAGAGAGGGATTAACAGCACCATTTCACCACTATCTTCACCAGACTTGGCCTTACCTTCATTCATGGGAATCTGAGCCTCTAACTTGGCTCAAGTGTTGGAGTTGATGGGTGGACCGTCACCCTCTGTGTTTGTGATCAGGTTGGACCTTGCTTTACTTAACCTCAAGCTATTCTGCATTTACAAATCTTTAAAGTGTACTCATTTTACTTCTCAGGTCCAACCAGCCAATGCTGTGGATCTGTGTCCACTGCAAATTCTGGCTGCTGCCAGACTCTGCCATCTGGGCCATGTCCACCCCCACCTGGTCTAGGGTGACCCAGCATTATCCCTTGGCCTCTGCCATCTGAGGACCCAGTCACTTCCCTTGCACTGAGCTTTCCAGGATTGGCAGTTACAGCTCCCTCTGTGAGATCTGAGCCATGGAGAGGAGCCCCCAAGAGTCTGGGGCTCCTCCCAAGCTGGTCTCACAACTATGGCCAAGGGGGTGTCTTCTGGGCCCTTCTGGTGTAGGTGAATGGTCCGCAGGGACCACCCCACTCTCACCAAGGCCCCCACCTTGCATCCCTTCCTCTGCATTACCCCGAAGGACACGGGGCATTTCTTCCTTGCTCAGAGTGGGACAACTGAGGCCCATGTTTTTGTTTTTGTTGTTTTTTTGCTCAAATTCTTTTATTGGTACATTTTAGGTATACAAAACATTTACATTTATCACTGGGTGCTTGTACCTGTACATGATGTATCTTAGTTCTTATTTTTTCCCCATTCCCTGTCCACCCTTCACCCCCAAGGCCCATGTTTTAACCAACCAATCAGAGCCCTTTCTAACTTCTCATGCTGCAACATTAAATGTTGAGTCTTTACCAAGGGACCCAGATCAATAAACTGACCATTTCCAAATCTATGTCCATTCCAGCATCACCCAAACTTGTGCATGTATTCGTAAATGCTCCCCAAGTTTCTTCCTGTATACATGAGGAGATTTAGGAGTTCTTTAGGAAAGTAGCACACCTTCTCATGGGCCATCCTTTGGCTGTCACCCTTGGGTGTTCCAGGGCTTGAGTTTAATTATGGGTCCTGCAGGAAATGGAGGAGGAACTCTGACCTGACAGATTTAGCAGTTGTCCCAGGTGAGGCTATGCCCCCACCCAGGGTCATGGGGTTAAAACTTCCTGGGAGGGCAGAGAGAAGGCCCCACCAGGGATGAGGATGCTGCCTCTGCTGCCCAGGAGGACCACACAGGATTTGGGGGCTCAGGTCCCCAGTTCCATCAGTGTCTGCCCACTGGTTTTGTGTAGGGTTTGAGCTGAGAATTCAAGCTCCTGACTTCATTTTGTTGTTTTGGTTCATTTTGTTTTGTTTTGTTTTATTTTATATATACAAGCAACCAGCCAACCTCCTTGTGACCGATGAGATGTGCATCATGTACGTAGGGCCAGTCCAGTCCCTGCTTGTTCGTGTTTGGTTAGGAGGAATCCCATCGTGGTTAGGGTGTGTATGCCTCTACTGCTAGATCCACCATGGTCCTCTGCTCCTGAAAGATTCATGAGGGCCTTTAAATCTAATCACATCGGAATTCACGTCAGAAACCTCAAGGCCTACTCAGAAAATTCCTCTTTAGGGTCTGTTTCTCCAATGTAGGATCATCCTCAAGAGCTGCCCAAAAACCACAATGGCACATAGCGTCTCCTCAACACTTTTTTTGGTACTAGGGATTGAGTACAGGACCTTCTCACAGACCTACATCTTCAGTCCTTTTATAATTTTTATTTTGACATAGAGTTTTTCTAAGTTACTAAATCATCTAGGGTGGGGTCAAACTTGGGGTCTGGCCTGCCTCAGCCTTCCAGAGTTCTGGGATCACAGGCATGTGCCACCATGCCCAGCTTCTCAGCAGCTCTTCATAGTTAGGATACTGTCACATTGCCACACAACAAAGCCCAAGACAGAAATGGAACAGTGACTGGAAATGCTGTCAGTGTTAGTCCCAACATATCACAGGGCCTAAAGTTTGGGATTCAAATTTACCCTCTGGGGTTTTCCTCTGTGACTTTCTGCAGTTCTGTCTCCCCTGTGAACAGCTTTCCTCTCCACTTGGGGGAATTGTGATTCACAGACTCAAATCTTTCCAAACAGAAATTTCAGAAAGGTTACAGTGACAAGCTGCTAGTCCTCAGAGACAATTTATTCCTACAATTTGAGGTTTTCAATGCGGAAGCAATTTTATTTGCTAAATCCAACCTCCCTCTTTCATGTCAAAAAGTATTCCCCATTCTAGAAATTGCTCTATTTTTGTTCCTGTCTTGCTATGATTACAGACTTTTTAAGAGACCTGCGTTTTAGTTATTAGGATGCTAAACGTGTACAGAAAACTATAAAAAATAGAGTCATAAATTGTGGTGCATTCAGAGTCCTTTAAAAAGGAATCTGTTTCTCTAGAACTATTTTTGGTACCAAAATCTGTATTGGTCATAGTTCTCCAGAGAATCAGAACTAATAAAGAGTAGAGAATGAGAACAGAAGAAATGAAGAGGAGGAGGGAAAGCAAAAGAGAGAGAGTGATTAAAATGGGTTTGCTTACATGATTATAAAGCTCATTTATTCCCACTGCAGCCCAAGTTGCTGGAAAACAAAGGGGAGCCAATGATGCAGATCTAGGGAGGGAGGGCTGCTTTCAGGAGAACTCCCTTTTCCTCAGAGATGCCATTCTTTTTGTTCTCTTCATATCTCCAACTGACTGGACCAGACTCGCCCAGGTTGGAGGCCATGTGCTTTACCAAACTCCCTGCTTCCTGGTGGAAGTCAGCCATTGCAAGCAGACTCATGGAACTGGCCTCCTTTCCTCTCTTCCACCCTCCCTCTGTCTCTTCATTTCCCACCTTTTACTCCTTCCTCCTTTCCCTCTTGGGCACAAGCCCAGTGTGGATGAGTACTAGGGTCTGAAGTTTGGGATGTGGTTGAGTGAGATAATGAGCATAGTCGATAATAATTCAGAGATATATGATTACATGCATCTAAACTGTGGTCTTCAATATGATGTTTTATAATGTTCTAGGATTCAGGAGGTGTTCCTAATTAAAAATGAGATCTCCTATTTTCTCATTTATTCTATTGTCTTTAGTACAGTGTTTTATGATATCTTATGATTCAGGAAGTACTCCAAATTAAAAAAAAAATTCCTATTTTTCCATTTAATCTATTGTCTTCAAAACAATGTTTTACATAATGCTTTTGAATTTTAAAAAGTAGTTAAAGTTAAAAACAAGATTTCCTATTTTTTCCTCCCTCCTCACTCCCTGAAACATCAATTAAAATTGGTGAGGCCCTTCAAGGGATGAAAATTTGCCATCAGCCTGAAACAAACCTTTCTCAGGGAATGAAGATTCCACTTAATTCAGAACAGTCACCTAAAACTGGCCTTTTCTGGTCACTAAGCAGCCTGCTAAGAGTGGTTGGATATGAGAATTTGGAAAATGCAGAATATGTGGAATTAGATTGGAGCCATGCACCCTGGGAGGATGGTCAGCCAAGTGAGCCAGAAGGATCTCAAGTTTCCAGGGCATTCAGCAGAAATGAGCACAAGCGGGCCCTGCACCAGAGCACAATCAACAGCCACCACAGGCTTCCCCTCATGGGGGGGGGGCAGCTCCAGAGGGGAGGGTTGGGCTCCCCAGGGCTTCTCCAGCTGCAACCTGTTATGATTTCTGGTTCCAAATAACATAAGCTTTCACACAGAAGAGCTGAATATATTGAATATATAAACAGATCCAATGTTCTATTTCACTCTGCCGCTTCCCATAACTGGTGAATAAATAAAATCTTCCCAAGAAACAGAAATCTGACCTAGGATTTTAAAATTATCTGCAAACAGCTCTGGGAGAGATTCCATAGCACCACGGATGCATGACTGGAGCCTTGAGGATTATTTTTAAATTTAAATGTCTTGGGGCCTTCATTCCTCAAAAATGAAATTTTGGTTTGTGGAAGGAAAACACTACTAACGTTCCCTCTGGGATCCATAACGACTAAGAGCACTGCTACTGAAATTATATTTAAATGAGTCTTCAAATCACAGCTTCTCAGAACGTTGTTAACGTGTCCATAAGACCTCAGGGTGGGAAGTGTCCATGGAGTCACAGCTAGGTCCAAGCAACCAAGCTGAGCCTGCATTCAGCTAACAGCCTCTGAGGCCGTGGCCAACTGGCCAGGAATTTGTGGTGACCCGGATGGCTCACCGTGGGCAGCTGCACTCTCGAGGGCAGGGGGTTCTCAGGGTCCGCTGTTCATAACACAGTTTGTCCCATGTGGTTCCTACACACAGTCCTGAAGGCACCAAAACCTGCTGAGTGATCAGAGAACCCCAGAGGGAGCCCAAGGAGATTGCTGTGTGGTCCTTCAGAGGCATCTTTTACTTACTGTTTATGACCCTTCAGTAGTTTACAGTAGTTTGGGGTTCACAGCAAAACTGGAAACAAAGTACAAAAATTTCCCTGACACTTCCTTGCCTCGACTTGCCTCGCGATTAGCAGCACCTGCCCCGGAAGTGTACAGTCCTTATAATCAGTGAGCCTAGGAACACATCACCCTGTGATGCGAGGTCTACAGCTGGAAATTCCCTAGGGCTCACTCTGTATTTGGACGCACGTATGATGGCACGGCCCAGGACCACAGTGCAGGCAGCTTCCTCACCCAGACGTGCTCAGTGCTCCCCCCGCCATCTCCTCCCCTTCGCCGACCTCCTGCCCTTTGGTGGTCTCCATAGATTGTCCCTTCCCTGAATGTCTTACAGTTGGCAGTAGACAGTACGTACTCATTTCAGACTGGCCACTCTCACTTAGTAATGCAAACTTAAATTTCCCCTTTCCTTGGCACTTTTTGATAGCCAAGTGGATTAGTTTTGATTAAAGCTCCACCTGTAATTCTGGTGCTCTGCACAGAGTGAGTCCACATGCACCAGCACAGGAACATTACAGCAAGCTGAGCAGTACAGACCCATGAGGATCACAGGCCAGTTTGTTGTGAGAAGGCCCAGGGTGAAGGATGCCCTTTCACCAGATCTTCATCCTTGCAAAAGGCCTGAGATAGACCTAGATTTTGCACTTACAACACTCTGGGTTTCTCAGTCTCATTCCCACTGTCGTAACAGCAAGGGCATGAACACAGCTCACTTCATTTGCTTTGGAAATTTAAAATTTTGGGTCATTTTCTAAAAATATCCTGGTGATCACACTGAAGAGCCAGGGGTAAAGCAGGTCACATAACAGGAGGGATTTGGTATTGAAACCAGGGTATTTGTTTCTGCAATCAGCTCTTACTGTCAACTCTGCATCCGGCATGGCTCCCACTGCTGTGGACACCAGGGAGGAGGAGTCCAGAACAGGGACTTCCCTGCCTGCCTAGAGACCAAGTCTGGGGGAGAGGAGGACAGTGCGCCACTAAACACTTCAGGGGGCAAATGCGGTTAGGGAATGATCTAGGGGTTGAGCGGGTGAGGCACAGTGAGAGGGCACAGGATGCTGGGAGAGCACTGGGGAGAAGGAGCAGCATGGCAGGAAGCCGGAGTCCCTGGAAGAGGACGATGGGGAGAGTGGTAGGAGACAGGGCTGGAGGGGAGGCAGGGACCAGACACCATGTGAATCGAGTGATTCTAAATCAAAAGGGGGGTTCAGTTTTCAGACTAATTCTCATTCTGTTCCAAGATGGGGACCACACTGAAGGTGAGCATTGCTGAAACTGTGAGCCGAACACTCTGGAAGAGGCTGTTCCGTGGCTGTCCTGAGAGAGAGGTCACAGCAGCATAGATTGGCCTTGATGCCCAGAGTGATTAACACAGAAATGCAGGTCTTCTTTTTTTTTTTTGGTACCAGAGATCAAACTCTAGTTCTTGAGCTTGCTAGACAGGTGGTGAAACCACTGAGCTAAATCCCTGGCCCAATGCAGGTCTTCTTAATAAAATGAGGAAGAGAAGGAAACTGGGACACCAACTTCCAACCTCAGTTTCCCAGTGATTGCTAATATTAGATGCGGTTTCTCTACACTACCCATTTACCATTTCAACAGGCTATGCACTCATAAATCATTGAATTTAGATATTTTTGCCAAATGTACCATATCACATACTTTTTAAAATACTGCATACTTCTTTTAATTCAATCTGTAGAGAGCACTCTATTGGATTTAAATTATAGTTCACAAATGGTAAATAATTAAATTTCTGAAATTTATGCTATCTTAAGAAAATCTCCATATCTGATGTCATTGTTGAGTATACGGAGTAATTTATTAATATTATTTTTAGCTCAGAGATGGAAAACACTTAGATGTTCAGACAGCAGTAATGGCAAACTACCATTTAACATAAATTTGTTTTGAAATCCAAATTAGCTAAATGTGAAATTAACATGAAGAAATTTCAGTGCTGGGTCAGGTGGTTATGAAGGGGCACTTCAATCATCCAATCTTGAATCATCAAAATACTTTGCTACATAAAGTGGAGACAGTGTAGTTTACCCTCTGCCAATGATTGCATCTAAAACATGAAATTCTGAGCTCTCAGAAAAGCAGGTCTCTACGCCATGATTCCTTCAAGTGAGGTGGAAGCCAGGAGAATTAATGTGCAGGGACCACTGAACAGCAAAAAACGTTTACTCATTTTCTTCACTATGCAATTAATTCAACTACACTATAGAACATATGTGAAAATGCCTAAAAGTGCAAAGAAAGAAAAGATTATCTATATTTGCAATGTTAATATTATGATTTCTTATTTTGAGATACTCCTTTGCAAATATTTGCCTAGATTTTTCCTTTCTTCTTCTTCCCCCTTCTTCCTGTTAGTGTTGAATCAGTCCAGCAGGTTACATCATCTTATCCTTTTCTCCATAATAAGACATGGTGGCATTCATTTTCTTTCATTTTGACTATCAAAATATAAGGATTTCAAATATGCTAAATTCTTTTATACAAATAAATTGTGTGCATTTGATTATTAGAAATTACTCCAGATGTCTTTGTGAGCTTCCTCTGCACATGAGCTATGACATTCTGAGGTCAGACCCAAATTTTACTTAATGATCTAATTGCTTGTGTCAGACCTTTGATTCTGGATGAGTCCTGGGCTATCCAGGTTTTGCAATTCATCTTGCTTCAGCCCCGATTTCACTTGGTCTTGGATTACAATTTCCCTCTGTCCCGTGGCTCTCCTCTGTGGTTAGGTCCCTCTCAGGGCAATACTTTATTCATTACTAATAATTTTGTAATGGAGATTTGAAGATGATGACAAAATGGACTCAAATATATATATAAATACACTGGGAGTATCAATAATGTGACAGTTCATATGTAAGAGAGATCACAGTATAGCTATATGAATATATGGAAATATATATATATATATATATATATATATATACTTTTAAAGAGGTCCATTTATAGCATGAAAACATGAAATGATTTGTGGACACTCTCCTCAGTAAAATATTTTAAAATTACAAAATTTTACAAAATTTTGAAATTTACAACAAAGCAGACAAATAACAAGAAGAACAAGTTAACTAAAATCTCTGAAAATACTTGTAAGAGCATCTAGCAAAAAAAGAGACATTCAAGAAAATATGCTTAAAAAGAGTGAAATTCTATGGTATTTTGTGCATAAATTGTATCTCTTTTCTCCTACCATGTGAGTGGGACTGAAATTACACTCTGGGACAAATATGTTCCACAGTTCTGTCCCAGAGCACCCCAGTCCGAGTGAAACAGGACCTGATAAATTTGAGATCTTTGTCTCATAGAGTCAAATAATGAAAATCAAGGACAAAAGGAAGAAGCTAGCAGAGTATTCATTAGAAATTATAATAAGGAAAAAGCTCTTGATGGATACCCACCAAGAGATTAAGAGATTCTTAATGGAAGTCCCATGCGCTTTCTTTGTTTTGGCCTTGGATAGGCAGCTGCTTTGTAGAAATGTTTAACAAATCAGTTACTTAGCTAGAAACCAATTTCTCTGCATGTTCACATTTCTCCAGCACAGAGTCTAGGAAGGGGTTGTCAGTTAACTTAGACTATACACAAGGACTGTCTTTCTGGGAGGAGAGGTCCTTTTCCCACCATTCTTACCCTAACCTTTTACTTTTTTAATTGTGCCCTTTGTTTTACACTTTTTAGCTTAACCAGTTGCTTGAGATAGCTCTTAACTCTGGTGTGTGCTGTTTTCTTTTGTGTGACTCTGTCTTTAGGCTGTCCTGACCGCCTACTTTTGAAGTAACCAACTCAGCTATTATTGCACTAGTGTAGAAGGACCAGCACCAAGGTGCTGTAAGATGGGAGGAAGAGGTGGCACAGAGTACAATGGCTTCGGAAAGTATAGGAGCAGCAAGTCCAAGTAGATCCCTGAAATCTGAATCAGAAACTGGGCTACCTAATGTCATAAAGAGTGAAAGTGACTTCATCTAACCCAGAATATACCTGATTTATCTCCATCAAATATCAGAGACACCCTTGTCACCATGTTCTGGATCCAGATCTTCACACAGTGCCCTGAAAGTTCTGTCTGTTTATCATTTGCTAGGAAGCTCTATAGTGAAAGTGACCAGGATTATTATAGAGCAATCACAACAGTTTTAATTTAAGAAGCCACATCTGTGCCAGGCTGAGTACCAACAACTCCCATGGGCAAACTACAGTACCTTCCTCCTCGAAATCACAGGACCTCAGTGTCTCCCACCCTGACTCCACTTATCTGTTGCAGAGGCAAAGCCCTAGCTACGAGTCTGGGGCTGAATGAGAGATGAGATTCCCTATGTCTACCTGGGCCCGGCTCTGAATGGAGACCTGGCTGCATGAGTCTGCTGAGACAAAAGGGCCCTGGCATCATACCCCAGCTGTGAGGCACAGGCCCCGTGCTGAGACACAAAGTCTTTGTCCCAGCCCAGGCTTCATACTGTCAACTTATATTCTTCATAAGAGTAGAAACAAAACTATAACCCCAGAAAGTCCAAAAGTACCTTCACAGGAGAATTCACCAAATGCAGGCATGATTGGTAGAGAAAGAACTTGGAAATAAATGTCATGTAGCTCTCACCTGGGATCAGAACACATCTCCAACATGGAGCACAAAATCCACTGAAGGAAAAGAGCCTAAATGTCATTGGTCAGTCAGGGTAGCAACTTTGAACACAGGCTGCTTTAGAAAATGATCGTCAGCCTATACATATTGAAACTTAGCACCTGAGTGTGTCTAGAACATCAGGGAGAACATCTGATTTATTATAAATCTATTTAATGAAAAGGTGGTATTTAAACACCATGGAATGTGAGAGACTTGAAATACAGGGAGAAAAATAAAACATAGATAATAGGAAGTAGGGAGATGGATGCTGTTCAAATGAGAAGGAGAATGGAAGGAGGGGAGGGGAAAGGGATGAAAAACAGAATGAAGATGTTATGAACATGCACCAGCTCCATACAAGAAATGTACACATTATGTACTGCAAACATGATTTAAAAAAAAAAATAGAAAAAACTAAATAAAAGGATACATTGGAAAACAATTTTAATTCAAAAGCATGTAGTTAATGCCGAAGTCAGATATATAGAAACAAAACTCCTATATCAAACACAAATCTACCTCTGTGGGGGGCCTTGCCCCCCCCGCTGGAATTCTTAAGTGCCTATTACGGACATGCCCGGGCTTGTTGCAGATCTACCCGGCAACAAGGAAGTAGCCCCAGTACACTCCTCTTGCTCCTCCCCTCTCGCTCTACGGTATATATGTTGTAGCAGCTCCTGCAATAAACGAGACTTGATCAGAAACCTGTCTTGTCTCCATCTCTCATGTCCCCTGTCCCCTCTCATCCTCGCTCCCCCTCTAGGGTCTCCGTTGACTTACCCGCGGGCCTGGACAAGTGGCGCCCAACGTGGGGCCAGAGAACGGGGGATCCAGTGAAGGACGCTGCTCAGGGGCCCTAAGATTAAGATTGAGGAACAAAGAGCACACTCGACACAGGAGAGGCTTGCGATTGACGTGGACCTGCCGTCTTTTTGCACCTCGGTGAGTTGAGCAGCGATTATGGGACAGGGCATTAGTCAGCACGAATTGTTTGTGCAAGGTCTCAAGGAGACATTACAGGCACGAGGGGTAAAGGTTACAGTCAAACAATTGCTGAAATTTTTTGATTATATTAAAGATCTCTGTCCCTGGTTCCCTGCTGAGGGAACCATTGATGAAAAGAGATGGAAAAGGGTAGGGGAAGCTCTTCAGGATTACTATGCCACTTGCGGACCCGGAAAGGTCCCGATTGCGTCGTTCTCGTATTGGAATTTTATCAATGATATTATTTCCCAAAAAACGAGGGACCCACTGGTAGCTCAAGCTATCCAGGTTGGGGAGATAGCCCTCCGTACGGGTGAGGATCCAACGCCTCCAGGCGGCTCCGACGCAGTTCCCCGGGACGCCAATATGGCGCCGGGACCCAGGCCAGTTAAGGCCATGACTTCCTCGCCAGACGAGGAGAAGGACCTGATGTCCTTTGACAGTGACGATGATCTCGCCCCCGACAGACATAACACTCCCTCGGACCAATCCCAGACGGCCACAATCCCTGCCAAGCTCTATAAGGCAAAGCTTCGCCGGACCCCCGCCTCCACCCCCAGATCCGCCCCAAAATGGCTCCAGGACTGACGAGTCTGTGGGGGGGGGCACTGCGGGGTGGCTCTGGGTGCCCCCCTCCTTACATTCCTCCTGGCCCCAACACTCCCGCTCTGGCATATCCTGTTGTTGATCCCCAAAAGGAACTCCGGGACAAAATAGATTTCCTCAAAGAACAGATAAGGTTAGAAAAGGAACATCAAGAGCTTATTACCCAGCTTGAAGGTTTAAGAACAGGCAAGGCCCATGAAAATGTCCCTAGAAAAGACAAACTTAAGCCACGACCCCCCGTTAGAGGGGCGGCCCCTAGGGTGCCATCCGGGTCAAGAGTATCCCTGAAACTTAAAAATGTGGAAGCCTTTCCCGTAACTAAAACTACTGACGCACAGAGACAGGCATGAAGACACCACAGTGGTTTCGATTTTAAGGTCATTAAAAAATTTAAAACGGCCGCAGCTCAATACGGGGCCACTGCACCTTACACCATGGCTATTTTAGAATCGGTGGCAGAAAATTGGCTCACCCCAATTGATTGGCAGACTCTGGCCCGTGCCACCCTTACAGGAGGTGACTACTTATTATGGAAATCTGAGTATGTTGAGAATTGTCGAGAGACCACTAGACGTAATGCTCAGGCGGGGAATGGTTGGGTGCTTGACATGCTTCTTGGGGAGGGGGCCTACGCCGCTAACGACCAACAGATGCAATTTGATGCGGGGTTATATGCCCAGATTCAGACCGCCGCCACTAGGGCCTGGAAAAAGCTCCCCTCCAAAGGAGACGTGAGTGCCTCCCTCACTAACATTCGGCAGGGCCCAGACGAGCCGTTTGCGGACTTTGTCCACCGCCTTCTCACGGTGGCAGGCCAAATTTTTGGGAGCGCAGAAACCGGGACGGATTTCGTTAAACAGCTTGCTTTTGAGAACGCCAACGCCGCTTGTCAGGCCGCTATCCGCCCCTATAAAAAGAAAACTGACCTTTCCGGCTACATTCGCCTTTGCTCTGAGATTGGGGCCGCCTACCAACAGGGCCTTGCCATGGCAGCTGCCATGCAAGGCTTCACAGTCAAACAATTCCTGCAGCACCATGTCGGCAATAAGTGCTTCCGGTGTGGGGCCACCGGCCATTTTGCTAGAGAATGCCTGACCGCTAAAATGCAGGGCCCCGATGCTCCGCCCCCAGGGCCCTGCCCCCGATGCAATCGGGGGAGGCATTGGGCGAGTGAGTGCCGATCCAAGACTGATGCCCAGGGTCGACCCCTCCCCCCTCTCCAGGGTTCGAATTCGGGAAACGGGAAAGGGGGCCAGCCCCGGGCCCCCAATTCCAAACAAATTTACGGGGCGCTCAATTTTGCTCCAACAAACAACAATCCATTTCAGACCTCTTCAGAACAACAACGGGAAGTGCCAGACTGGACCTCAGTTCCACCGCCCACACAGTATTGACTCCAAAAATAGGGGTACAGGCCCCCCCGACAGGGGTCTTTGGACCCCTACCTAAAGAGACCTTTGGGCTTGTAATAGACAAGAGCAACAGCACTATGGTTGGGCTGCTGATCTACCCGGGGGTGATTGATAGTGATTATTCCGGAGAGATTAAAGTTATTGTTTCTTCCCCCAAAGTCATTAACACCATTCAATCAGGCCGAATATTTGCTCAGTTGTTACTCCTTCCCCTTCTCTCTACCTCTAATAAGGCTCTTAACAACGCCTGAGGCAGCCAGGGATTCGGCTCATCTGATGTTTACTGGTCAGAGATACTTTCAGCACAAAAGCCTCTCATGACCTTGTGGTTAGATGGGAGACAATTTTCTGGATTGGTAGACACTGGTGCTGATGTAACTATCATCAAGGGAAAAAATTGGCCTCAGGCATGGCCATTAAAAGATACCCTCACCCATCTCAGGGGTATAGGGCAGAGTCAAAATCCTAAACAAAGTGCCAAAGATCTGACCTGGAGAGACCAAGATGGCAATCAGGGCACCATTCAACCTTATATCATCTCAGGGTTACCCATTAATCTATGGGGGAGAGACCTATTATCACAAATGGGGATGATTATTTCTAGCCCTAATGAAATTGTCACTATGCAGATGTTTAAAAATGGGTACATTCCAGGCAAAGGGCTAGGTAAACACTCTACAGGTATTGTGCAGCCCATTAAGCCAGTCCTTTGTAGCTTCAGCTATTCAGGCCGTACGTAAATCTTGAGCCCAAATGTATGTTATACACTATATGGATGTCACACATTACCCTAAATTTGGAAATCTTAAATATATACATGTCAACATTAATACATGTAGTGGATTCATATTTGCCACCCTGCAGTCTGGGGAAGCTACTAAACATGTCATCGCTCATCTCCTCATTGCCTTCTCAGTACTTGGATGTCCACAACAAATTAAAACAGACAATGGTCCAGGCTATACCAGCTCTGGCTTCTCAAAGTTTTGCAAACAATTTGAAATAACACACATAACGGGAATCCCATATAATCCTCAGGGACAAGGCATTATAGAAAGGGCTAATCTCACACTCAAAATTACTTTAGACAAAATAAAAAAGGGGAATGGTACCCTACCAAGGGGTCTCCTAGAAACCTGATATCACATGCACTATTTATTCTTAACTTCTTAAATTTGGATGCCAAAGGTTTATCTGCAGCCAATCGTTTCTGGCAACCAGAGACGCAACGACAATTTGCCTCGGTGATGTGGAAAGACCCCCTGGACCACTCATGGCACGGGCCCGATCCTGTACTTATCTGGGGCCGAGGATCGGTGTGTATTTACTCCAAGGAAATGAAGTCAGCCAGGTGGCTCCCAGAACGCCTAGTAAAACAAGTTGATAGGCGTGCTGATGATGCCGATGACCTGACGTTGTCCAATCTTAACCAGTTAACAATGGCGCCTACAATTACAATCTAATAATCATCAAGAGTATAGTATAATTCAATTTGGCTAGTTGTGTTTGGGTGCACCCTAGTTTTGTACGCT
Source organism: Heterocephalus glaber (assembly GCF_053883595.1). Taxonomy (NCBI): domain Eukaryota; kingdom Metazoa; phylum Chordata; class Mammalia; order Rodentia; family Bathyergidae; genus Heterocephalus; species Heterocephalus glaber. The sequence continues at coordinate 10,439,833 of NW_028258381.1, forward strand.
GTCTTATATGTTTGTCTATTGTCTGTTGTTTGTGTTCGTACAGTTTGAGCTCAATATGTTCCTTCCTCTTCAAAGGATATTCGCCTATTGTTAAATTGACTTATAGATAATATTATTAAACTAAAGACATGCTTTTCTTCCCAGGTTGTTAATTGATCAAGGTACCACTGAAATTTATTTTATGAAAGTGACGTGCATTGTCACCCACACGCAACAATCAAATTGCAATTAACAGTTATAAAATAAAAAGATATATATTCTTAATTGTTTGTCAAAACGATTATAGATGGGAACTCCCTTTGATGAATATAGAAGTGGCCACCCAGAAAATGATTATTCTGGTCTTAATTCATTAAAGGGACCCCCTAGTAAATTTTATATTATATAATCTTATGGGAGACATATCACAATGAATATTATCTAAATATGTTATAAATTGATTGTATTGGTTGTCCTTGATATTTAAGCACTGAATATGTTGTTACAAAACGTTCATATTGGTTAAGTTCTGAATATGTTATTGTAGCATGTCCACATTGGTTATCTTCAAAAGCTTAATCAGGGTAGCTTAACTCTCTTATTCACAGTCTAGCCTTAAATGAACATTGCTGTTTTTATGCCAACAAATCTGGGATCGTCAGGGGAAAAATTCACGAACTTCAAGAAGATTTGAACAGAAGACGACAAGAACTCATACAAAATCCCCTTTGGACTGGCCTCAATGGTTTTCTCCCCTATCTCCTCCCTTTGTTGGGGCCTCTATTGGGTCTACTCTTGCTCATTTCTTTAGGGCCCATACTTTATAACAAAATCGTGGCCTTCCTAAAAGCCCAAATCGAGGCAATAAAAACAGCGCCCATACAGGTCCATTATAATCGGTTAGCCATGGCTGATCAGGATGAGTACCTGGTGAGAGGGCTGGTAAGCCAATGACGGGCAACTGAGCAAGCGTGCCATGCTATGAAAAAGGCCCTCGTGCGCCGCCTAAGACAGGTGCCAGAGCTTTAATTCTCTGGTTAACCGAGGACGGGTAAGGTGCACGGTGCAGACACGTTTGTTGCTCTGACCCAAGACAGGCTCAGCCCCCGCAGGCTTGGCTCTCCTGACGCCTTTCTTCTAATTATAATTTTAAAGGGAGGACCTGTGGGGGGCCTTGCCCCCCCCGCTGGAATTCTTAAGTGCCTATTACGGACATGCCCGGGCTTGTTGCAGATCTACCCGGCAACAAGGAAGTAGCCCCAGTACACTCCTCTTGCTCCTCCCCTCTCGCTCTACGGTATATATGTTGTAGCAGCTCCTGCAATAAACGAGACTTGATCAGAAACCTGTCTTGTCTCCATCTCTCGTGTCCCCTGTCCCCTCTCATCCTCGCTCCCCCTCTAGGGTCTCCGTTGACTTACCCGCGGGCCTGGACATACCTCTATGCAACATTAAATAAAGTGAATAAAACAATTTAATTGAGAAACAGAATCAGTTAGATTAAGTAAAAAACAAACAACAAAATCTAATTTAAACTTAAGCAATTTGTAAATTAAAGATTTTTAAATAGTGGTATGAACATTTGTATGCCAGTACATTACATCACTTAGACAAACTGAAAAAATTCCAGGAAAATACAAACTGACAAATGTGGCTCAAGAAGAAATGGAAAATTGTAATTCAATCGGTAATCAAAAATGACCCACAAACAAAACTCAGACTCAGGAGACATCACTGTTTAATTTTACAGCAACTTGAAAGAGGAATTAATGCTAATTATCAAATCTTCAAAAACTGAAAGATGGGTGGGATATTTTGAAAATAGGACAGTCGCCCTCCCCCCAAAATCTCTACCATCACCATTTTGCCAAAAGGTCACATTTTGAAGTGTGTTTGCAGTGTGTGTAACTGGGTTACCTAATACCAGGGGCCCTGGGATGGCTGACATGGCAGTACCACTGATTTCTGCACAGCTTTAGACCAATGCAGTTGTCCACTCACACTGCTTGTTAAATGGAGTCCTGTTGGCACGTTCAGCAGCTAAACTCTGGGAGATCTCCAGAACATTACTGTGGGATGAAGACCTTGTGAAGTATTGTGACAGAGAAACTGGCCTCCCTGCCACCCCAGTTTTGCAGGGTCCTTCAGCAAATCTATGCCAGTGAATTGCAGATGGGGCCTTATCTCCCTAGCATCAGAGTCCAGAATATACACGTGTGCTAGAGAAGCGAATGTGAGTGGCCACACTGTAAGTGCCCAGAACACCAGGCCACATTCAAACTTAAAGAAACAGAAATTTATTATGCAAAAGTACCTCAAATGAAAGAAAAATCAACAGTCTTAATATCTTGGGCTGTGGATCTAAATTTCCGCAGCTCGTGCTTTGTCCTCCCCATTACTAACTGGATAAAAACTTTGTCCCGTTTCAACCTCAGTTGTACCATCTCTTCATTTGCATAATAGCTATACCTATTTTATAGGGCCACTGTAATCAATTCATATAAAAGTCCAAGAGGGGCCGGGGATTTAGCTCAGTGTTTCCGGCGACTGCCTCACAGCGCAAGGACCTGAGTTCGATCCCCAGTACCAAAAAAAAAAAGAAAAAGAAAGTCTAAGAGGAATATCTGGTAAATGTTGAAGACCTAATTAAAAGTACAGTACTCATTTTTATTTTTATAGTGTCCTTTTGTGGTCATTACATATTAAAAAACTTTAAAAAAAAAAAACATAATTTTTAGGTTAAAGGTCAAATATACACAGATAAAAATTTTTCCACTCTCACAAAAAAGATGAAAATTGAAAGTGGCATTAGAAATGAAAGAGAGATGGGCAATAGGTCATAGTATAGAGGAAAAAAAATTTCAATCAAATCTACATCAGGGAGAAGAGATATAGAATAGCATACCAGAAGTACAAGCTATGCAAAATTTCAGGACTCAGAACACATGAAGCTTTGGTACAGATTTTAAAAAAATATGCCACCTCCTTCCTTCTCTGCACTTCCAATATCAAGACACAAGGAACGAAATGCGAAGAAATGGTATCATTTATGAAGGAGGATCAGTGAACTACAAGCAGAGAACCAGTGAGTGTCTTGCAAAATGAAAACTGGTCTGTGTCAGGAATGAAAGGAAGCTCAAAATCAATCGCAGACATAAGAAAAGGAAAATGGGCACTTCAGAAATGTGATTCAGTAACGTGGAAGACAAACCCGAGGCCCTCTCTGAAAATGAAAGAGAAAGAAGGGACAAAGCTATGAAGGCAGCCGAAAGCCTGCACTGAGAAGAAAGAATAGCATTCCAGGGAGAGAAGGAAAAGTCAGAAGGAGGAAATTGACCATACCAGTAAAAGGTGGGTGAGAAAGGGGAGTGAAACTAGCCTGACACCCACAATTTACAGGAGGAGATATTTATTTTGGCTCACGTTTTTAATCTAGAGTTGACCGGCATTGTGGAGGGCCTGGCGAAGGACAGCTGCTCACCCCACGGCAGCCTGGAAGCAGAGCAGGCGGGAGCTGGGATGAGACTGGAGCCTTCCAGGCCACGCCCCAGTGACCCCTCCAGCCAGGCCCCGCATCCTAGCGGCTCACTCAGAAATGGCCCTGATCTACTCACCTTCCAAAAGCCCCACTTTTGAGCGCATGAGAGTTTTGGGAGTCTCTCTTGACCTAAACTGTAACAAGAGATGTATTTCTTTGTTAATATATTCTACCACACAGCTGTGGGAAATAAAGGAGATAAACAAAAGTCAGCATGCAGTTGGTCATCCTCAAAAATATAATATTCTTCCAAAGGTATGCTTTGGAAAAATAGCACTGGGGAAGTCTACCCACTGACAATGTCTGAGCGTTTCCTTCTGCCCTCTTGTTGTACAGGGAACCCACCCACATTTCACATTGTCCTCGTATCAGATTGTTCTCGGGGACTGTCTGCTCGTTTATTGGCTTTTCACATCCCCTACTACTAGGGACATGTTTGCAATATGCGTGCACATTGAGCATTGTGTCCATTTAGTCTGGATCATTTTTTTGAGACAGGATCTCACTATGTAGTCCTGGCTGGCCTTGAACACATGGTGATACTCCTGCCTCAGCCTCTCAAGTGCTTGGATTACAGGGGTGCACCAGTGTGCCTGGCTCTGGCACATTTTACAGAGCCTATTTTTGAACTGAACTTTAATATCCTCTCCCATCTAATTTTATTTGTATTGCTATATAGTTTTTAGATGGCCAGAGTCAGCCACTCCAGTCCATCTGGATATCTCAGAGTTCAGTGGACTTTTCTGCAAACCACACCAAAAGGATGCTGGAAAGGTTACACTGAGTTGATGTGTGGGTGGATAAAATCACACAAAATTAGACATTAAACGTCACAGAGCTATAAATGTGAACATTGAAAAGATCAAACCTCATGTGTTTTACAGACCAAGGAATCCAGGAGGGACCTGTGATTTTATTATTTAGAACATAGACTTCTTTATTTGACTCGGAAATCAAACTGTGGAAAGGGGAGGGTAAAGTTTTCATACTATTCTTATGAGTTCCTAGATAAAATCCTTGCCAATAAGAGAAATAAGGACAAGGACATAAAGAGAAAAATCAACAGAAATGCATTAACATGTATATCTCACATGTACAGCATCTGCCAAGAAAAATTATACACACTTCAGGAAAAAGAAAATAGTATGAGGTTCTTCAACAGATGGTCTTACCTTCACATGGGGGACCCTAGAGGATGTCACGTATCACAGAAAACCCACTACACTGCCGGCCCTCAGAGAAGAAACTGAAAATGCATGTGCAGCTATCTCAATGGCCAAGGGCACCCGAGCAGCAGTTCACCGTACTAATAAATGCTGGAAGCTGACAGGCCCCTCTTGTAATTCTAGTGGCCCACGGCTACTTGTATTAATCCATGATGTCACAATAAATTTAGTATTAAATTATTTACGGAAACTTTTCTTTTCTTTTGGTGGGCTCTATACATGCGAGATGCTCACATAGGAGTAATTATTCACGAGGTACTTAGTTATCATTCAAGCTTTTTAATGGCGTTTTCAACAGAACATTTTTAGACACATGATAAGATAGAAGAAAAGAACCTTGAGTTTCTCGAGTCAGCAGGTTGTTTCATATTTCAGTGGGGTGATCTCCAAGCCCACACTGGTCCAAAGTCATCTCTATTGTTAAGACATTGTCCTTCCTGATAGAAGAGGGCCACCTTTTAATAAATATATACCCTGATTTTAGGCACACATTGAGAGGAAAGATAGCTTTTCTTGTATTTTTCTAAATTGCCTTTAGCTCAAAATCATCTTTAAACCAGAGCCGCATATTTTAGGGTGATATGTTCAGCGACCTTTCAAACCCATTAGTATGTAATTGTTCAAGTCAAATGTACCTAACACAACTAAACACAAACACACTAATTATAGAAAGTAATCCAAAAAATAGTTAACACAGCCATACGCCCACACCCACACACACGCACACACACACACATGCCATTTATCATGAAGTAATGTAAAGAATAAAGTTAATTGTATCTTTCTTATCACCATGATATGGTAAAATAAGAATTTTTTATTCTTATTCTTCTCCAGGGTAGAATCATCATGAGCTAGCAAAATAACACAAGCTGTCAGACTAAAAGGAGAGGAGCTCTTTGATATAGAGATTAGCCCTAGATTCCATTTATATTAAAGGAATATATTTTGTTTCTAAAATTATTAATCAGACTTGCCTATCACAGATAAAAGCTGTTCTAATTATCTTCCAGAGGTGCACTTGGTAGGAAATTCTGAAAAATAACCAGATCTTCATCTAGTTTGAATTTGCTTGGTTGAAAGAAAGCTATCTTTGATAACTTTAATCACATAATTTATGCTGAACATTTCAGCAGTTGCTATGGAGACTTCAAAATCAGTTTCATATGTTAAATATAGTGTTCTTTTACTTCTATGTAATTTGCATTTTAAAGAGCTAATGTCTATCACTTCTTTACCAATGATCTTGAAGATAGCAGCTCTTCCATCTTTTAACTGACATCCTGACTCAGTCCACAATTTTCTTCCTTTATCTAAAACAAATTAACTTCTATAAGTTTCCATTAAAGGGGTTTATATTTTTCTTTTTTAATAGTAAGTTATTCACACAGTTCACACAATGGAAGCATTATTATTGACCCAATATCTGATGACTTAAATTTAATTCATATCCTGCTACAGTAAATCAAATAATTATGTGGCCAAATAGTACACTGGAAAGATCTCTACACATGTAGAAATGTGAGATAGCTTCTCCCTCCTATATTCGACTAATAACAAGCAGATGTGCTCTTAGCCATCTCTGAGACTCGATTTGCCCTTGCTGGTAAAATGGAGATAGTGCTCATTAGACTGAACACACAAGTGATTGCAAGCATCGCAAACTAAATTCAGGAAAGAGCTCATTTAGCAGGAAAGTGCACCCTCGGTGCACTTTCCACAGACTCACGAAGAGAGAAACATATATGCATATTTATTTTAAAACAAAACCAAAATCTGAGAGATCAAACTAAAGGATCCTGTGTTATGAACCAGGACTCGGTACACAGGAACCTGTGATTTTTGAATCCTGCCTTTACAGAATGTGCTTCAGCATAAAATGGTTTTATTTTCTCGCTCAAGACTTAAGCCCACCACACTAGGATCTCTTGCTCCGCTTTAATGCCTTACATTTATGGGCAATAAGAGGTTTCCAATCAAAGCATATGCCCTTTAGGTTTGAAATAATAATACAAAAAGGATGATGCAACCACTTGAAAGTCACAAAGATTTGATATTGGTGCTTTAAAAACTTATAGCTGATTTTGCAAACCCCTTTTTAATTGTAATTTTATTGTCTTTTTTGAGTTTAATTAGTTACCATATTTGAGATTTAACAGAAGAACGTTATGGGCCTTTTCAGTAATATTTTTCTGAAAAAATGAGTATGTATTTTAATGATTCTCCCTGTTCCCAAATGCAGAGAAATGAAATGATATTATTGCAAATATTGATAGAGGAAGGTTTCTTTAAGAGATAGAAAATGCAAGACAAGAAAATAGTTGTGTTTCATCCTGAGTAGAAATGAACAGATTCTTTCTTTTGTAAGCATGTTACTTGGAAAACAGAATACACAGGAAACTTTGTGCAAAGAATGGAAGAATTAAAATTACTGATGAAAGTTAGGATTAAAATCATGTACTTAAGAGAATGAACATTTAGGTATTAGCTAGAGACTTGGAAGTATTAGCAAAGGGCAGGAATTAGTATTTATAAAAAAATTAAGATGTCTAGGGAAAAATCTTACAACTTGTAACTTTTTAGAAACAATCCTACAAATGACCATTTTACCAGTAAGATACAAGACCCCAAGCCAAGCCCTAAGGGATATAGTAGGAGCTCGTAGGCAACTGTCCAGTACTTCTGAATAGTTTTTTTTATTTTTTCTATTCACAAATGGAAATGGAACACTGTTGCCAAAGATAATTGAGTAAGAGTCCCTGCTACACAAATGGCCCTCCAGGCAAGGTAATCACTCAAAAATATTGCTCTGTGAGACAGATTTAACTTTTAAATATAAAGGCTTCTTTTCTAGTCATCGAATTCATCAACAGAAAAAAATTGAAGGACAGTAACTAAATGATTTAAATTGTGTTTTAAATAATAACTTAATGGTAAAAATGTGTCTATCCAAGCCAGCACGTTTTTTCCCTGGCCCAAGGGTACCCCTTGGAGTGTTTTACTGATGCTCAGGTGACAGTAAAAGCAAGGCGGATTTCCATTGTTCAACTTTGTGAGGAAGCTTTGAACACTGAGCGTGGAAATGGGCTTCAAGTGAACATGGAATATGGATTTATCATGACATGAGGATTCGCAAAATAATGTAACCTTAACAGCGGCAGTTGTATCATAAAAACTTTTAGTATTTATTGATATATTAAAATAAAGTGTTAAGAGTTTCAATTCAGGATGTGCAAGAGTGAAGACACTGAAAGAACGAGAATGAATGAATGAATGAATGAATGAAACCTGGAAGGAACCCAAGGGTCAGGTGTTTGAGGATTCGACAGTTAATAGTATCCAGTTAATTAAGGGACAAGGTCAGAATTTTAGACACCAACTACAAGACCATGAGGTTTCCATTCTGTTTTCTCCTTGTTATCTCTGGACTAATAACAGACCAAAGTCTTGGAAGCAGGCACTTCCGCTCTGATCCGGAGCTGGAAAGGGAAGTACCTGTGTGTACCCATGGAGTATGAGGGCAGCTGCTGGGTGTGCAGAGTTTTCTTGCTGTGGTTGCACTTTGCTTTTTAATTCTTCGGGGCCATTGTCCCCAGTCAATCCTTTGCCAATAGAAGTAACTGGAACCCAGAGCTCTGCTATCTCTGGTGGGGAAGGCTGCAGTCCCAAGACAGCTGGGAACCCACCCGGACTTCCCACCACTCTGTACTTCAGTCACTTGTTCCTGGCCTCAAGCACCAAGGTGACCAAAGTCCTGGCTTCCTGGGCTTCCCTCCATGCTGAGAACTGCCAGGATCCAGCATGTGGAAAAATGGGTGACAGTGGCTGAAGTCCAGCCTGGATACAGAGAGGCACACAGAAGGGACAGGTCCAAACAAGGCGTGCACTGGGTGTGGTGGCTCACGCCTCTGACCTGGCCCTGGGAGTCTGAGGCAGGGAGAGCGAGTCTGAGCTCAGACTAGGCAACTGAGCAACTTTGTGAGACTGTCTGAAAATAATAAAAAAGGACTGTGGATGTGAAGGTCCTAGGTTCATTTTCCGGAACCCCGCCTCAAGAAAAAGAAAACAGAAGAAGAAAAGAAAACAGAAACTCAAATTGCTAAGAATTTAAAAAATGAGTTTGGAACCAGAGATCACTAACTGCATGTCTGAGTTTGCATCTGAATTTAACACAGCTGAACATAAACTGATCATCCAGTTGGAAAAAAAAGTCACCAATTGGCATTCTCCATTGTATTTGAACAAGATTTAATAGTATTAAAATGTCCAAAGTGCACCCTAAATATTTGCAAAAAAGCAAAATTATTCTACAGATGTGAAAAAGGAAACACAGTTGTCACTGACAAAGACTAAAAGTCGTTATCAGAAAAATGTTTGAAAAAGTCATTGCAAATAATTTTGAAATAAATGGAAAGCAGAAAGCTTCACCAAACTAATAAGCATAAAGATAAACCAGATAAAATAGTTAGAGATGAACATTATAATATGTGAGAAGAAGGAGGAAGATGAGGAAAGGAAGGAAAAAGAGAATAAAGAGGATGGAGAGGAGAAAGATTAAAAGAAAAGAAAGAAAGAGGAGGAGAAAGAAGAGGAGGAGGAAAAGAAATGGAAGGGGACATGTAATGGGAGAGAAGGGGAAAATGTTGATTTATCGACTGGGCACACATGACCAGAAAAGAGGCAAGAAAGAAACATGTTGGAGAGAATGAAAATGGCTGCCTTCTGCCCTTTCAAATTCTTCAGCGGGGCTGCACATGAATTTGACAAGAGACAGATTATCAGGAGCAAAAATAATTTTAATTATGTATGCACAAGGGTCCCACAAAGTATGCAATTACAAGATAAGTATAATGCTAGATAAGCTTCAATAATCTCCAGATTATTCCACAGATCACTAAAGTTTATATAACATCCTGAGTATGGAAATCGGGGCTTTGGGCTTCTGGGTAGTGCAGGAGATACATGTTACGGGTCAAGGGGAGAAAATATATAGGGCACCAAGCCTGTCTTGGAGCAATCTTGGGAAGAATAAATGATGCATGTCTGGGTGAGACAGAAACATCCGGTTTCCTCTCTGGTTGATAAGATTCCTGGAGAAGAAGGTGCGTGATGTGTGAGCTCTTTTGCAGAATCAAATTTAAACAGATCAAGGATGCTCAGGAAAACTCGCCCCGCTATTCCCTAACACCCTTGGCTCATCACTCATCGTAGTCAGCACACTGAAGGACATATTTGGGATGGTACTTCCTGAACTCCTTCACAAAAGCCCACAAAAGAGAATACAGCAATAGAGGTGATCCAACCTAAACAACAGAGAGCAAATTATTCTTTTTAATTGATAGAACTTCAAGGATTGTTTGAACTATAACCACATTCCCAACATTCATGTGAGCAGAGTTCTTACTCTTGATTGCTGAACACTTCTCAAGCTGAGTCTGCTGCTCTTGTCCATTTACACTGAAAATTGGGTAAGAGAATATTTTCTTTCCTGTCCCTAATGCCGAACAAGAGCCAACTCAGCAGATAATTCACAAAGAATAGGCTTAGTTTGCATGTTTATCTTCAAAACTATCAGCTTTACAATGCACCAGTTAAGAGATTATTTTCCAACAGGTCTCATTATGTAAAATTTTCCCTCATTGAATGCTTATAAAATGTTTGATTGTAGCTTTGAAACCATCCAATGCTCACTACATCTTCACACTGATAATAACATTTTCCCTCTACAAAACTGAGTAGTTAAATATATGAGAGAGTGAGATTGTCCCACAAAGCCAAGAGTGACCCCAAAGCAAACTGAAGCCTGGCTGAGGAGACATTTCTGGGCTGGGTGAGGTGAGCCTGAAGGACAGGCCCCAGTTTGTGGACATACGAAAGGAGACCAGAACACGAGCCCTGTCTAATGCAGATTTTGATCCCTTCTTTTCCTTTCATTCCCCTAGAAAATTTTTTATACACTTGCATATCTAAAACCTCATCTCAGACTCATGTAAGGTGGTGATTAGTGGATTTTCAGAGTTGATGCTGTGAAGAGCATTGTCGTGCTTGACACAGTGTGAACATGGAGGCTACACGGTAGCTGAAAGAATCAGAGCCTGGTGATCAACTTGACAGATGGGTTAAGGGAGATGAATCTGAGTTCCTCAAGACTCTGCCCCTGCCCATTGCACTGGTGGGAAGGGAGGAACCTTTAAGAGGTGGGACCTAAAGGAAGGAAGTTAGGTCACTGGGAGCCCTGGAAGGGAAAATTTGCACCTGGCTCGAATTGTCTTCCTTTCACATCCCAGATGCCACGAGGTGAACTTCCTCTGCCATGTGCACCCCACAACACACTGACTCACCACAGGTCTCAAAACAATGGGTCAATAAGCCACGGAAAGACCCCTCCTAAACTGTGAGCCAAAATTCACTGTTGCCTCATTATAAGTTGATTATCTTTGTCATTTTGTCATAGTGAGGAAAAGCTGACTGACACAAGAATCAATGAAGTTGAGGAAGAAACTGAGCTGCCAGCTTTTCAGTAAAGAAAAATATGTTAACCACTGTGTTACTAACTAAAATCAAGCACCATAGAGGAATTGGAGAGACAAAAATATTCTGAGCTGTGCTAAATTTAATTAAAGGGGCCAGAGGAGGAAGAAAAGTTAATCACTTAACAGACAGAGGCCAGAATACCAAAAGACTGGTGGACATTCCTGAATGTGTGTAGAAACTTTGACTCCAGAAGCCAAGTTGGCTGATCTCAAGGCATGACCAGGCTTGGCTTATGAATAAACTTTTCCAATTATCAACCTCAACCAATGCAAAAAGAATAAGTATCTCTCCTTTAGGACTATCCGCTCACTTCCACTCTGCATTATCCTTCCCCTTTTATCTATACCCAATGTAGATTCCATCTAAACAATTACTGCCTGGTAAATGTGGTGTGTGTGTGTGTGTGTGTGTGTGTGTGTGTGTGTGTGTGTTTAACATATGCTAGAAGCTTTCCACTTTTTAAAACTTTATTTCTTCATGATTTCTTCTGCTTTTTAATTTTACTTTTGTAAGTTTCAGAACAAGAAAACTTCAAGGCAGCCATGTGAAATGGATTCATATTTGATTTTTAAAGGAAATCATTCTCTGTATCATTTGGTTTCAGACTTCTGAACAATGGAAATGTCATTTTGAAGTGTCAGCAGGCAACTCCCCAGGTGGCACTGGCTCACTTAACAACCTGTAAAACAACTAAAACAGCAACCCACCACCTTCAACACAGTGGGACTAACACAGATATTTGGGGACCTGGAAGAATTGGAAAGTTTAACCCTTAATTTTTTACTGTACAGCATTACAGTACAACTTGATGGGATCTGGGATTATTTTATGAGCTGAAAAAGATGGAAGGGGCAAAAAATGTGGGAAACTGCCCCATGGTGTAATCTAATTCAGACTTGACTCTGTGGTAAGAAGAGATTTTGCAGCCATTCAAAAGAGGCGTTTTTTTCTTGGTTATCTCTAGAAAGCGGTAAGGACTCACCTGCTCTACTCTCAAGCCCAGCTCTCTAGCGCTCAGGCTGTTAGAGGCAAAATATTTGCATTCCCATTCCTCTTGATGCTGATGGGTATGCTAACTTAAGTGACAATTATAAATAGTATTTTCTGGGTGAAGCTGAGGCTGGAGGAATGGAATTGGTAATACGTTCACTTGTTTGGTAAGAAAGATGAAAGATTACACGCAGGGAAAGAAATAAATTATCAAAAATCACTTCCCATCTACAGAACTTTGTTTCTTCAGTTTTTCTTAAGGTTTGTGTTCATCATTCAGCATAGTCCTCCTCTGGGTTTGTTTCCTCTGGGTTTGCTTGGGAGGAAATCTTCAAATGTCCTGACATGTCCTGTTCTTCCCTGTAGACATTTTATGAAAAGGTAGTCGGTGATATTTTATGATAATAACCCTCATCCATGGGAGGAAGTCTCCCTCCCCAGAGCAATGTCCAGGGAATGCGATGCCCAGTGGGGAATGGCCTGCTGGGTGTCAGGGAGACTCGGGCTGGCCATCCTATTTCCAGGTGAGTGTTTCCGGTTCACTGCTGTACTTGGGATGACTCCTAACTATCTGCCAGGACAATGGCCTGTGTGGACAATGTCCACCCTGCCAGGTTCTAAACCTCGTGTCTTTATGTGTTTCTGGGTGCATTGTTTCAAAACCTCACCCAGTCGCTGGCATCACGGACCCCACTTTCACCCCAGGCAGTTGCTCTGAGGGGGAGACAGCAGGTGGGGTGTAACTCAGGTCTTCACATCTGTCCCAGATTTTCAAAGTTTAATTCTTCATGGTTTTAGAAACTCAAAATGTACATTTTCTCTGAAAGCATTTTATAGAGGTTTACTGGTGGTCTACAGGCAGACTCTTACAAAACAATCCTTTCTGCCATTCCCAGAACCAGAATTCTTGCTTAAATCAGCTTATACGTGTATTTATTTGGTCATGTTGTCAGTTCAAAGTCTAGCTTATTAGGCTGGGCTCCAAAATCTCATTTTTACCACTTATCTAAGTAATAAAGTACCACATATTGATTAGAATGAGACGCTAGTGAATAAAGCACTTTTGATTCATATCTTTGAATTATAGCAGCAAGAAAGCTCCCATTAATTGTTAAATTCACCCCTTTTTCACTTGTGAATTCATTTATGCTTCTGTGATAAGAAGGGACAGTGGCCACTTTGGAAATGTCCGTGAATTCGGGTTTCCTTCTCTTCCCTGATTCACTCCCAGGACGGCCTGCTGGTGTTCAGCATGTGTGTTTGTGAGCAGAATCGTTCCCATCCTGGCTCTTACTGTTCTGGAGATCCCTGAACCCCTTCTGCTGTATCTCCCAAAGGGAAAGGAGTCCACAGTCTGCGCGTACTAGCGTCTGCTCGAGAGTTTTGTTGGTCCTACTGCATTTCATGTCTCTGTGAACTTTCCCAAGTGTTCTCAGAGGAGACCCCATGGTACAGATTCCCAGAAGAGAAATATAAAACTGGACCCCAGCATCCAGCTTGGCTCTCAGTTCCTCTCTGCCAGCGTGGCTCTGCTCTGGGTGTGTGGTGCACACCTGCAACCCCATTCACTCTGGGAGGCCAGGAGGAGCACAAGTTCTAGCCCTGCCTGGCAAAGTAGACACTGCTGCCCTGGCCTCAAAATGAAAATTTAAAAGGCTTAGGATGGAGAGCAGTACAAAGGCCCTGATGTGATCACCAGTATCACAATAGGAAAGAAGAAGTGTCACAGCGACGCAGTGTCTTCAGCTCTGAGCCATGCTCACCTTGTGCTGCCCTCCGTTCCCTGCCCTGATCCTCAGCAGGGCATTCAGGACACTCTGAGCACTCGATTTGCCTTCAGTTCCTGCCACTCACAGTGGGGTGCATGGACCAGTGCTCTGCACATCAGGCACAGGCCTGAGAATCCACTGGGGGTCAAACTTTAGAAGACCCCAGTGGGCAGATGCACCTTGGCCGGAAACCAGTCCTAAGCCATAGCCTGAACTCTCTCCAAACATATTGTCATTGCTGTGGCCATTTTTGTCCAATACAGCTTTCAGATTTTACAGAACACCTCTGAGTTCATTTTCTTGTCACAGAATAAAAAAAATCCATTCAGGATCAGGCCCTCAAGAGCCAGGCCGATCTTTGCATTTCTGAGATGAGAATGTGTGAGTTAGAGCTTAGTCAGAAAGAAGACTCAAGAGGAAGGAGATATTACTGGACTTGTACAAAAACCTGGCTGGGCAGCTTCAAAGTCTGTGCTGGCTGCAGCTTGCACCAAATTTCTTCTCTCAGGCAGAGCCCAATCCTGTGTTCAAATCCCCTGACACAGCAAGTTAGGCTTCCCTAAGTGATCTAGAATCATCCCCATGCTCTAACTCAGGTGGCTGTGGATGCTAACCCTCCGTGCCCTCCACAAATCCCCTTTGCAGCAGCACCTGGAGACGTGGAGCTTTGTCCCGGCAACACGTCCAAGGGTTGTCAGAGAATTCGTGTGCCCGGAGCAGGTGAAGACCTTGGAGGGAGCAGAGAAGGTGTGGAGGACGGGCACAAAAGACACAAACGCTGCCAGTATAGTCACACCACAGAAAAGGACTGCCTGTGTGGAAAAGGGGAAGCCCAAAACAATCACGTCCTTCAGTGTGGGAAAGAGGAGCAAGACAACCATCGATGAGCCTGGGGTCTGCAAGCTTCAGCACTGGGGCTCTCGTCTCCACTCCCTGTGCCTGACGGCTCGGAACACCAGTCGGGTTCCAGCTCCAAAGAGATGGCTTCTCTGTTCTGGTTCATGAGAAATATTTCTTTTCAGGAAGACTGCTTCCCCATCTTCCACATTTCTGGGACCAGGGTACTGCTGCTGCCTCATCACGCTCAGCCTAGTTACAGAGACTCAACTACATAAGTACTTAGAGGTGTAGGGAGTGTGTGTGTGTGTGTGTGTGTGTGGAGAGAGAGAGAGAGAGAAAGAGAGAGAAAGAGAGAGGAGCTCATTGGTTCCATGTTTTCACACATTAGCCTTCGGCCCTTTGAGCACCTGGGAAACATGTGTTTTAGCTTGTATTGGGATATTATTGGGTTGTAGTTCATTGCTTTCATCAATATCATCCCTTTTCCGTAACAAAAATTTCCTTCTGAGCACATGTATATATATCCTAGTTCATCAGCATCAATTTTCCAGGGCATTTCAAAAAGTTAATGTATGTTAGTATTTAATGATACTGTTTTCACATTGCCTAAAAATCAGTAATAAAATCTGCATAATAGAAGATAAAAAAATCCACTGAGAATATGTGGGTCATATACATAAAAAAGCCAAAACAACATATGTAATTTAATATGAGAAAAAGTACATATTATATGTAATGAGCTGGAAGCTAGACAGAAAACATAAAACCAGTATCCCAATGATGTTCAGAATAAGAATGTAAATATGCAACATGAGCATTTCTGCAGCTTGGCAAATGCTACAGATGTGGGATGTTTAGGTTGGTTCATATTTGTACTTCTTGGGTTGTTTTCAGTGTATGATCTCATAAATAAAGCACACTTTATTTAGCATTGATTATCTTTGATTGACAGGAGCTCAGCTTAGGGGAGATTAAGTAATTTGTGCATAGGTGAAAATGGAGCTGAGATCCCCACGCGGATCCACCTTCCACCTGCACCCAGACCCCATCATCTGCCCTCTCTGCCTTCTCCTGTGTGCTCTTAGGGGAGAGTAAAAAGAAGCAGTGTGGCCCAACACCATTAGGCAAAAGGAAAAATCTCCTTCCACATCTCCTAAACAACTTTCAATATGCAAGGGAGCCTTACATTCTCTGTCATTATACATCCACATCAAAATAAAAATACGAGAATTTCCACTTACATAAAAGCTGTCCAGGGCTGAGCCCTGCTCTGGAACCCTCAGCCGCTGGTCCTGCAGGCTGAGTTCTGAGGCTCCTTGGATGGAACAGGAAAAAAACATAGTACAGTTAAGGAAAACAACAGAGCTGAAGTACTAGACTTATGGGAGCGAAGGTGCCCCTTGGGATGAGTAGGGATTTGGGTTCTTCATCACTTATTCTTTATTCTTTTCAGACTGGTATTAATTTAGTCACACATTAGACGATCCTAATCTGTGCAGACTGCTACAGCAAATCACCATAAAGTGTGCAGTTTACCAGCTGCAGGGGTGTGCATCTCTGGTCCTGGAGAGGGCAAAGCCCAAGAACAAAGCACGTGCACACTCAAGTTCTGCTGCGGCCCGCTTACTGGGCCCTGGTGTGTTTCCTGGCTGTGCCCTCACAGGACAGAGGCAGACAGCAAGCTCTCGCAGGCCTCTGTGATGAGGGCATTAATCTGACTTGCTAGTCCTCATAATCTAGTCACCTTCCAAACCCCCAGGATTGAGTACAGCTGTGTCAGGGATGAGCCCTCCCCCGACAAACACACCAGAATTGTGGGCGGGCCCAAGTATTCTGCGCATGGTGGATAAATTTGGCTATCAACTCAGGTGCAGATCCTCAGCAGCTCTGGTCAGATGGAAGGACCCATGAGCAGAGAGATGGTTGCAGAGACTCAAGTGCTAACATAAGAACATGGGATTTGTATGCAAACTCCTCAAAGTCCTCATGCAACTCAAAATGAGGAAAAAAGGTGCAAACTGTTGTTTACAAAAATCATTTTGGCTGTGTGCTTCAGAGAATGGTACCACTAAGCTCCGCACAACACACACTTTGGGGAGTCAGCTGTGACCCTGCATGAGGAGACACAGCCATGTCACCTCCCCGAAAGGTGAACATTCTTGTCCATCCTGGTCCAGTCTCCATTTTCCTGCTGGGTGAATTATGTTGGTACTGCATGTGCAGATGTCCCTTGCTTAGGGTGGATATGTGTCCAGGAAACCAAACGCAATGCTGTTTCTTATCTCCTCTTCCTTGCTCTCCCTCCCTCCCACCCACTGAACCTGTGAATTCAGCAGCAGGTCTGCCTGCTGTTCTTGGGCCCTGGCTGGAAAGCCTCACCCTTGACTTCCTCAGTGGATGCATGGCGAGGCTGTCAGCCAGAGGCCTCCTGTCCTGGTCCAGTCTACTGGGATAGTTGGTTTCAGGGGAAATAAATGAGGGTACATTGCACTGAGATCACAGCATCTGTGGTCTACCTTGTGTCAGTAGTGCAGGCTTCCACACTGTGCCGAGAAGTTTAAAAAGCAGGGACAAGCAAATCAAATGAATGAAAATAGTAACAAAATCACCATTTACTGGGTGCCCAATGAGCCCCAGGAGCATTTGCATGCACTATTTTCTTCTCCAGAAAAAGGAGCTGCCAGAGCAGCTGCTCCTTTGCCGTTTTCATCAGTAAGAAAAAAGACTTTAGGAGTTGACTCACTGAGTGAAGGGAACCTTGTGAGATGATTAAATCCAAGCACAGTTTCAGAAATGCACACTTTTGCTGTACGCGAGGTTCATGTTTCCCACATGTACTGGCAAGATGAGGAAGATAAGCTTTCACTGAGTTTTTCAACCAGAGAAAATCTGTGCCCCATGGTTTGGGAAATCTAGCTTGGTCAGAGTGGGCAATTTAACAGAGGTTAGAGTACACATCATACTTGAGAGAGTGACTCTTGTCTCTGATGGTTTTAATTGGTCAATAGTGTTATTTTGCTGGTTTTACATTAGAGAAATACTGTGGTTTTTTTCCATGGAGAGAAAAAGGTGTAGGTCTTAAAGCAAAGCCCTAGAGGCAGCCATTAAATCGCTAGCTTTTTAGTGGAAAGCTTTATCGGTGATGTTAATAGCTTTGGGCTCCAAACAGCCCTTTATGGATGGGAAATAGGTTTTCCCTTTAAGCCCACAGCCTTGTACAATCTCAGAGACTGGAAGGGCTCAGAGGTCACGTGGCCCAGCCTCCTCACTTCATAGCGAGGAAGGAGAGGCCCAGAGATGGAAAGACAGGTGCCCCCTCGCACAAGCTGCCCAAGGCAGGAGGGAGCACCCATCCCAGTTTTCCTTAAGAATCTCTGCAGCACTTGACCTTCCTGCTGGGCCTGATGACACTGCAGAGAGAGGTCAGCCCAAGCCACACCACATAAGCAGGAACAAAACCGGTCTCAATTTCCACACTGCTAAAGATGGAACCCCAGGCCTCACATGTGAAAGGAAAACACCTTATTACAGAACCATATCTCTAGCCCCAAAACATATTTTCTGAGACAATTTAAAATGAAAGTTATTACCATCAAAAATAAGCTAGAAATAGTTGTTTGGTCCCTTCCCTCTGCCCGTGAATGTGACTGCTTGGTTTTTTAATACATTTCTCAGGATATTAAACTAGGAATAACTAACTCTTATAGTCAGTATGAGGGAAAGAAAGACAGAGAGGGAGACAGTAAGAGGAGAAAGAAAGCAAGTGCACTGTCTAGGGTAAATCTGGAGAGCATTCTAGAGCTCAACGCAGCCCCCGGCCCTGGGCCTGGAACCAGTACGGGCCCATGACTTGTTAGGAACTGGGCTGCACAGCAGGAAGAGAGTGGTGGAATGGGACTGAAGCTTGCTCTGCATTTCCTCCCATGCTCCTGGCTCACGTCATCATCCGAGCTCCTCTCCTGTCAGACCAGTAGGGTGTTAGGTTCTCATGTAGCTCGGACCCTGCTGAAAACTGCACATGTGAAGACTCTAGGTTGCACCTCCTTATAGGAATCCAATGCGTGATGATCTGAGGTGGAGCTGAGGCTGTGATGCTAGCACTGAGGAGCAGCTGCAGATACAGATAAGCCTTAGCAGAGAGCCCTGCATTACAAACAAATAACAATAGAAACACAGTGCATAAGACATGTAGCGCACTTGGGACATCCTGGAACCACTGACCTCCAGTTCAATGGAAAAATCGCCTTGCAGGAAACCAGTCCTTGGTGCCAAGAAGGCCAGGATGCTGATCTAACAGCTGTGGTAGGCACTGCTGGTCATGCGATGAAATGGATGCAAAACATCTCATTTGTTCATGTAACTCAGTGCCCGTCAGGATCTGCAAAGCAGAGCCCAGCTGAAGTGATCTAGACTTATGCTTTCATTACAGACATCACCAAAAAGATGTACTATTTTATCCTTGAGTAGACTTACAGTGTATTTGGGGAAAGATATATAGTAGTAAGAAAGTCTTTTCTTATTTATTCTTTTCAAATTATAAGTGAGGCTTGAATTTTATCAAATGATTTTTCTAAACCTAATGAGAGTATCAAATGTTTTCCTTTTTTTAATTTGACTTTTAAAAATCATTTTAATAATCTTAAATTCTTGGCCAAAAAGAAAGACAATAATAATAGTGATAAATTACATTATGTTTTCTATTGTATTATATTCAGGTTGCTCATATTATTCTCATGGAATTTCACCTCCCTGCTCTTGACAGAGAATTCAAACCCATATATTCTGTTATCCCACAATGGCTTTAGCAAAGATTCTCAATAAAGTGAATGTTACCATACAGCTCTGAGACATAAGATATCTCATTTCTGAGCCTGTGTAACTGATCCACCAAATTACAAGCAAGTGCAAATGCCTCTAAAGTTTTGAATTCCTTAACTTCATTTTATAGTGTCAATCTTCCTAATAATTCCCACAGAGTAGAAGTTGAAAGTCATTCCTATACTTACCTAATATTATTCATGTTCTAATACAGAAAACTGAAGCTTTATGCTTCTTGAACATAAAAGAAAGTGGCTTTTATTTTATTTCCATAATCTATCAAATTCAGCTTTTCAATCAAGTGTAGAAGAGTTAGTTCCATTTCTCTGCATATTGACTGAAAGCCTGAGTCTCATACTTGCATTTCTCACAATCAAATGGCTCTCCAAAGCACAGTGGTGGAGGAAGCAAACTGCCATTCAATGACTTGCAAATATGAAGTGAAACGCTTTCAGGGAAGCCAGCAGAAAAGCACATATTACTGACATGATCACATTCATGCTAGAAATATAAAACTAATAAAAGCACAGTAGAGGGAGGTCTGCTATGCCCTCTGTTTTATTTTACCCAAGTAGAGGTTGGCTGTGCCTTTACAGTAAAGAATCATGCTGCTTCCATTATAAATTCCAATTTACACGAATTTATACCTTATCTCTGAGAGTTCAAGATGAGTTCCGATTTCCAAAGCAGCATTAGTTGTTACAGATTCCAAAGAAGAAGAAAAATAAAATAGAAGTTTTCTTTCTTTTTTCTGATAAAATACATATCTAGAATGGAAATATGTGCTAATATATTTGACACAATATTGAAAGTAATTTCTGTGTATAATATGCTGCAGGGCCCTTGAATGTGATGTTTAAAAGAGCTTGTATAATAATAAAAACACACAATAGCCCTCAAAACTGTCAGTAGCAAAAATCTTACTTTCCTCTAAACTCAATAACAAAACAGCTCTTGAAAAATTAAGATTGGGTGACATAATTATAGTGTAGTGTACTTTCTTGAAAATCTATGCATGATTTTTATACATTCTTAAAGTAAAATAGTAAGTTTGAATGAAAAATATTTAATTTCTAGAACATATTATTCTTATATGAACTGAACCACAGCATTTAAATTTGTGGTGTCCTATCTTCAGTTGGAATTAAACTGGATTGAGGAGGCTGAGATGACCAGATTCTGATCATTTTGGTAATTAGACAGCATAATGATCAAATCTGCAAAGGAAAAAAATGAAGTCAATCAAATCTATCCCTTACATGGAATTCAAATTACTTTAAAGGCAACTTGCTTTCTTAGGGGTGGACTTGGTACATTAAATCAGTTAAATGTTATAGTTTTCTATTTATTGATCTCGCTAATGAGAGGCTATCAGTTAGATTTCTGTTTGCCATCTTTCTGCTTCCCTTTCGATACATATGTAGAGGAAAAATCTGAACACGACAAAAGCCTTATGTCATCTGGCGGTTGCATTGCTGGGATCACCAAGCACTCTTTGAATTGCTGCTACACACTAATTTTCATTGAAATAGATCTTGCCTTCCGTTTCATCATCTCTTACTCAGATGATGCAGAATATATTTTAGATGAATCTTGTTGATTTTTTTTAGACTCAATTAAAATATATTATTTGGAAGGCCAGCAAAAATCAGTTAATACATTTTGGAAGCCAGAAGCACTTACAACACCTTACAATAATTAATTTTGTTTAGCATCAATGGAAAAATGGACCTCAGCAAGACAAAATCATGCATCAAAGTTATATTTTCCTAGAAAATGAACAGATAGAATTCAATTATTAGAAAATGAAGCAAAGAGAGAATAAAAGTTGGACATGGGCACAAGGACACAGTGAGCAAATCCAGGAGGACTATATTTTCATACCTTGGCCACTCCTTGCATAGGACAATACATTGTTACATAATTAATCACTGGTTCTGCATACCTAGGTAGCTGGATCATCACTGCTACACTCAAATCATATGTGAATCTTTTCTTTTAACATGAGAGCATAGCATGTCACTTTTAAAGTTTGGAAAAGTAATTTACCACTTGGAATTATATTTTATTTCTAATATGATAATGCCTTTAAAACTTCAATGATATTACTGGTCAAATAGTCATTGCAACATTTTAAACTATTTCATAAAATGAATGGCAGTGTTGCTTTGCCCCACAGCAAGACACTGAAGGAGCCCTGGAATCCTGTCTCCGGCCTCCAGGCGCTACTACTGCAGCCATGAACTGTAACAAGCTGGGTCCAGCTGTGTTGCAAAGGACAAGGAACCAAAGGACGTGAACTCATCAGAAAACTGGGCCAACAGGATGTCATCCCCAGGCCTGAAAAACGCCACTGTCTCCTGTTTCCAAGTGAGTGGTTTCCATGTGCACTGGGGCTCCAGGCCCTGGGACCATTGGCACAGCCACCATTCACGGGTTAACTGGGAGCCAGCTCCTGCCCCATGAGCCTGGTTCTTCTGGCCGACCCACATCTGCTCTGCTCTCCTCTCCTCCTGCGCCCTGAGAGGAGATGGACTCGATGGTCCTGGAGACTCGTGCTTTCCAGCACCGTGGTCACTGTCGGCTGGCTCAGGGCCGCTGTGGTGGCTCAGGAGAGGGGGCCACGGTGGCTATGGCTGAGCTCCCCTCCTTCCCACAAGGGCTGCATCGCTCAGGAGCTGCTCTAGCGGCCAGACACAGACTTTCCTGCCACACCTTCCATCCAGGTCCCTGTCAGGGAGGTGTTGGCCAAGGTCCATGCAGGCCTTGCCCACCAGACCAGCCCGGGGCCTGAGCTACCTGGGCTGGGCCCACCCCTGACTTCATAGCCATTTCCTAGTACTTTTTCTGCATCATGCAATGGACCTCCTGTCTCGTGCCTGTGACAATGAACTCGACTGATGCTTAATTTCATTGTGTATGTGTATAAAATACACTGGATCTCATTTTAATGCCTACTATGCTATCTTTTTGATCTTTCATATTGTGCTCTAAGAGACAGAGCAGAGCCCAAGTGAGAAAGTGGGTAGTCTTGTGGACAAACACCTAGACCTCAAGTATTTACCTGGGCCATTAACTGTGATTTATTCCTTGGAATGAAGCCTGTCTTCCATCAAAACTGTCTGCATCCAGAAGAACAATGATTTCCTTCTTTATTTGAAAAATGAGATTCATGATTCTTATTCTGCATTTTACTTCCTTTGGAAAACAATAAGTAAATAATAAAAGCTGACTTGTACACCTTTGCCCAATGTTAGTTGCATTCACTTCATTTTATGTTATTTTTATTAATTAATATTTTTAATTACTGTCAAGAGAACCGAAGTGACACCAGCTTAAAGATAATGATTCCAGTCCCTAATGAAAGTAATTGTTTCTTGATATTATTTACCTACAAGTAGGGTTCACCCAGATGGCATCAAAGACAGAGAGTATTTCCAAGATCGGGAAAGATCTTACAGAATTCAAAATTTTAATATAGTGCTAAAAGAATGTAGAGCCTTGCAGTTGGGGTCAAGGCCCATTTTCGCTGGTGCCCAAACATATTCCTTCAGAACACAACGGTAATTCGTTCCCATTAATCTTAGCAAATTTAGGAGTCCGAAGCCCTGTCACCGCTGATGTGCACATTCAGCTGAGGACTGCGCTACACAGGCTTTAAAGACCTCATTTGTAATCAACTCTGCCAGACTTCTCAAGTGCTATTAAGACTTCATTTTCTCAAAGTCAAAATGCAAGGGTTTCCAAGGACATAAAAATAATACTTACAACTTTCCAAAGAATCACTTTCCTGATTAGAACAGTGGTTCACCTTATCCAGATTTTGGTCTCTGAGAATTTCACTGAGGATATTTTTGTCATGGGTGGTTCTTCACAGAGTGGTTTCCATCATTTAAAATGGGCACACAGGGCATTAGGGCTCTGTGTACTGTTCTGAGGACTGGCAGCCTTCCACAGTGAACCCAGGTAACTGCAAAGCAGTGAAAGTTGCATTATGATCCTGCACCAAGCCCCATGATAAATGTAATCATCATGTATGGCACACATGGACTAAAAGAAATGAAAATTTAAAATAAACATTTGCAAACTTTGAGGTTTCAATTCCCCTATTTATAAAATAGAACCAATATCACCTGCTGCTAAAATGAACTTGTGGTGAACATTCAATCAGACAGGTAAGAAAGTTGGTGAACTTCATTAACAAACATTCGCTCTTGCTTCCCCTCTATTTTCCCTTTCCAAAGGCAACATTACAGACTGAGAGCTGGTGGGCCATGCTCACCCATGAGAAGTACGGCAGCCTGAATGACATTTGGAGATGGCTTTTGAAGGCCTTCAGTTGGGACTGTGATTCTTATCCAGTTTGATATAGGCCCCGACATCCTGCAGTTTTTCATAGTTGATTGTCTTACATTTACACTTTCTAACTGATCCTAGAAAGGCATGCATTGTTTTACATGTATTACCAGACTGAATTGTTATAAACACAAAATGCAGCATGTTCTCTACTGAAGAAAACTATTTGTTGTTGTTTATTTCACAGACTCATTAAGATGTTCAGCATTTTCTTCTAAGATGATCTTACACAAAGATTTTTGGCAAAATGTTCTAGTCTTCCAGACTTTATGTTGATACATCTCTCTCACCCCTCTTCATTTCTCTCTCTCTCTTTTCTCTTTGTCTTTGTCTCTCTGTTTCTGTCTCTTTCAAGTTTCTTTTCATTACCTGTTTTAGCTTTAAACAGAAATAGTACAAATGTGTGAAGTAAATGCAAAAACCAGTGATATTTTTCACAGTATAAATGGGTTCCCATTCACAAAGATGTAAATATTCCAAATCCCTAATTTTACATGCCTTTTAGTCACATTTTTGATGATATATGTCCAGAATCACAGGTATGTTTTAAATATTTTATCTTATGTTTCATGATTGATTATCAACTCTTAGAGTAATTCATTCAAAATGTTTGCTGCTTGTACTTTGTGGAATGTTTCCCATTTCTGAAAATATGTATAGATTGTTTAAAACTACTGTGCATCTCTTGTCACAATATCATTTTCCACTTCAACTTATTTTATATAAAATAATTCAAGAAAATGAGGTTCCTTATTTTAATAATTGCTAAAGATAAAATTGTTCCTAAAACTAGCCTGCTATCCAATTGTTAGAGTCCTCAAAGAGTATTTCCCTAATTCATCTCTCTCTCTCTCTCTCTCTCTCTCTCTCTCTCTCTCTCTCTCTGCAGTACTGGAGATTGAACCCAGGGCTTTCATACTAAGCTACATTCCCAGCATTTTTTAATTTCATTTTATGTATTTGCTTTGAGACAGGGTCTCACTAAGTCCTGAAGTCGCCCAGGCTGAGTTCAAACTAGCACTTCCCCTTAGCTTCCCCTGCCTTAGCTTTCCAGAGTGCTTGGATTACAATCATTTGCCCCCAAGCCCAAATTTCTGCCAACTTCTTGATGCTTAGAAAATCCGAACTACATTTACAGAAGCAGTTTATGAAAAGGTGACTGCATACCCCTGTGTGCCCAGCCAGCCCTACTTGATGACAGGTGTCCCAGCATAAACACCAGCTGGGTGTACTGGCTCTCTTCAGTGAATCACACAGCCACATATTAGTAGCATCCATGTACCATCTCCTTTCGTGTGTTACTACTAAAGGACCACGTATGGATACATTGACATCTGTGTGAGAACCAATCAAATTTAACCTGGATTATGTTTTCATTTATTGTAGGTTGTGTAGATGACTATTGCCATGTCTATCTCATATTTTATTTAGTCAGTTTCAAATATTTCACTCTGATCCATGGATGAGTGATGGATTTCTTGCAGAATAAAGGTGATGGTTTCTGAGTGAATTTGTACCTCTCCTCCTAAGAGTGGGGCTAATCAGAAGTTTAGGTTAGTGAAATGTATGTGTACTGAGCTGCTCTAACCTCACTGCAAATAATGGATTCTTGTTTTATAGGACACTGCAGGATGTCTTGGCTGTCTTATTAGTGTTGTTGCCATAGAACTATATTTCTGTCAGGTCAAACATAACTGGGAACATGTTCTAGGAAATGGCAAATTTGATGGTGAGTGAAAAGGCAGAGTGTCTCAGTCGGAGAATCTACCTTTTTATTGCTTTCTTAGGCCACTTCTCACCTCCTCACATTGCTATAAGCAGTAAGATATCTCCCTTTTCTAGCAGAGTTAACTAAGATGGTAAATGCTTAGCATTTGAAGGCTGAAGACTCAGCTCGTAATCAGAGGCCTTTTCCGGGCATCACCTGCACTGTGTACAGTGTGACCCTCCATC
This sequence comes from Heterocephalus glaber, assembly GCF_053883595.1. Lineage (NCBI taxonomy): Eukaryota > Metazoa > Chordata > Mammalia > Rodentia > Bathyergidae > Heterocephalus > Heterocephalus glaber. Next base: position 10,465,836 of record NW_028258381.1, read on the forward strand.
CTGGGGTGGATCCGAGCCACCTCGCAAATGAGGCAGCTGTGGATAGACCAGAGTCTCAGATTTGCTGCCTTAGGTTCCAGTTCAAATTTCCTTCCATTTTCCAAAGGGAAAGAGAATTTATGAAAAGGATGAATTGGGTAATATTCAAATATATCTAAATGAACTGCACAGCATATCATCTGGCAGAAATGTACATTTCCTGTTGGGAGAAGTCAGAAGGGAAGATGGAAAGATAAATGGGAGATGAATTTGTAAATCTTATGTCCTGTGTTATGGAGATCATGACTTGTTTTTTATTAGTAGAGTGATACTAATATAAACAACAAAAATGATCAGTTCTTGGGAGATAAGTTTCCAATGCTTTATTTCACGTACTACACAAATTGTAATTAAATTGTAAGAAACTTGCCAGCTGACATGGCAGAAATCTTTGCAATGGATGGAAATGAGCTTGGGAGAACTTCCGAGTGTGGGCACACGTTGGCAATGTGTGTCATGTGTCGGGTTCCTTGTATCTGGGGACAGGCTGACAAAGAGGCCTGGGGAAGGCTGAGCTTTCAGAACAGGAGGACTCAGAGTGGCCCAGGCTGAAGAGCAGGTCAAGAGCAGGGTGTGGGGGACTTCGGGGATGCCTGGCAGCTTGTGCAAACCTGTGACATGGGAGTCTGAAATTCACCAGTGTGGGCCAAGGCTGTCCCTGTTGCCCAGAGACCTTGAATAAATTTTTTTTTCCAAAATATGTCTGCAGCAGGGTCAGGAGCAGGAAATTTTGTGTTTTCTAGAGAGGAAAACCATTTGAGGCAAACAAGCAAGAAATACTCAGAATACTACACGAGGACTGAATGTCTCAGGCTTCTGCGAGTGCTACGTCTCATGTGAGACAGAGTTCACTGTCACTACCGTACTCTTCCCTTAGAACATATTCTAAATTACACATGCTCTTTTAGAAGTCCTAGGGCGTAATTACTGGTGGTTAAATATTTTCATTGTTATTTTTAAGAGGTGTGTTTTAAGAAGAAAATGAGTTGCAAATTAAATTTTCTCTCTGCCACCCAAGTCTCTGAGACCACATTTGAACCACTCTTGCACAGAATGAAGATGTGGAAGAACAATTTATATATGGAATTAAAAGCAAAAACATTTTCCACTCTGTATTCTATTCTGAATGTACACCCGTTATGAGTAAGAGAAAGCAATTGTCACTGCTCTGTATGCAAACTGGTTTAGGCAATTTATCAAAACAAAGCCCAAAAGGAGGAAAACACAAAACAAAATATTTACATTAATTTGAAAACCTCAGATGGTGCCCGAGTTCCCAGGTTGGTTAAGAGTGTTTTTTCTTTCTATCACATAGGATATATTCCCTCTAACACGTTTGACAGATATTACTCAGTATTCATATTTAACAGTTTTCCGGGAAAATGAAGATTTTAGTGTTTTCTGTTTGACTGGCATTCCCATTATATATCTTCAAGAAAAATGTAGGCTCCTATGCCATGATAAATGACAAGTCAAGCAGCTAGGCACTCGGATAACAAATCAAGTTTGTAATTAGGTTAAGATGCAGTAGACTCCCAGTAGAGTGAGTGAAAATCAAAGCTCTGTATGTCTCCCAAACACCAGGGCTTTGAAAGGAGATCTTGCCAGTAACCTTCTAAACTACAACTGCAACAAAAGTGGGCCAAGATGAAATCTACATATCCAAGTTTTTACTTATCTGTTTTATATAATCAGCTAAATAACCTACAAGGGATATTCAAAAACATAGTGAATATTTAAATGAAAAAAATATTCCCATAAAAGACACATTGCCATTGATTCCCTTCAAAATACTCCCTCTCATTTTGAATACATCATCCCCTCACTACTGCCATTTTCTGGTGCAGCTCTGGAAGTCCCCTTTCCTGGGTGTCTTACAAGGTGTGATAAAAATACTGTGAATGCTGCTGCTGGACACCACTCAACTGAAAGGCAGCTTTATAACAATGTGACACTGTGTCATCCACTTTATTCACCAGATCTGACACTGTGTGACTCCTGGCTCTTTCTCAAAGTCAAAATAACCATGAAAGGGAAATGTTTTGAATCCATTCAGGACACTGAGGCAGCCAGGACAACACAGCTAAAGACCCTCATGAAGGAAGACTTCAGAGCTGCTACAAAGTAGCAAGAGCATAGGATAAATGTGTTCGAGATGAGGGGGAGGATTTTGAGAAGATTCATGACAATTTTTTGTTTAAAAACATCGTATCTGTCTATCACACCTCACATTCTGATCTTTTACCACAATGTCAAAACAACATCTCTCAGGCATGAGTTAAACTAGACTTTAGGAGGCTATAACATGTATGGGGCTGCTGACAGTGAAGGTGTCCTCGGAGCATGAAGCCTCAGAGTGGGGGATCACTCTGGATCCCCCATGGGCTCCGTGCTTGTCTGGGTTCCTGCCCCTCACATGCTGTCCCCAGTCCCTGGATCCTGAGGTCGAGGAAGGCAGGACAGAGCACAGAAGATGTTCCAGCAGTGTGTCAGGGACACAGTAACTGATGTATAAGATCTATTCACTCTCCACACTGCCAGGCTATGATAAGAGCAGGAGCTGTGGCCTTCTCGGAGTTGAAAGGCTGCCAGAAGGATGAACAGCAGGTTAGGTAATGACAAAGCGAGTAACACAGCAACAAATACCACATTCTGGTGGTTGCATGCATATCTCCAAGGTGCCCAGGAGGACTAATTTCCTACAGGAATAAAGAGACAGCATAGCCGAGGTGGAAACAATGAGGAATTGGGTCACAGAGGCACTAAGATTTAGGATGATCAGGAATTAGCGCGGAGATGGTTGAGGAAAGAGTCCTGGCAGTAGGAAGGGCCCACCTGAGGTTATGAAGGTGGAAAACAACAATGGCAAGACAAAGGCTTGGAAGGAGTAGAAAGAAAAGTTGCTCTAAAGGTAATCCTGAGACCTACGCTGGAGAAGCCAAGAACACTTGGCACCTGAGGGTCAGAAATGGAGGAAAATGGAAGCAGAGGCCAAAGTCACTGTGGGCAGGGGCAAGCTGAGAGATGGTCCCTCAGGTAGTGACCTGGAAGACGAGTTTTGCATCCTGAACTCGAGCAAGTGCATCTTTCTTCCAGGAGACAACAGGCAGGGCATGACTGACAGCGCACTCTGCACTTGGGTCTTCTAGGCCTTATTTTCTCTCCCCTCTGCAGCTCCTTAGAAGGAATCTACAGTCAGTGCTTCAATAAGATCAAGCCACAGACCTGCGTTTTACTGAGAGAGAATAAAAATAGGCAAACATGCAAAGGCATTGGAAGGATAGGCAAGAAGTAACTGTCCTGGCGGTTCCGAGAAGCTGAAGGAGTCCCGGTTGCTTCTTCTGATTTATTCTTTCCCCACCCAGTCCATGCTGCAAGACTGCATTTCATGTGCAGTATGAACAGAATCCTGCACTCCTGTTTTGTCTGGATTCAGCCAAAGAGGATCAGCAGGGGAAGGGAGGGAGTAGAGTGAGCTCTGGGTTTCTATTCTGTCTCCATTCATGTGGCCCACCCTGGAGCAGGTCCTCATACAGAAAGTCACAGATTCTGTCAAGAGCTCATCCTAGGGTCTCCAAACCCCACCCTCTGCTCTCTCCTCTCTCTCTCTCTTTCTCTCCCCCTTTCCCCCTTCTCTTCCCCTCCTGATAACCACTGGTCACCACTCCCTGTTCTTCTAGGCTTGAGGTGGAGAAGATGATGAAGTCTCCATCTCATTAGTACTGGTGCTGAAGTCCTTGGTGGTTTCCAGGTCTGTTCATTACAACTTTATAAATGGTTGCTTTATTTCCCAAAATTGTGTAAATGCAGCCTGCTTCCTAGGATCTTGTCAGGACCTGACTGGTTTAGTGATTGGTTCCAGAAGTTACCTGAGGGAAGTGACTCTTAGAGCTCTCTGCAGTGGAGTTGACCCCACGTCTGAGAAGTGCAGCCAGATTGCTTGGTTGGGTGGGGACAGGACCCAAGTGACCTGTGGCCACTTATGAACAAGGAACACACAGGCCATGGGAGATCCAGAACCTGTGGGTCTTTGTCCCATGGTGTCCAAAGTATTTGTGAAGATGCAGGCTCAGCTCGGTTTTTGACAGCTCCAGTAGCCCAGGAACAGAGAAATGCAGAAGTGTTGGAGGCATTTTAACAACAGGAGCAAAAGTACAGCCCTTCGTGAAGGTTGGAAGGGCCCTCTCATGCTCTGCGATTCCGGGCAGATTATGCTGGGGACCGACCAGCACAGTGCCCAAGGGAAGGGTCTTAAGCACTGAGGAGAGTCAGCCCTGGTGGACCCTGAGGTCACAAGGGGCTGCTCTATCCTCTCTTGTTTTAGTTTGCTTTCTCAGAGGAGAAGACTTAAATAGCCACTGATTAGTCTGAGAAATCTGAACACCAATCTCCCTGTGGGAAACAGGACCCCACAGGAAAGGTTTCCAAGGGTACTTCCTGGAGCACTTGCTCACAGGAAGCTTCTGAGGACACGGACCCACCAACTTCTGTGGCCTCCATGTCCATCTGAGACTTAGATCCATCTAAGTCCAGGCACAAGACCTCCCAGGGCAGGAGCTTGCCCAGGCCCTGGATAAAGCACAGTCCTTATGGATGCGTTAGAAGCCACGTATCTAAGGGTCAGACCTAAGCCCACAGGACAGTGTAAGGTTCCATGGGGCTGGATGAGGTGAAATGAGCATGTTCACTTTGGGTTTAATGGGTTGACTCGATTACCTCTTAGAGGGGCTTAGTTTCTGCTTTTGTATAATTGGAATCTGGATGCAAGGCTCACATCAGTGAGGCTGCTCAGCCAGGATGCTATGAAAGGGCCACTATGAAAGAAAGCCAAGTTCAAAAGTTGCACTGTTTGAAGGGATTGTGTGCACATTGGCCACCCACCCCCTAACTGTACTCCCCAAGAGATTCCCAGAGATATTCTCTTTATTGATACAAAATATTAGGTGACGGGTGCCTCGCTGTTCTTAAACATGTGCTGCCATATATAGCAGAGAGAGGGGTTCATGTGGAGAATGATTCAGTGGGATTAGGCTCTATAATTGTGAAATGAGTTCACCGTTAGCTGGTTACCAACCTGCACTTTCCACCTCTTGCACGAGGCCAGTGAGACAGAAATTCATACAGCATGTTAAAGGAGGTAGCTTTCTTGATAACCCATAGGCAGTAGGCGACTAGAGAATCCTCAGGTTCACGGGTACCCTGAGTCCAGCTAAAGGACTAACAAGAGCATTCTACTGTGAATTTTGCGTCAGGGGCCATGTGATTTGCTGGGCTGAAGCATTGTAGGACACATTGTCCAAGAAGGGACAAGAACACTGCCCAGTCTGTCCCAGCAAGCTCCCACCTTTCTAAGGATACTGCATCCCCAGACCTTTCTACTTTTATGCTTGAGAGTTACAGCAAGAAAATGTGCAAAGCCTTGTCACCCATGTCACTTGGTGACCTGGCCCGCACCAGCCTCTGTGGAATTACTGTACTGAGACCCAGCAATAAGCATAAATTGCCCCTAGGGATCTGTGATAATCACAGAGTTCCCAGTAGAGAAATAATAGGCAACACACTGAAAAAGTAGCAGGACGCACATTTTATAGGAATAGGAGACAGAAACAAAGTGGAATTCACCGCAGTGGAATGTCACCAGTGACATGGTATGAGTTCCTAGCTCTGGCCGCATCACAGAGGAGGAAAGATCACACTGTGTGGAAAGAACCCTAAATTCCAGCCAGAGCTGTTTTTTCCTGAGTTTTCTTCCTAACTGTGGCCAAGAAGACCTCTGGCTGTTTATCAGGATGACTGCTGTCACATCTCTGAGTCCAGAGAGGACTGGGAGCAGCTGCATTTTCGAAGGTGGGTCTGCTGTTTACTGCAGTAAGGAAGTCATACACCATGGAGAGCCACTGTCTTCATTGTCTTTGTAAGAGGGAGTTGGGATTGGTCAGGGTCCTACTACAGGAGAGGGAGGGAGAGAGAGAGAGAGAGAGAGAGAGAGAGAGAGAAAGAGACCAAAATGTTCAGCTCGTGCAATTAGGCAGATGAATGCCCAAAATCTGCAAGCTGAGAGTCAGGGAGAGTGGCAGGCCCATGCGAAAGTGGCCATCTGGCACAACTCCTTTCTAGGAGATTTTATCCTCATCTTCCATTCTGTGCATCAACCAACTGAACGGGGCCCAGCTGTCTCACAGTGCTAATCCACTGGACGCAGAATCCAAGAGTCAAGTGTCCATCTCATCTAAAACACCTCCACAGAAAATCCCACAGTAATGTTGGACCAGATATCTGGGCAGCCAGTAGCCCAGCTAACTTCACACATCAAATTAACTACCACAACTGAGGTAGTGTGTGGACTTGGCACAAATAATTTTGAGGTAGGTCAAGGGAGTAGTGAATTGTTCCCTATTGGGTACTATGGGAAAACAGGACAAAGTCTACCATCTGCTGATTGGCATTTTGATGCTTTTTATCTTAGAGGATGGATGAATGAGGAATGAGTGGATAAGAAAGATGTGAGATATGTACATAACACAACACTATTCATCCATAAAAGGACTGAAATCTTGTCCTTTGCAATAGCATGGACAGAAATGGTGATCATTATGTGAGGTGAAATGTGCCAAGCACACAAAGACATACACTGCATAAGCTCACTAACATAGAAAACCAGTCAGCCCTGTTAGAGTGGGGAGCAGAGCATGCTCACCAGTGGCTGGGCACAGGGGGAGAAGAGAGACAAGGTGGGAATCCGGGGGGTGGGCATGAAGTTACAGTTAGGTGAGTGGGTGAATCTCTGGGAAGCTACTACCCACCAGGTGACTGTCAGTACAATAGTGGACCACACGTCTCAGATAGGTAGGAGGAGGATTTGGAATCTCTTCATCATAAAGTAAAGTTAAACATTTGAGGAACTAGAAATATTTCTCTGATTTAAACATTATACAATACACACCTACATTAAAGCATCATATGATACCCCAACATATATAAAGCTTTCCTAGATTGGCAAAAAAAATTTTAAATCAGAGAAAAATGCAAATTCATTGTAATTTTTGTAAGGAAGTATCAAAGCTTGCATTCATTAAGAAGCTGTCATCTTGCAACCATTCCTGCTGTCTGGATGGAGTCTGCTAAATATTTTGATCTCACAGGTTTTGTTCATTCATTGAAGTGGTGATCTTATTATTGTCTCTTCCTGTCCCAGCAACTTCCACCAAAGCATGTGTGTGCTGTGAACCCTCTGATGTTAAGTTAGGGTCAGATACCAGAGCCTGGCTCTGAGCCCCAGGGCAGCTTTCAGAGAACAACTCTTGGTTCCACTGTTTTTATTTATTTGTTGCTTTCTCTATTATTTAAAAAATAATAGATACTGTCTCTAAATGGACACCAATCCCTGGAGACAAGAATAGGTGCTGTGGAAATCAAGACAGATGTGAAGTTTGGCTGAGGCATTTCATGCATGAGTAGCGACCACTTCCAAGAGATTTAGAATCTGGAGAGAGGTCACAAGCATTTGTTACCTCTCAGAATCCATGTACCAATAACAAGAGGGCTTCACCAGAGGAAGAGTCGAATTCCAGCACCCTGACACAGCCTCATCCCCCCCATCCCTGCCCAGACCATTAACCAAAAGCAACACAGCATGGGAGGACTGGAGAGAATAAAGGCACTATCAGCTTCTTGAAGAACACAAGAAACAGGCAAACCACCAGTGACCTTGTCTCTCTGGGTGTTGCAAAGGGTAAAAGTGACAAAACATGATGCATTTGTGGTGAGATACATGTGATCGAGTCCAGTTAAGCCATGTTGGTGAAGTTCATGGAGATCAGGTGTCTAGGGAGTGTCATAATATCCCTTCTAACACGAGAAATGTGGTGGTGCACACTGCAATTTCCTCTGAAAAACTGAAGGGAAATTGATGGCAATGTCTGAAGAAGTGTGACATTGGCCATCTTCCTCTTCTCCCAGCTATGATAACCATGCATCCTGGTTTGCCGGCATTAGTCCTGACGTGCGATGATTGTTTCACAAAATTATGAGTACCTACTTCCTTGTTTGGATGGCAAGTTTAAGGATATTTTCCCTAAGGAGACACTTAACGATATGCATAGAATTTCTATATCTCAAAGTTGATGAGCAATGATAGGAGTCAAATTTGCCATTGTTGGAATAAACTGCCTGGCAACTGAAGTGGAAAGGAGGAGATGTTTATTTGGCTCATTATTTCAGGGTTCAGTCTGTGGTCAGCTGGCTCCAAGGCAGGACCATCATGGTGGAAGGGAATGGAGGGGCAAGGCTGCTCACTTCATGGCAACCATGAAGCAGAGCAGGGCATCAGTGCCAGAAAGGAAAAGGGCCAAGGACCAGACATAGACACCACAATCGGTCCAGTCACAGCCAAGGGGATCCTTTACTGAGCCCTTGGGTGGCTCCTGAGCCAGACAGGTTGGCGCTGAGTTTAAACATCACAGAGATACTTCTAGATGGATTTGGCAAGATGAATCCTAAGCCTTTTCCCCAGTCCTCAGGCTCCTCCTGCCAGAAATGTTCTAGAGATGGAAGGCAGTTGCTTTGCTGTTTAGGGGCTCGATCAAGTTTGCAGGGGAGAAACTGAGTAAATGGTACAAGGAAGGAGAAATAGCACTAGAGCCCAAGAGATTCACCAAGGACCACTTAGCCCTCCACTTTCTGTGAGCCATGGAGTGGGAAGTCATGGGCACCCAGCACAACATGGACACTGATTGAGACAGAAAGGGACAGATGAGGAACCTGTGGGCCTGGGGCTCTCAAAGGAAACCAGAAACATCATGTGTGGCTCACTATTAAGCTATCAACTCAGTTCTCTGCATACTGAGTGCCTGTCGCCTCTGCCCCAAAGCTGCAGCCAGGTACCAGGACAGTGCTTGAGCATTTAGGTGTTCTGGCAACTGGCCTGGCATCGCCCCAGGAGAAACAGCCATCTGGTCCCCTGTGCTGGCCTGGATTGTCACCTGGATGCTGAAGGCAAGAGGTTTGGGCCTCACTGGAGAGTATCTAGGCCCCACAGATCCACTCTTCTCTCCTGGCTGCTCCTGCTGCAGATTCTGACTTGGGTGGACATTAGTGGGCTCTCACCAGGCCAGCTGATCAGTGCCCAGGGAGAACACTGAGGGCGGGAGCTAAACTATGGGATCGCGGTGTCCTCTCCCATCTGGTGAGGCAGAGCTGGCTGCATCTCTGCCATTGTCCTCTGCATGGCTCCACATGCCATGTGCTGGCATCTCACTCCGTGCCCTCAGGTTTCCTTTGCCACATTTACCAGCCTTAGGGTGCTGCCCAGTTTCTTATGGTTTTCCTGTGTCCTGCCTTCCTCTTTAGCCCATTTAATTCAACTGTTTTCAAATTACTCGAATGTGATGCCTGCTTTCTTTGTTTATCTTGTTGTGTTTTCCATGATCTCTGACTGCCGCGTGGGACCAGGTAAGCTGGTCCCAAATTGCCCTGGGAAAACTGTATTGCCTGACACAGGATGTGGAGTGCCCAAGGCTGGAGCTGCAGCCACCCTGCATGCTGGGGTTGCTCTCGTGGGGTTGGGAGGTGAAAGTAAATTCAAGTGAGCAAAGTGGCTTGAGAAGATTTTGAATGCCGATACTCTCCTCCAAACCCTTTTAGCTGAGTGACCTGCCAACCTCTTGCCAGCTCTGAACATTTTATTCCTTGGGAGAATAGAAAGTGTCTGGGCTGGAGAAAAGTTGGCAGTGCTGATGCTGTGATAAGCAGGAACAGCCATGGGGACTTTCCTGGACTCAGTAGCCAGCAGGAGCCCCAGACCACTTCCCCCTCTGTGGCCAAGTAAGCTGTCATATGCCTATTATCTTCAACTCAGTGCCCTACATGTGTTCTCTAGATAATCTAACCAGCTGAAAAACAAAGACACACACACACACACACACACACACACACACACAAGGTTTCCCCCACAAAAACCTCTCACTGGTCACTGTACAGTGAAGCTCTGATAGGACAAACTCCACAGGCTGAGCTGGGCTGATACCACTTCCTTTCACTGTGACTAAAATACATCAATTGCACATGTTAAAGGGCTCGGTGTGCCTTTCAACACATTCACACAAAGTGCACAGATGAAACCCAGCCTCCCTTTCCCGAGCCTGCTCCAGCCTGAATCACTGTACTACCGTCAGCTTGACTCTTTGTTGTTAGCTGCCACACCTGAGGGAGAGCATGGGCACTTGACTTTCTGTGTTGGGCTTATTTCACCTGACTTAATGTCCCCATTTCCACCCAATTTGCTACAAAGGACAGACTTCATTCCTCCTTGTGACTGTGTGTGATCTCTTGCCATATGTATGGCCTTCTCTTTACCCATTCTCCCAGGATGGGCATTTAAGTTGATTTCATATCTCAACCCTTATGGATAAGTCCACAATAAACACAGGCTTGCAAGTATCAGGTATCTCTCCTTTCTCTCCTTCTCTCTATTTTCTAATTTTAATTATGAAGAATAAGTCAAAGATTTCTAGATATAGGAAAAAACATCTAACTTGATTTAAAAACATGGAGAAATAGTAAATTGGAACAGTTTGGGCAGGGAGGAAAATCAGAAACACCTTACTATTAGCATATTTACAAATACAAATTATACTGTGTTTAGTACAAAGAACCTGAAACATTCCAAGGACATAAAAGAGCCTTGGGAAATTAAAAATATGACCTAAGAAATAAACAGCTAACTACAAGATTTGGAAAATAAAGTTGGAGATATTGTAGAGGAAGTAGATGGGCAAAAAGACAGATAATAGGGGAAAAATAATAATATAATTGTCTACCTTCTCATAATTGCTTCCTCATAATTGGAAGGTCCAATCGCAGAATAATAGGAAATCAAAAACAAGAAAGAGAAAAAAACACTGAAGTAGATGATTACACTATTAAGGGAATAAAAAGGAAATCTTTTTCTACAATTAGAAGAGTTTATGTACCTAACATTGGAAGAAATAGATTCATAGCAAAGTACCTCAGTAGGAAATTCCAGAGTAGTTATGACAGACAGGTTCCAGGGACAGAGAGGCACGTATCAATGTAAACAGTGATCTTGGAAGCAAGATAACAGTGAAATTACTTCATGAAAAACATAGAGGTTATTGAATGTTGTCACCAGGAAGAAATGATGGGTGTTGGGGAGGTAGACATGTTTAACCTAATTTAAGCACTGCACAATGTGTACATGTACTGAACCCCATTGATAAGAACAACTTTTATACTTTTGTGTATCAGCTAAAATAAGACAAATAAAAATTTCTAAAGGAACATAACATTCAAACTAGAAATGTACCCCCCAGCAAAATTCTAAACAACCTGATAGTAAAATAAAATTAAAATATTTCAAGTATATAAAATCTCAGCATTATCACAGTAGGTTACTCCATTTCTGGAGTTATTTCTGAAGAAGTAACAGAGGAATGTGCTGAAAAAATCAGAGAGTCAACTAAAATAATATTCAGATACAGGGACCAGGGGACATGATGCAGGAATGAGACAAATTTTCCCTGAAGTCCTCTCAGGGCAAAGGAAAAGCAGATGTAGGAGAGAGAAGGTCAAGACCTGTTACCAAGACACCACTGTGCTAGCTGTTGTATAAACATTTATGTTGAAGTGGATTGTCACAGACACCAGCTATACCTCTGTTCAAGAAATTAAAAATCACCAGCATCCAGAATTTTGCTTATGTGCTTTCTAGTCCATCGCTTCTTCTCTCGCCTCAGAATTTAGCCCACATTTTACCTGTTGATACTGTAGGATGTCTTTGCTTCTAATTATTAAACAAAATCATAAAGTCAATGTTTACATCTTCTCTCACAGCATCGCATTACATGGGGAATTGTACAACCATTGTTGTTCAGTTATAGAATTGCATGGATATACACTAATTTGCATGTCCATTCTACCACTGCTGAACATTTGGTTTGCCAGCTGTCTTGTGCTATGACAAATAAGGCTCCTGGCAGTAATTTGATACATATCTTGGGGATGTGCATGCACTTCCTTTGGATATTGATATTGGCTGCAAGGTTTGCCTGTGTCTAATGAACAATGATAAAGGTATTTTCCAAAGTGGCTATAGCAATTTGTATTCCTACCGTCAGTTTGTATGAATTCCTATTCCTTCACCAACATGAGCATCTGTAGTCCTTTTAACTTAGCTCTTCTGCAATGTAGGTGAGATTTTCTTTCTTTTTTCCTTTTACTTTTCTTTTTTATTTGGTACCGGGGATCGAATTCAAGCCCTTGAGCTTGTGAGGCATGTGGCAGAACCACTGAGCTAAATCCCCCGAAGGTGACATTTTCACATTGTGGTTTTACTCAGGTAATAAATGATGTAGTCAAAGTTATTGGATTCTGACATACACACTGTAGCCTAAAACTTGATGTATTAATTAGACCAATCCTATAAAATAAGTGATGTATAAAAATAAGTGATATAAAATGCCTAATTTTTAGTCTCATATTCCCAGTAAAATAGTCATATGGAAATATAGTGTCACATAATCTCTAATTATTTAAATTTTTACCACATAGGAATAGTTTATGCTGATTTCAGGGCAGAGATAATTTGGTGGAGAGAGAGAAAAAAGAGAGAGGAGAGAGGAATAAATTAAGAAATTATTCTCTTCATTGCAGATGTACCTACTCTGCTTTTTATCTTTAGCAACAAAATTTTCCTGAGAAAAATGATGCCATACAAGAAAATTCTCCAATTTCCTTCATCAATATAATTTAAACTTTCAACAGATGAGACCTAGAGAAAAAGAAGCTTACCTGAGGCCTGGGGATTTAGCTCAGTGCAGAAGATACATGTCTGAGAAGCAGAGCCCACTGGTGCAGGTCCTCCCGCAAGTCCCTGCTCAACCCCTCTGCTCCTCCACCCACTGGATAGTGTCTACCCTCACAAGGGAAAAAAAAACCCAGCTCCCTCTGCCACCTGATTTAAAGGTTAATTTTAGGGGGACTCCTTCACAGATGTATCCAGAATAATGCTTAAGTAGGCACCTGGGCAGTCTGTGGCCTGCCAAGCTGACACATAAATCCAGCCTTCAGAAAGTACAATTGTGAAGAGAGAGCTGGGTCCCTCTGTTCTCTGACTCCATGCCTGGGGTGGGTGTGCTTGGCACAGCTCTGTCTGCCCCTGAGGGACATTCATGCTGCAGCTCACCACCCTGCAATGAGGGCTTCTCCTAATTTTACTTTATAGTGGAAGGGCCAAAAAATTGATGCAATGGCCTGGGGGATTTAGCGTAGTGATTCTGCTGACTGCTCAGCAAGCACAAGGACCAGAGTTCAATTCCCGGCACCCAAAAAAAAAAAAAAAAGCTGAAGCAAAGTATTTTAAAAATATCCTCTTTTCATATCAACACAAGTAAAATACTAGAAGTCAAAACAACATTTCAAGTTAGTAGCAACTAGGTTTGAAAGTGTTGATTCAAGCGCTGAACTAGTATGGAATCCAGGAAAGCAAAAGGTTAGGTTTGCTATTCCCATCATTCCTCAGAGAGCAAAAATTAATAACTGTCTCAAGATTAAGACTATGTATAAAGGGAAAGTCCTTCGCTATTAATTATTTATCAGGAAAATGGCTGATGGTGTGTAACCAGGCAACCTCAGTCGGAATTTCCAGCAATGAAAGGTAATGATGCATGAACACTGAGATTTCAGGGGCCCTGAGTGTGGAGCACGCGAAGAGAACACGACGCTGGCAGTTCAGTGTGCATATGCCCCTGTTCCACGCTGACGAGGAGACAGTCCCACATGCTCACTTCGTCAAGAGTCACTGTCCTCTCCTGGAGCCCTCCCCTGCCACAAATGCATTGACCAGTGACACATTTCAGTTGTTTATGCACACAACCATCAGCGCGTTCATGAAGAGAGGAGGAAGAGAGCCAGGGCCGCCCATTCCCTCTCAAACTTCTGAAGCTTCTACAGCAGAAGGTGTAGTTAAGAGTTCCGTCTGGTAAAGCATCTTGGAAAAAAAGCACTAAAAATCATGGATATTTAGTAAATGCTGTAACCAGAAAAAACATGTTATCAATTTGCAATAAAGTTGTTCCCAAACTGATATATAAAATTTGTGTAATTTTATGTGATAAAATTAATCAATGCTAGAGGTATAGGGTCATTACAAAACTAAAAGTGAATTACACTCAAATTGAAAATGGTTTTCTCTCTCTCCCCCTCTCTCTTTTCTGCAGTGGGCAATAAACCCAGGATCTTTACATCAAGCTAAATTATCAGCCTATTCATTCATTCCTCCCTTCCTTCCTTCTTTCCTTCATTCATCCACCAACAAGGAAAGTAAGTAAGATGAGTAGCTCATGTAATTTCAGAAAATAAAGGTGAGATCTCTCTCATCAATACATTGTGGTGTGTGTGTTGTCGCCTTGGTCAGTTGTAAGGAAGGGTTGCTTTCAGGGCACTGTGAAAGCGTCTGCTACTCCTTGTCTGTCACCCCCAGGACCTGCTCCTATGGGGCAGCAGTAGAGAACATCCTCTTGCTTCCTGGTCACAGAGGGAAAATGACCCATCATTCTCCATGCCAAGTTGAAGTTGCATAATATTGAAGGACGACATTTTGAGTAGGAACATAAACTTGGTGCATATTTCACTGTGGGCAACATTTTCCTCACTAAGATCACATGACATTTCGAGGGTTAATCAGGTTTGTACACACTGAAAGACTCCTGTTTGAGTACTGAAGTACTTTGGCTTTCCTGAGTCCATGCAAGGATCTGAGCGATGTGAGGTGGGAGGTGAACGTGACCATGGTCCTGAGACTGAGGCGGGCGGGTGAATGGCACCTCTGGAGCCAGGTGAGGAGTGGTCCTCGTGCATTGCCTGTGAGCTTCAGTGTAACAACAATGCACAAAGGGTGTGAGCCAACACAGCAGTGAGGAATTAAATGAGTACCCATTACACTTCGGGGGGACCCTCTGGGGTGTGGTTCCCTCATAACCTTTCTCCTGCTTCCCTTTTCTGGAAATAATTTGTCACCTACATGTGTTTCTTTGAAGAGCATGCTTGAGATTTTATTTTATGATTGCATTCTACAAGAATTTTGAGTCATATTTTTCTATTGTATATTCTTCTACTCTTCACATTTTTCACACAAAAGCACGACTATAGTAGCCATTCACGTCCACGTTAATAGTTGGAGTCCCTTCTGAGATTTGACTCTAGGTCAGTATAACAATTTGTTTATTGGTTCTCTTTTTGGTGGACAGGATTGTTTTTGTTTTTTCCTTCTTTTTGATGTCATGGGCATTAATGCATATCTAAAGCATGTATGACCAGGTTCTTTTAAGAATGCTAAGAGTGCATCAGTAGTAGGTCATAGTCTCTTTGGGGTGAAACTTCTGTGATAAACAATCTGTCTTACTGCTGGTAGGTGGCACTTAAAATTGCCTTTGACAGAGTTTGGAATTTTCTGGTAATTTACCCTCATTTCTTGGTGTTTGCTGAGTTGAACTTTGACCCTGACGTCATGCCTATTTCTAATTGTGGTTTGTAACGACAATTCTCTCGGATACTAAATGTTCAGTATGAGCTGCCTGTAAGTCTTCTCAGTTCCTAATGATCCTAAAATATATTGTCTTTTTAAATTATTACAATATTACCCTAATGATGAAGACTACAAGACATTTAAAGCTGGTTTTGAAAAACAATATAGAAGTCAAATATAATTTTTAACCCACAAGCAGCCTATCATCCATCCAACATTCATAGAAATGGCCATTTTTTACCTACCACTCTTTCCTGCCAGTTCTGCTATATATCACATGTATGCGGTTCTTCAAAACACAAGAAGTTAAATTAGAACTATATGGCAAAGTGTTCCATATCATTCATTATCACAGAAAAGTAAATGAAAACTACACTTAGTTCCTGTGGGAAGCCTGCAGGATGGTTACAAAGCCTGACCACAGTGAGCACTGTAGATCACATTGAGAAACCAGACCTCAGTCCACTACCACAGCAGAGGGAGTGACGCTACACTCAGCTACTCTGCAGAATTAGATAAATTTGAAAATACATTGCCTTGCCCTAGGTCACATAGCTGCAGAATCTAAAGCATGGATGAAGATGTCCATACCTCACTGGGAAGATAAAAGTTCATGATTACCAGAAAGGAAATGAGATGTAAGGTCCTGGGATGTGGGATGTTAATTCCCTGCTACAGGGTTCCCCAATTAGTGCAGGTTACCAGGAGCAAACACGCTCAGAATACTCTGTGAGATGTAAACATTACAAAGATTATGTATTGGTTATGCCATTATTCTGTCTTTGCATAATAGGGAGATCATTCTTCTAGTTTTTATTTAGGTTTTTTACATTTTAACTCAGTAATCACTGCTTGAAATACCTAATGGACTTTAGTGCTTTTTTGAGTTTGGAGCCAGTACATTTAATACTGCTTTGGTGATTGCTGCATGTATAGTTTGTCCATATATGTATGCATTTTTCAGGTTTTGTACCTAAAGGTAAAACCATAAGATTTTCTGAGCCGTAACTGTATTTGTGACCGAACACAGATATAGGGAACTCATAAGATTGTCTCAGATGCCTCTTCATTTCAGCGACATTTTGAATACCTTATCAGTGCCATGTTGCTAATCTTGTTGGAATTTTGGTCTAGAGATACAAGTATTTTAATTGTCATTTTATATCTATTGATGTATTTTTAATATTTTTCTTTTTTAATGTGTTAAATTATACTAATAAAATGACAAATGTTACATGAACCTTACTTTCCTTGAATAAAGTTAATTTGCTTCTAGTATGTCATTTTAAAATATATTTCTGGACATTTTGTTCATTTTAAAAGAAGTTTCTGCCTGTATAAATTAGATTAGTCTCCAATATCTATTTCCCATAATGTTTTAGTTGGGTTTATATATTACTTAGAAATGCTTTCATTTTTCCTATTGTCTGAAAGAATGAGTAAAATATTAGTGTTATTACTCATTAAATATTTACTAGAGCTTACCATTATAATCATTTTGTCTTAGACTTTTCCTTGGGGAAGACTTTAAAGTAAGTTTTCTTAATATTCAAATTTTCTTCCTTCTATTTCAGTTTTGGTAAATAATATTTTCTACAAAGCTATATATTTCACATATTTTTCTATTTTATTTACTTGAAATTACTAACAATATTCTCTCATTCATTTTTAAATATCTGTATTCTGTTATGATGTTATCTTTTTATTATTGATTTTGGTTATATTTATCTTCATAAGTTCCCTTGTTCATTTTTTTCCAGGGGCTTAATCACTAATCACAGTTGTCTAAATCAAATATTCAATAGAATATGGAAAAATAATTACTTTTTGCCTCTCTTTATTATTCTACTTTTATTGGTTTGCATTATTCTGCAAAGAAAACTACTCCCTTATTCTTATTTTTGGAGAAAAACAAAATGTTCCATACATATATTGTGTGTGTGTATGTGTGTGTGTGTGTGTGTGTGTGTGCTTAAAACTTATTATTGGGCATTGCTCCAAGGAGCGCAGGTTTATTTCAAATGGAAAAATATTTATGGTCTAATATCTGAATGTTCTCATCACTAATTGGCCATCATTGCTTCTAAGCACTCCTAGAAGATAGAGTCAAGAAATACTCTTAAAATTCATGTATTTATTATCACACCTTGAATTCAATCTAACACTTTCTCATTCCTTCTCATATTTTCCCACTCCGTTTTTTGTGTTTCCTTTTCCTCATTGTAAAAACACTAGATACAAAAACATCAATAATTTTATTCTGCAATTCTATCTTACACTGCATGCAAAATAGTTTCAGAATTATATCAAGCTTTCTACATAAACTTCAAAGCTTTTCTGTAGTTTTTTCTCTCTTCTCAAATTTTCTTGAATATTCAAGCTGTGCTTATTTAGCCATATCCTCTCTGGAATAAATTTAGCTTCTTATGTAATTGTACCAGGTGTTTCCCTAAATGAAGACATCTTTCCAATATGAATAATTTCACTTCTCTCCTTGATGAATTATACTTGGTAAGTGATTTTATGAAATAGTTAATACAGTGATGAGAGAGTTATTCTTACCTTGATCCCAGTTGTGCTATGTGTTGATACATTGCATTTAAGTAGGATAGTAGCTACTGTTCTCTTTACAGATGCCATAACAAATTGCTACAAATTTAGCAACTTTAAAACATATATTATTTTATAATTTTCTAGGTCAGTAGTCCAAAACCAAGTCCACTGAGCTCAAATCCGGATGCTGGTAGGGTCCTGTCCCTTTCTGCCAGCTTTCAGGAGGCACTTAGTTCCTTGCTCATGTTCACTTTTTGCAGAAATTTAAGGACTTTTGTGATTAGACTGGGCCCACCCAGAGAAGCCAGGATAATCTCACCAGGTTAAGATCCTTTACCTGAATACCATGAGCAGATTCCTTGCTGTCCTGGGAGTTAACACTCACAGGTTCTGGAAACTAAGGGGTCAGGATATGGAAATATTGGCAACACTAACTCTGGTGCTGTTCATCAAGTTAAGGAAATGTAATGCTATGCATGGGTGGTAGAATAGGTACTATCGTTTTACATTTTTCTCAATCTGAATTGCTAATACTTTGCTGAAGTTTTCTGTGTCAGTGTTCATAACACATATCCGTTTGTACTTCTCTGCTTTTGTAGCCATGGTTTCTTGTTGAAACTTAGGAAACAACAGGCCAAGGACAGTGCTTTACTGCTGCACTACAGCAGCAATAGTTCCGTCTCCCTGACTTTCTCCTCCCCTTTCCTGGGCCCTCTTCCCTCCCAAAGCCCAGAACCACGCTTTCTCTGAACTTTCCTTCTCTACCTAAGGCCACAGCCAGCAAAGCAGGACCTTTCTGAACTATGATTCACCATGGAAGATTGAATTTGTATCACACAAAAGGAGACTGAAAAGCAAACACCACGCCCAGAGGCCAGAGGAGTCTGTCCAGGGGGTTGTGTATTCTGCAGCATCAATGCTCATTTATTCCCCTTTATTGCCTATAGCCCATATACTAGGGTAGCTCAGCCCTAGGCATCTGCTGCTTTCTTCAGTTTCACATTCTGTGTGTCCCGCGTTCGTGTGCTTCCTCAAACACGGGTTTAACTTTTCTCCTGTGAGTTCTTGTCAATAAACTGCATCAGAACGAAATCACAGACCTTCAGAGGGAATGTTCCCATGCCCTCAGCCTCGCTTTGGTGTCAGAATGATGCTGGTGTCATAACAGGCTGAGAGCCATTTGGGCACAGGGACTGGGAGGCTGGGCCTGCAGCTGTCCGATGGAACCTGGAAGCCGCGTGGAGCTGGGCATCTCTGCCTTCAGGTATTTCTGTGTCTGTCTCTTTATGACCTTAAAACTTCAGGTCAGATCCCTGCTCAACTCTGCACTTAGGCTGTTAATCACCTGAGGATGATCACAAGGTTAGTCAGCCCTCGACTTCCCTCGCCTATCTCATTTCTCAAGACAGAGGAAATGAAGACAGGAGTAACTAATATTTGGAATTTGCAGGTCATCTCCCTGCCAGCCTTCACAGTACTCAGTTCTGTCGCAGGGTGGTTTCTGGATGTCTGCACATCATCACCTGAGAGGGCCACGTGTCTGGACCATGAGGCGGTGGCTCCGGTCGCGGGGTCATTGTCCCTGCTTGGGAGGAGCCCTCGGCACTGGCTGGACTGGGAGCTTCCACTTTTCCTGGGATCCGAGGTGACTACTGGTTTTGCTATTCTTATACCTTGTTTTTTGCTCACTCCTGAGGAATCTGTGGCTGTTGTTTTTATCGTGGAATGATACGAGTTAAGGATTTTTCTTTTTTAAGTACATAGATGTTCAGACTGTCAATTTCCGTTCAGCTCTGTTCTGCTCTACTCTAAGTACACAGCTATTTTCCTGAGGTTATCAAATTTACTGCCCAAATTTTTACATATTTCTTTCATATTCTCTTAATGTGTGGAACGTGATAATTTTCCCTCTTTCATTGCCAATATTGGTAGCTTTTTGTTCTCTTACATAGTTTAAGACTTTATCAAAACTCTCAACAATGTTAATTGTTATTTTTCTTTATCATTTTCCTATTTTAGCTTTTTTTGTGTGTGTGGTACTGGAGGTTGAGCCCAAGGCCTTCACACTGAGCTACAAATGTGCAACATGCCCAGGCTTTTTATTTTGGGGGGAGACACCCTAAGCCACTAAAGTTGCCCAAGCTGGGTTTGACCTTCTGGTGACCCTGCCTCAGCCTACCAGCATGTGCCACTCTGCTCACCTACTTTTGCAATTTTTGTCTTAATTTAAATATTTTCCAGTAGCTTTAGGATTGATTTATTTTTCTGTTCCTATGCTCTTATGATGGAAATTTTTAGTGTTGAATATAAACATGTCTTTCAAAATTATTCATGTTTTCTCCCACACCCTTGCCAGGATTTACTTTGTGATTTCTTCATAGGCATTCTAACTGGGGTGAGAGGGTAACGCCTCATAGTTCTGATTTGTGCTTGAAGTTCCATCATATAACCTGGGAGAAAAGAATGTGCTTATCTGCATTTGTAGAGGAGATAAAAATAAGGTTCCTTTTGTTCCCTGTGGGCCTTCACTGATATGGAATGAGGCGCAGAATAACCAAGGGAAAAACAAACAATTGTTTGTAGATATATACATGGATGGATAGATAGATAGATAGATAGATAGATAGATAGATAGATAGATAGATAGATAAATAGATGGATGTGATATTCGGCCAAATGCAGAAACCTCTAATAGATAGCTTTGATTTCAAGCTTATACATCATCTTCAGCTGAAGGAAGGAATGAGATCGGGCAGTGGGAGGCAATAAGGAAACTCCTGGTCAAGGTTAAGGTTTGTCAAGTACAGGAAGCTTAGGGCCTTCGGTACTAATCCAGTTCCTGAGAGCCGTCCCTCCCCTGCGCAGCGAGGCAAACGCCTAGCCAGTGGCCAGTGCTTCATCGGGGAAGTTTGACTTGCAAGAGGGCAACAGCACTCATTTCTGGAGTTTCTCTGTGACTGAGATTTTCAAAACAATCATTATTTTAAAGAGGTTGAGCTAGCATATTCTAATCACCTACATACCAATTATTTCTTGTTTGTTTTTTACTGGGGATTTTTTTTTTGAGAAATGTTTTAATGTTGTCTTGCATATGAGTAGCACATATCTTATTATGATTTCTTCTCCGAGGATGTTATAATTTTTGTTCATAAAATAAAAGAGGATTTCTCTTTCTTTATTTCACCTTTTTAGGTGCTTGCTTCAGCAGCACATTTCACCTTTTTAGGATTTAGTTTTTGACATAGACAGGGTATTGATTTTTCATTAAAAATTTAAAATTCTTTCAGTGATTTTTATGATTGCCTTTCTAGTTTCCAGCCAGGTACTGAAAATTATTGATTGCATCATTAGCCAATAGAAAAATTTAAAACTCAAATTTTTATAACAATATTTGTTGTTCTCACATGTGAATGTAGTTATTCAGTTCTCCAAAATAAGTTTAAATTATAGTGGACAGTTTTGCCTTAAAAAACAAGAGGAAAGACCTGCAGCATTATCCCCGTAAGTAAGTTGCTGGCTGTTTAGTTAAGAATATTAACATATTTATCATATTAAAAAATGACCCTTCAATTTCCATTCTATTGAGCATTTTATACATGAATAAGTAAAGTTTTAAAGGCCTTTTCAAGTTTTATGGAGAAAACCGAGCTATTTTTATCTTAGATGAAATAATATGATGAATTATGTAAATACTCTCCTATTAGCCAGATCTACCTTCCTTGTACAATTTCTTCTTCACCTTGATATATTATTTTTTCATATGCTATCAATTCTGTTTGCAAATTCTGCATTGTTGTAGCACAGGGAATCGATATGGAACTTTCTCCTTCGCTGACCTTTCCATATCGTACCTCCACTTTTGCCCATTTGTGAGATTCTCCACCGCATTGTTTCTGGAACACTGTGTGCCAGTAGAACCACATGCCTTCAAAATGCTTGTAGGATTCTTGCTCAAAAAGATGTGCTTGTTGGCTTTCGTAGAAGTTCTTGGAAGCCTCTCAATTGCTTTTTTCAGAGAAACTGTCTTTTCTAGACAGACTCATTTATAGCATACTAAAATTTCCTAGGAATTTCTCTATTTCATTTTCATTTCCAACTTTATTTTCAAAGAGTTATTCAAATTAACCTGCCCGCCCCCTCGTACTGGGACTTGACCTAGGTCTCCATACTGAGTTATATCCCCAACTTTTAAAAAAATTATTGTTTTGAGACCAAGTCTTACTAAGTCACTAAAATGACTGTGTTGGAGTGGAGCAGTCCTCCTGGCTCAGCCTCCCACAGTACTGGGGCTACAGATCTGACCCCCCACACCCTGCTTGACCTCTGTGTTTAACTAATGGTCAACTTGGAATGCCCAGCTGAACTGAGTCAGGGTGGTTCTGGGTGTGGAAGACCCACCTGAGGATTGTTGCCAACAGCATAGAAAGAGAACTGGAGGGGAAGATCATGTGCTGTTGATTTTCTGGGAGAAGCTTGCTGCTGCAGCTGGTTTTTCTGATAGGAGCTCAGCTGTTGACATTGTCAGAGGAGCTCAGGTCCTCGCTGTCCCTGGGAATGGCTGCTGTTTTCAATGAGAGAGCTCTGGTTTTCACCTTAAGCGTCACTTCCTGGCTCCAGTGCAGATCCCTCAGCTGGTATCACAGACCCTTCCCCCAGCTGGTGCAGGCTTTCTGGCTTCCACCCCTGGACTTTGGTCCTTCCCAGTGCAGATCCTCAATATGGACTTGCATGAGACACTGCCATGGGCTCTAGGTCCCTGGCTGGACTGGTGGAGGCCACTGCCGTGGGATCCAGGCCCTTGGCAGGAATCTTCAGGTCTCTAGTGTGCAGACAGATCTCTTGGACTCCTCTGCATTTGACTTTTTTGGTGAATATTTTTAAATAATCCTATAAATAATGTCTTCCTTATTGTCTATTCTCTTGCAAACCCTGACTAAAACAACCTCTCATTTTAAATAAATCCATGTTGGAATTACTATTTCTCACTCATCACACCAGCCTTGGGTATTAGTGTTTCCCAATTTTTCTTCATTATGCATCTAGTGATTTATCTATGTTGTTAAAAATTTAAAGATCTTTGTTATGATTTGTTTTGTGGTTCTATCAATTATCTCTCCATCAGTTCCTAATTTTGCCTTTATTATTTCCTTCCTTCCACATTTTATTTTTCTTTTTTGCTTCCTATATGTATGAACTGAGCATCTTATTCCTTTATTTTCATCCTCTCATTTGTATCCCTATAAGTATTTTCTTCTGAAGCTGTTTTGTTTTTAATTTCATAGATTTTCATTGTAGTTTATTCAATAATACACTAATTTTTAGAATTTGAAAATTTGAATTTTGTATCTCTAGAATCAAAACTAGGTTAACAGTTACACATTTTTCTAATACATATGAATTTTTAAAAGATTTTGTTACTACAGTGCTCATATTTTAGTGCATTTGAGGGCTATTTTTTCTCACTTCAGTTAATATAGTGGAGATTTTCTGGCTTTCAAAAATGAGCATTTTGATGAAGCACTGAAGTGTTCTTTTTGAGGAGTGTGTTCACTGCTATTGAGATAAGATAAGAAGCACACACAATTTCACAGATTTTTATCATTTATCTCACATATTTTAGTTCTGCATTTACACCTATCACTATACTTTGGATTGAAAGTCTGAACTTACTGTTCATTCCCTGTTTTTTCTTCTGTAGCTCCTACTTTATGAAATGAGTGCTGTGTTATTTAGTGCACTGATATTCATAACTGCTGTGTCTTCAATTCACATTATGCTTTTTAAATAGTAAAATATTCTTTGGAGTCTTTATTGTTCTGGCTTCTTCTTTCCTAGCATTGGGATTACATCAAATATTTTTCAATTATTTGCATTAATTTTTCTAACTTTAGCCATCCATTTAGTTTTGCTCACTTTGTACTTGCTGTGTCTTATAAATAGGATCAAACTGGTTATTTGAACCAATTATACTTTTTGCATATGAGTTAAGCAAATTAATATTTATGAAAATAACTGGTATAATTAGCCTCAACTGTATCATAATATGATAAATCCACAAAAACACTGTGCACTTAATTATGTTCGTTGTAATTTTTCCTTCCTGTGATTTTCTTTTATTTTCTTGATAATTCATTTTGTTTATGTGAAATGTCAAGTAGATGACTTTAATTATACCTTTGATATTATAGTCAGCTCAGTTTTTAGTTTTAGTGTCTACTTTTTGTTTAATCACCTTTAAATAATATTCTTTGGCTGTCATCTTTTTCCAATCATATATTTATAAGTTTGTACAACACTTTTCTCTCTTGCTCTCTTCCTCTAATTTAAGTTGTTATTTCTACTGAATAAACCACATACTGTTTCTATATTATTTCTCCACCCTAGGCCAGCTTTAAAAATCTCAGACTTTCAATTGAGCTTAGTCAATACTGACTGTCACCACCTCATCTCAGTCATCTTTTAGCAGATGAAACATTTCCATTAAATTCTTTAGAAAGTTATTGTAAAAGTACTTCTTGGCATTAAGGAAATGCAATTTTAAACCACACTGAGATAAGACTCTTATATCTTAGAATGGATTTTTTAAAAAATGAAACCGCTGAGCTCTGGCATGGATGTAGGATAATTTCTAAACGTTGCAAATGGATTGCAGAATGGTGCAGCTGCTTTGGAACAAAATATGGCTGTTTTGTAGAAAATGAAACACACACTTGTTATGTAACCCGCAATCACACAGCTAGCCATTTACATAAAAGGAATAAAAATCAAGTGTGAGGAATAATAACATGAGGGCTATTTTACTTTTGGCTTTATATTTCTATATACAGTGACAATTTGTCAATTTTAATCAATTTAAATAAATCTAAAGAGAATTGATTTATTTATGTTCATGAGACTTCATCCAAAAGAAAGATTGTTATGCTGCTTATTGTTGACATATAGATACAAAGTTGACAATATTTTGATGTTATCCAACCAAAATGCAACTAAGCAATGTCTTTGAATGGTATGGACAGAAGTTTTCACAGTTTTCTGTATGGCACCTGCAAAACCAGATGATCAGATGAAAGGATTGATTTGCTTTTAAGCTATGCTCCAGACTCCATGAGCTCCACTTCAAATCACTCTAACCCCTACGTGGCTCCCACTTTAGGTTGGAGGATCATTCCTACGTTCCTCTGCTTCCCTATGGGGAATGATATTTGTATTATTAGCCTCACAAGTGGCTTAACATCTATGCTCAGCTTGTAAGCTTCTTACCGTCTCTTTTGGAAGGAAATTCAACAGGCAACCCTAGAATTGTCAATCATTTCTAGAGAAAATGGGGCCCCAAATGCTGGGCTCATCTCTCCCTGCTTTTATAGTTCTTGATTATCTCAGGCATATTATTTATCATTCAGTCAATTTAATATTACTGACTATGGAACAAATGGAAGTGATACATGACCAGGCAGTGTGCAACGGAAAGATCATAGTATCCCATCTGTGACATTCTTAGATTTCAATAGTGAGTCCAATCACAAAAAAAAAAACCACAAGAAACAAAAAACCTTCTATAAAATGACTGGCCTATAATGTTAAAAACTGTTGTGGTGAGATAATATACAAAAACTCAAAATGACCACAATCCCTTTCCTCTGGAATGGCTGGATGTAAAAGGCAACATAACAATCTAAAATCTCATCCTCATGTACATTCTGCAGAAATATTTATTCCAAAGTGATGAGCTGTCTGAAATTATGGCTCACAAAGGAAACTTCTTTTGTTAACAACCATTCTCAAGCCAGGGATGTAACTTGGGGGCAGAGTACATGAATAGCTTGGGTGAGGCCACGGGTTTGATCCTGAATCACATAATAATTAATAATTACAACAATAATTCATCAAATAACTTTCTATTAATATATTCAGAAGGCAGAAAAGGAAAAATGTGGCCTTTTCTATATGTTAGTAGCTTATTTGAAACAGGTCAGCATGAGGATTATCGGCTTTTCACAAGTTTCTTATCTCAGAACCAATTCATCAGCAATAACTTATCAAATTCACTCTAAAGCACAGTCATCTCATGCACATACAGGCCTCTGGTGCACCCCAAGTAGGTTCCTTGTTCTGTTTTCAGGAGGGACCCAATTCCAGACACCCCCTCCAAATGCGAGAAACCTGAAATGCAGAGGGAAATTCTCAAGGGCTAAGTCATCCCAGCAAATCCTACTGCAGGTAACATGCATTTGTTCACAAATCTGAAACTTAGCCCAGAACTAGGTTCAGTTGTAAGTGTTATTAGGGATAGAAAGTGTTAGCAGGTATATGAAGCTCAACAGAAAAAATACTGAATTGTTACCCGAGAATATGAAGAAGATAATGGCACTGACACTATTGGTCTGAACCCGAAGTTCCCTAAAGCATATAAGAAATGACAAAACCCAATATTCAGGTAGAAAGGGTAGTGACTTACAAAAAGTTCAGGGTTGTTGGGGGTGATGATGCTGAAGTCGGAAACATTGCTACTTTTTTGTTTTTTATTATTACCAAGAATTAATCACATCACACAACAAATAAGCCTTGGCTCCTGAGGTTCCGAAAACATTTCATTTCATCAGTTCTTTTTATTGCTGGTTTGTTAAATTTTAATAGCTAGTAAGGTCTATGCTGAGTTAATCATGACATGTGACCCATGAATTTGCATCTACAAAAAGGTAAATTTCTCCTAAGTACCATGCTGCACATCACACAAGCCCGTCCGTACATCTTCAAGGGTTAGGAGTTACCGACCTACATAACGCAGCAACCTGCACTTCACAGTTCAATATCAAAGATGGATTTTAACCCAAAAAGAACATTAACTTGATGGTGTTTCTTTAGAACTTTATCTCAAATGAAAAAATATGTTCCTTTTCAATATTTCTCATAATAAAGTTGGAAAGTCTAAAGAAATATATACATAGAGCAATTTCAAATGCCTCTTTACTCATAGCATTTTACAGATTATAAGACAACTTGTAAGAAATCAAATTCTTATTATAGGATAAAACATGCATTCTGTAAATAATTCAGAGAGCCAAAAAAGCTAATCTAATTAATCCTATTTTCCAAGTAAAATTAAATGGAATCATTTTTTAAAAACAATTTTAGGCACACATGTACCTATTTTAAGCTACCATCTTACTACACGTTAGATCTACTGCTTCCTGACACTTTTTTTTCCTTTGTTTTCATGACTCATGCTCATTCTATTTCTTAGAAATATCGGTCTTTACAAATGAGTCTCATCTGAGAATTCTCAGATATCTGCCAACCACTGACTGCCCCCAAGCCAGGAAAGAACAAGGCTTTTTGAGGTGGCCGAGGGTATTGGCCCTCACCAGAGCTGGTCTTTGAGCAGGTTTCAGTCAATGGCCTGGGGCCTTTGAGAAGTTCATCTTTATTACAAGCTCCAGATCAGGAAGAAATTGTGACTTACTCAGGAAAAGCAAAACAAACAGGAGATAATAAAATGATAGTAGGAAAAAAACCTACCAATATAAAATTCAAACCCTTCACAAATACATTTCCAGAAAGAAAAAGAAGGAAGAAATTTTGACGTAAACAAAATGTGAATGAAAATGTGACCCACAGACTATTGCCTAAAGGAAACACTGACAGGAGTTCTTCTGGCAAGAGAAAGATTATCTTCGATGGAAAGTTTGAGAGTTAGAGTGGAACAAGAAGTAAAGAATTACATAACTCACTTAGCCTAATTGGCCTTAAAGTCAGGTCTCTAACCTCCTGTCCAGTGCTCCTGCCAGATTTCCCGTGGCACTTTGTCCCCAAATACTGAGAAAAACATTGTATTTTCTTCTTCCACGTGCGAAAATCCCCAGTTAGTTCCTCTCTGTGTCCTGAAGATTGTGACAGCCATTTTCCCTAAGATTGATGATGCTCTATTCATAGCGCCCGCATGGTTCATGCAGCTGTTTCCTCAGCACTCAGGGTGTTCCTCTCCATAGGTGCCCTAGGAACAGAGATGAGACTGATGTTCCAGTCTCACAGTGGACTGCAGTAATGTGCCAAAGGGTCTGAGGATCGCCCAACCCCATCTGTACTGTTTAATGTACAACATGTTGGAAAATACAGGAGCTGAATTTTTAACCCACGTCCAGCTGGGTGAGGTCTTGTGAGCGTTCTGCCTCATTAGTAGAAATAGGTACCTCCTATTCCTAGAGATCTTTGCATAGCATGTGCTGGAGAGCTGCCCCAGACTCTTACTCATGCTGAAATCAGGCAGACAATATCAGAAAGATGTTAATTTGTACTTATTCCTTTCAGATGCAGTTTTTCTTCATCAAATGCATAAATGGGCTGGGCTGAACACAAATTTTCCTCTATTTGAAAGTAAAATAACTTATAATACTCAAAGTAAGATTTGTACCTTAAAAATAATGCTTTTGTTATTCAGCCCATTTTAGGTACTTACTCATCATACCAAGTACCTTAGGGACCAAAGAGAATAGTAGGAGGAAAGAAAATGACTTTAACTATTTCCTCCAAGTTCTTCTTACCTTTTCAATAGAAAGATGGAATTGACTAATACTATGCCTTAAACATAAAGGTATCACCCTGTCAAACATCACCTGATTTGATTTACGTGGTTGCTCCAGTTTCTCCTCAAAGAATGACTTCTTGAAGCAAAAATGATAGTGATATGTTCATAATTTTTCTCTTTAACTTAGCCAACAACAATGTCATTTACCATCAGATTAAAATGTGCCTATCGTGTTCAGTCCTCCCCATTGCATCTCCACCAAAGGATTCCCTCAACTCAACGAAAAGCAGGAGACGCTGATTTCTCACCTCCGACAGGAATGTCCTCTTTGTCAGATATGTGTTGAAGTGCTTTAAAAATAATTACACCCTTTGTCTCCTATGGAGCCCTTTAGTTGCATTAGATTGATCACAATAAAAGACATAGAAGGAGAATGAAGTTAGATGATTCATTTTATAAAGAATTCTCTCATGTCATATTTGAAAGCCAACAATATATATATATATATATATATATATATATATATATATATATGCGGAGTTAATGAAAAGCTCTCAAATATACCCTGACGCATGACTTTCACAACACCCTGTCAGGTTCACAATAGCCTCTCTCAGGGCCTCTGACCCTTGCTTCACAGTATATGTTAATCAGCATCCCCTTACAATGCAAAACAGAGCTGACCATGTATTCGAGCTTCTTAATTCTTTTTTTTTTCTTTATTAAATATTGTATTACTATATAATTAGATACATGATAAATACATTCATTGGGGGGAATTGACACAAATAAGTATCACATCTCAATCTTTTTTGCCTCCTCTTCTCCTTTTTCCTGTCTCCTCTCATTCCCAGACCTCCTTCCACTGACTATTTTTCAATTCATTTTGTCCTTACTAACATTGAAGCTAAACATCTTTTCATATTGTTTACTAATATTATATTGAATTTATTTGTATATTTTTGACTCAGTTGTTGGTTTTACTTTTATTAGATTACAGAAACTTTTTGTATTTTAGGATTTTAATCTTGTGTCTGTGAGAATGTTATCATCTATCACTTTTCCTTCAAATTTGTTTGTTATCTTTGTCCTAGAAAAGTTTCTTATATCTATATTATCAAATAGGTCAATCTTTTTATGCAGTTTCTAAGTTTTGCATTAATTATAGTCTTTTTATAGTAGAGTATTTTTACAGATTTTAATTTACAGTTGCCTTTTCAAGCCATCTAAATTATACCTTTCCTTATAAGGAGTTTATTTAATATTTTCCTTGTCAGTTTGCATTTGACCCCACTATTCCACTGCTGGGGATCTTCCCCAAAGAATTAAAAGAATCATACCACAGTGATACATGTGCACCCATGTTCATAGCAGCGCAGTTTGTAATAGCTAAAACTTGGAAACAGCCCAAATGCCCATCAACTGGAGACTGGATAAAGAAAATGTGGTTTTTTTATAAAATGGAGTACTACTCAGCCATAAAAAATGAGAAATTAGAGACATTTATAGCTAAGTGGATGCACATTGAGGCAATACTCTTAAGTGAAATAAATAGGACACACATGTGTAAATACCAAATAGTTTCTCTGGTGTGAGAAACTGAAAGTGTAAATAAGGACTAAATGTATAATAGGTCATGTGAAATAGGAAGAAAAGGGGCAAAGGGGAAGGAAGTGGGAGGGCTAAGGGAAAGGATAGAAGGGAATGGGATTAATATGAGAAAATGGAAAAATAGGAACAAAATTTTTGTAAATAGGGAGGGCTGGAGAGGTTGAAGCGAGGGCTGGGCAAGGGTGAAAAACAAGAACCAAGAGAGACTATGGAAAGGTGCAAATTTCCAATGATGAATGTCATTATATTGTATAACTAAAATGTACCAATGATTAGAATGAATAATCGCTAATGTAAAATAGGAAGAAAAGCTTCTTAATTCTTTAAAGAGCTTTAGTCACAAAACCTTGTTTGGAAGTATATTTTTCCTAATTGCCATTGAAAAAACTCTGTATTCAGGTCTGGATAGCCTATCTATATATGCTAAATATGTATATATATATGGAATATGTATATATATTTTCTTGAACATTAACCAATATTTCACCTGTAAAACTAATATGCATAAAAAACTAATATGCATAAGGGTTTTGATGATTACTTCATGGATGTGTAGTCACACTGTCTCCATTCCTTTCTTATCTAGGTACAAAATAAGCAGTTAAAAATATAATGAACTGCTGAATCCTGGCCCTTTGCTACACCATAGTTAAGAAGCCCTGGGAACTCAAACAGTACATGTTCACTCACCCCATTCCCTCCCAGACCCTTCTCTTCTGTAGAGCACACAGTATGTGCATCAGAGGAGAAACGGAAAAGTGTCAAGCCTAAAACCTAGATAAAGACCCACTGTTGGCAGGAGATGATAAAAGAAAAATCACTCTACACCTACAGAAGGCACAGGAAATACAACGACCCCAGATGTGTTACTATTAGGACAGGTTTCACTTCGGCAGGCAGATGCGGGAAGCTCTCTTGCACCAGACCAGCCCCAAACACCTGGCACCCTTGTTTGCCCTCAAGAAGGAGGAGGACATTATGGTGCAGACTCGGGGCACACAGGGCTAATGAGACCTGGGGACCCGGGACAAACAAGGACACCTTGCCTTCCACTAGCAAGCTGTTGAGCAACGGCAGGCTGTGATTTCAGGTCTAGTATGTAAAGTGTGGAAGTCACACCTCCAACCTCATAAGAAAAAGAAACACTGAACAAACTGAAACCCACCAGCCCTTCTTAGATCCATTAGGGAAAAATCACAGGGTAGACGACAGCCCGAGTCCTGGGGAAAGTGGTGTTCACAAGGAGCCACGCTTGCCAGGAGCAGAAGCTCGGGGGCACAAGTGAACCATGAGCACCTGTGGGCCCTGGACCGTGACTCAGGAATTCAAGTCCACGTGAGAGAACAGCAGGCGAATGGTGAACAGACCAGTGCATCTATCCATGTGAGCCATCAAAAAATGCAATCTCTTGCAAATGGGAAGGAGACCGATAGATGGGGGGAAGAAGAACTAAGATGTGTCACGCACATGTGCCAATCCCCCTGATGAATGCAATCATTGTGTATAACAAATATCTATTCATAAAAATAAAAATTAGAAAATGAGGTGTCAAGCACTGAAAAGACATAGAGGATTCCTAAATGCATATTACTAAGCAAAATACCCAAATATGAAAATGCTACACAGGCTATGATTCCAAATACAAGGAGTGATCGAGGATTCAAAGATCACTCAGAGAAGTTCAAAATCTATGATTAATTGGCTAAAAACATGTAGTGGAACATGGGAAAGTATGTATAAAATAATGAATTATGAATTTCAGCAGATGCATGAAAACTGCAAAAGTACTCTGAAGAAAATGATAGAAATAAATATACAAAATTGGAAATCAATTTTTTCACAGGCTTATTGGTAGTCTCAAATTTGCTAAGAAAAAATAAGTGAATTTGAAAATACGACAACAGTAATTACCTAAACTGAAAGACAGAAAGAGAAACAGAAGGGATTTTTAAGGAGAATTTAGCAGTACTGGACAATACAAAATGTTCTACTGTATTCAGAGTACCGAAGACAAAAGGGAGAAAAGTTACAGAAAAGTAAATAGTTGAGAATTTTTTAAAAAGTACTGAGAGATATGAAATCACAGCCCCAAGAGTTTCAGAGATTAACAAGGGGAGAAAAATGTTTCCTGCACAGCATTGTAAAGAGTTACAAAGAGAAGAGAGACGTTGGAAGATAGGAAGAAAAAGACGACACATTATACACAGAAAGGCAATGGTCGGTACTAGAGTACACTTCTAGTTAGAAGCTATGAAAAATAAAAGAGAAGGTAACATCTTTACAGTACTGAAAATAAAATACTAAAACAGAATTCTGTACTCAGTAAAAATGTCTCTCAAAAATGAAGGTGGAGTAGTAGTCCCAAAACAAGCAAATTAAAACAGTATTTACTTTCTGAAGATCTGAATTAATGTAATATTAAAGACTTTCATCACAAGAAATAAAATATTAGATAGAAACTCAGGTTTATACAAAGTGAATAGTTTCATAAATGGTGACTACAAAGAAAACTTGAAAATTGCTCTCAGTTTTAATTGATTGAACAGGTAACTAACAAATAGCGCTAAGAATGTTTTGAGTAATATTTTATGAACTCTACATGAACATTCATGACAACACAATACAATGTGAGGGTGAAACTGAGAGAATATTATATTATAAAGCTATTACATTATAAATGACATGGTGTAACATGTTTAAAATGGGACAGTAAGAAATTTAACTTTTTATTACAAAACTTAAGAAATACTAAAAAAACAAAAAAGATTGGTAACTAATAGGGCATACTGGAGATAAATTAAATCACAAAAATAGTCCATTAATCCAGAAGAAGACAAAAAAAGAGAAAAAGAACAGAATAGATGAAAAATCAGTATTCATCAAGATGGTAGATTTACACATTAATCATTTACTTAAATGTAAATGTAAATGGTGTAAACATAAACACTAAATGATATTTTTTTAATCAAGTAAAAACAAGACCAAAAACTGTGTATGACTTTTTTTTTTTTTTTGGTACTGGGGATCAAACTCGGGACCTTGAGCTTGGGAGGCAGGTGGCAGAACCACTGAGCTAAATCCCCAGCTCCAATATGACCTTCTTTGAATGTCTACATATAAAACTCCTTTATGTTAACACTGAAACAAGAAAAGCTGAAAGACTGGCCTTCAGGACCCTGCAACTAGAAGAATGAATGTCAGCTCATATTACAGATGAAGAGATGCCAAACTTAGCAAGCTAACAACAAAACAATTCTGTTTATTTTTCAATTCAGAAAAGACAGCCAAATCTGGTCAGAAGGCAAATATCTAGTCAGCAGTCATTGGGTAAGGGTGGGATTATTTTTGACGGGATAAGGGATATTTTAAGGGACAGCATCGCCCCTCATTTAAGGTATCTTTTTCCACTGTTAGCATTATGCACCGTCAACCACAGTCAAACGCATATTAGTATTTATCTTGTCTCCTTCAAGAGAGACTACATTTACATAATGTTTCACAGCAAACTGTTACAACCGTCCTATTTTATTATCACCAATCTTGTGCTGTGTCTAATAAATGAGTTAAACTTTAACATGACTGAGTGTATAGGAAGCTAGCAGTCTATAGCAGGATCTCTATCACCTGCTGAATACATCCCCACATGATAAGAAGGAAGCTCCGTTGTGAAACACACAGCTGGAGGATTGTGCCATGTATGTTGTTGTGTGCTTTGCCAACATTCATAACGGTGTGCCCTGAAAAGGTTGAATTTGTGTAAAGGCAGAAATTCTGCTCAAAGTAAATGCATGCAAATTATACCTCACTAAAACCAATTTTAAAGAAAAACACACAAATACAATGGAGCCTCTTTCAGTCTTTTACTCCACAAAGGAGGCTAAGCCTTTTGTGCCCCAGAAACAAAACATCCCCTTGTAAGAAACCTCTTCCAGAGAAGGTGCAGCGCTCTCAGGCACTGAAAGCATGAGTAAGAGACCGAGCTTAGCAGTCTCATGTGCTTTAGCT
Source organism: Heterocephalus glaber (assembly GCF_053883595.1). Lineage (NCBI taxonomy): Eukaryota > Metazoa > Chordata > Mammalia > Rodentia > Bathyergidae > Heterocephalus > Heterocephalus glaber. The sequence continues at coordinate 10,500,107 of NW_028258381.1, forward strand.
GTAAATCCCCTATCTTCAGTTTTGCCATAAGGTGCAATGTTGTCTATGGATAAAATCAGTGCTATTCTGGGGAAACGCTGAGTGTTTGTTTGCAATGAATAGAACCAGCCGAGCAAGATAACTTTAAACTGGATTATTTTTTCTCATTGGAAATCCTGCAAAATATTCTGCAGCATAAAGCAATTCCAAAACACTGGAAGTAGGTGTCACTCTTTCAATGTTGATCAAGATTTTTAATTTGCCAGCATGTTCACAATGCACCACACCCTTCTTTAGAAACCCCTGTCTATCTTCAGTGGCTGCCGTGGATGAAAGCCTCTGGCACATTACTATAGTGTTTCTAAGTATGCACATTGGTGCTAGGTTCTGAAATCAAAAAGATCTTCCTTCCAAGTTCTTTTCCCTTTTTACAGATCTTCCTTATATGTCTAATGAGGGCAAAATTATGCAAAATTCACAGCTTGATGACAAAAACCAGCAACATAAACATTCCATTCTTTTTCTCAAAAGAATGGCCGGTATATGCTAATAGTCCAACATGAGTTTAAGACATGGGCAAATATTTTTATTTCATTAAAATATTGGGCCGGGGATTTAGCTCAGGGGTTCCACCGCCTGTCCTGCAAGCACAAGGACCCAAGTTTGATCCCCAGTACAAAAAAAAACCAAAAACAAATAAAATATTTTAGTGTTCACCCCATCAGGCTTCTAGTTACCCATCACTGTAAGTGCATCCAGGCCCAAGCAGTAGGAGATTCTCGCTCTAAAATAAGCCTGCTGCCACAATTCCTAGTAGAAATGCTCACAGTCCCTATGAAACAAGTATAGTCCTAAAGGAATGCTATGTTTTAATTAAGTCAGTAATCATCTAATAATTCCTAGTGAGTGTCTATATAGATGTATCTTTTCTCTATGTATCTTTAAAAGAAGTGTCTACGAAAGAAAAATTATCCCTAATAATGCTCATGTCTGCTTTCAATCTTCTCACTTCAAATTTGAAAAACATGCCAGACATTTTCTATTTCTCTTTATGCAGCTAGTATTTGTGTATATTTAGAATAAATGGTATATTTTTAAGAAATCTTTATAGATTTTATATTTTTAAGCTTTAAGTTGGATCAGTGTATCAAATTATTGTATTTTCAATTTAAATAGGACAATTGAGAAAACCATAAAAATTCTTATTGGTATCTCTCAATCGGTCATAACAAATTGTGTTATTTTTTTCCTTTCTGTGTATGTGCACAAACGTAAGGTGTATGAGTAACTGGGATTTTTTTTAACTCTTCATTTATTTTTAGTGATTTATAAATCAATGTGCTTTTCTTATAGCATCATATGAAGAAGAATCATATCAAAATGGAATTTCTCCATTTTTTGAGGGTGTATTTAAGCAAAAATCACACTCAGGGTACACTTACTTAGGTAGAAATTAGTTTTGCAATTAAAAGTTCAATGACAGAAACGTATTTGCATATGAAATCATATTGGCATTTTAAATTACTAGGATCAATTCCTAAACTGAGCTTGCTATGGTTTGGACATCATTTTCATGTCTCAAAGCTTCAGGGCCTGGCACTTCATTGAACTTTGTGTGTGCGTGGAAGGTGATCTGCTCAGCAGGAACACCACAGCACCAGGGTGTGAGGTTTTCACAGGACCCTGGACAGGACCCAGAGAAGCGATTGGGATGAAAGGCTGGAGGCTGGCTGCTTTACCTCTGCTCCTCACACCCATGTTTATTATTTAGATTATTTCTATTGGTGGATTATCAATTTTAGTTTTATGAGGTTTATTATTTTAAACAATGAGTACTTAACAGGGAAATATCACAAAAGTAAAGTACTGAATTTTCACTATTTATTGTTTATAAAAAAACATCATTTTTTTTTTTGGTTTACAGAGTCTAAAAAAGAACAATTGAAATAAATGTGTGTAGAACAACAATGAAATACCAATAGCACTCTACATTAAATAATCTTGACTTCAATGATCACACCCAAGGCAGTCTTCACACATGACAACAGCATGTTCTGTACCCACACATCGCTTACACTGACAGCACATGTGTTTTGCTTTCCTGGCCTTCTTATAGGACATACTTGACATCTCACTGGTCTTGCTATTTTGTCAGGAGGTTCTTATTTCATTATATAATGTGTAGTTAACAGGAACATAAAAATCAATAAAATAAAGTATTAAATTTTTAATATGTACTGTGCATTTAGAATAAATGTCAACATTTTCATATCAGCTGTGTACTTCCTTACAAAACCTTAAAGGTAACTTCAGAAATTAAAACCTATGTGAACTACAATAAGACTACCAATAGATCTCTACAACAAAAATAATCTTGGCTTAAATTGTCACATGCACGGCAGTCTTCACACATGAAAATTGCATGCTCCATACACAAGTATCTCTTACACTGATAGCATGCATGTATGTTTTGTTTCCCCATCCTTTCTTGTAGGGCACAGTTGGCATCGTTTTGGTTTTCCTGTTGTGTAGTAGGTCTTGGGGATGCTGTGCCTGCCTGGTTATGTCACCTCACCAGTGTGAGCCACGGTTTTTCATTGTTCAAGTTCTTTTGAGGGTTCTAGAGTCTGTGCCTTTCCACAAAAACCTTAGAACAATTATATGTTTAAAATGGTTACTGGGAATTGGATGGTAACTGAATTTATATTATAGATTAATATAGAAAGAAGTGACATCCTTACTATGCCATGTCTTCCAGTCTGTGAACATGTTACGTCTCTCAATTGATTTAAGGATTTTTCAATCACCTTAATGAATATTTCATGACTGATGGAACACAAGTCCTATATTTGTTGTTTTTATATTGTTGTCTAAGTATTTTATTTTGTTTGGGGCAATTGTAAATGTTAGCATGCTGCTAATTTCTGTACACTTATGTTTATTACTAGTATACAGAATTGAAATTGACTTAATGTATGGATGTTATATCCTACAACCTTTCTGAACACTTACTAATTCTAGAGTGGTGTGGGTGTCTTATACCCTCTATGATGCTCAGGTAAACATACACAAAACCTGTTAGATGGAGCATCATGTGGGTGAAAATCCCAGTTTGACACTTTTCCACACATGCACACATCTTGCCTTTCATTATACCACATGAGTAAACATGAAGATTGCTTCTTGTATCCCTCAGATAAAGGTACAGAGAGGCACAGCTGGCTACTATTACAATAAAGTAAAAATTTATGTTAGAAAAGTAAGGAATGTGATAGCTACACCTTTTGTGATCTTTCTTTGCTTTGTCTTTAGTAATCACTTTCAATGCTGATTATTTTTGCTCAAAGAAAATATAATTTAGTTAATTTATTTATTTGATGGATAAAAGTATTTTTGCTTTATGGAAATTACAAATTATATATCCATAAGCACCTCTGATATATCTTCCCTAATAACTGATATTACTTGTATGTAAAATAGATCTAAAAACGTTTTTGATTCCATATGTTCTTTGTCTCATTTTATTTCTTTCTTTAGGATTTGTATACATTTAGTGGTTAAATGAAATCTTTATTGTTATCAAATTCATGCACATGGTAATTTTTCTTTAATTGTACCTTGGCAATTATTGATTGCAAAATATTTATTAATTAACTATTAATTAACAAAATATTTATTTATTAACTGCAAAATATTTTCTTTATCTATTCATCTGTTGATGGCATCTAGGGTGTTTACAAGGCTTAGCTATCGTAAATCATACTGCTATTTCCAAAATTTACTAGTAAAACTATACAGGCCAGGGGTTTCCTTGTAAAAATGCTTTTTGATCCTGCTTTGTCCTTTCATTTATTTATTTAGCAGTACTGGGAGTTGGGCCCAGGGCCTTTGAACTGAACTACATCCTGGCCCTTTTTTAAATTTTTTATTTTGAGATAAGCTCTTGCAAAGTCACTGCTAAGTTGCTCAGGCTGGGCTTAAACTTGTTAGCTCCTGCCTCAGCCTCCCAGAGTGCAGGGATTACAGGTATACAACACCATAACCAGCTTGTTTTCAGTTTTAGTTTAAAATTATTTAATACTTATAGGACCAGCCAGATTTTGTCATTCATGTCTGTATCGACAAGTTAGTTTTCAAGGAATCTGTCCATTTTATCTATGTAATGATTTTACACACATAAAGTTATATATGATATCCTTTTAATTTTTAATATTCATTGTATTTTTGTACCACCTTATTTTTACATCCCTGATGCTGTACATTACGGTTTCTATTTTTGTTTTCCTTTCTTATTCTTTTCTGTTTGTTCTTGCTAATTGTTTATCAACTTATTTATATTTGCCAATAAATAACTTTTAGCTTTTCAAATCTTTCTTTATTGTTGACATGTAGGGGAGAGTTCCTATTGATTTCTACTTTTCTCACTTTTCCCTTGTAATTTTTTTCTTCTTGATTTGATATACTTTTCTAACTTTTTGGCAATAAATTTTGAATGTCTTGTTTTTAACCTGCTCTTCTAATATTTTCATCTAGAGTTTCCAATGTCCTCTTAAATTCTGGTTTAGATATTTCATTTTTATTTAGTTGCAGCATCAATATTAGCTCAGCTCCAATAGTTTAAATTTTGGTGCTTATTTCACTCTTAGCTAATTATTAAAATTCCCTAGCTGGTGTGTAATTTCCAAGCCAGTGTGGATTATTAAGTCATCTATGTTTAGTTTGTTGTTTTGTGTACACTTCTGTTATGAACAGTCTCCAAACAGCTTAATCATCTGAATGTGGACGGAGGCTCTTCTATTTCTTACTATGCTTCCGTGAAGATTGCGTGTGCCCTTGAATATAATAAGCACACAAGGTGAGTAAAATTCCATGTTGTCAATTAAACAAAATCCGGTAGCTATGTTGTACATATCTTCTGTATCACCTCTGATTTGGTGTCTGCTCTTTGTGTGCAAGTGTTCCATGAGTCTTAAACTACACCTAAAAATTATTTGGATTGCCTCTGCTCCTAGGTCTCACTGTACTGTTTTACTTTAGGATTTTTATATATTGAATAGCTAAACAAAGTCTCTATTGTTAGCAATGACTCTTTGCATGCATAGTAATTGTTGCTTTAATTCTACTGTGGGAATTATTTATACAGCTATTTGAAATTTTCCTTATGCCTTGCATATCTATATCTTTATAACAAAGCAAGTCTCTTATAAGTCATATATGTCATGGCTTGCTTTTTAAAATGTTTACTTAGCTTTGTAGTATAGTTGCAGGTTGGGGATTGTGATACCCCCTGCCATGTCTCTGTTACCTAGAATTGCTTTTGCTATTCTGGGTCTCTTCTTGTTCCAAATGAATTTTTGGATTGTTTTCTCGAGGTCTATGAAGTAGGCTGCTGGGATCTCAATCGGAATTGCATTAAATCTATATAGCAGTTTCGGAAGTATGGCCATTTTCACTATATTAATCCTTCCTACCCAGGAGCAGGGCATGTCTGTCCATTTTCTGATATCATCTTCAATCTCTCTTTTCAGAGTGCCATAGTTTTCAGAGAAGAGGTCTTTGATTTCTTTCGTTAGGATGATTCCTAGTTATTTCAGTTTTTTGGATGCTATTGTGAAAGGAATTATTTGCCCTATTTCTCTCTCAGTGCATCTGTCATTGGTGTAGAGGAAAGCTATTGATTTCTGTGTGTTGACCTTATAACCAGCTACTTGACTGAATTTGGCTATTAAGTCTAGAAGACTTTTGGTGGAGTTCTTGGGGTCTTCTATATAGAGTATCATGTCATCTGCAAATAATGACAATTTGACTTCTTCACTACCTATCTTTATTCCTTTTATTTCTTTCTCTTGTCAAAGCTATTGTGATAAAAACAGCATGGTACTGGCAAAGAAACAGACTTGAGGACCAGTGGAACAGATCAGAAGATGCAGAAACAATACCAGACACACTCAGCCATCTCATCTTCAACAAAGGAGCCAAACACCCTCGCTGGAGGAAAGATAGCCTCTTTAATAAATGGTGCTGGAAAAATTGGGCTTTAACTTGCCAAAGATTAAAACTAGACCTGTATCTCTCACCATGCACTAAACTAAAATCAAAATGGATTAAAGATCTAAATATTAAAATAGAAACTCTGAACCAGTTGGAATAGAGGTTAGGTAGAACCCTTGAAGACATCGGTGTAGGAAAAGATTTTATGAACAAAACCTCAGTTGCCCGTGAACTACCACAAACAATCAACAAGTGGGATCTCTTCTTATTACTTCTGCACAGCAAGAGAAACCACCAGCAGTGTGAAGAGACAACCCACAATGTGGGAAAAAAATCTTCACCTGCTCTTCCTCAGACAAAGATCTACTATCTCAAATCTATAAAGAACTTAAAAAGATCAGACCTCCCAAATTTAAAGACCCAATCCAAAAATGGGCATCTGAAATGAACAGACATTTCTCAGACAAAGAAGTAGAAATAGCAAATAAATACATGAAAAAATGTTCGACATCACTGGTCATTCCAGAGATGCAAATGAAAACAATGCTGAGATTCCACTTCATTCCAGAAAGAATGGCTGCTATCATGAAATCAACCAATAACAAATGCTGGTGGGGCTGTGGGGAAAGAGGAACCCTGCTCCACTGCTGGTGGGAGTGTAGACTGGTGCAACCACTGTGGAAATCAGTATGGAGATACCTCAGAGAACTAGGACTGGAAGTCCCATTTGACCCCACTATTCCACTGCTGGGGATCTTCCCCAAAGAATTAAAAGAATCATACCACAGTGATATATGTGCACCCATGTTCATAGCAGCGCAGTTTGTAATAGCTAAAACTTGGAAACAGCCCAAATGCCCATCAACTGGAGATTGGAAAAAGAAAATGTGGTTTTTTAATAAAGTGGAGTACTACTCAGCCATAAAAAATGAGAAATTAGAGACATTTATAGCTAAGTGGATGCACATTGAGGCAATACTCTTAAGTGAAATAAATAGGACACACATGTGTAAATACCAAATAGTTTATCTGGTGTGAGAAACTGAAAGTGTAAATAAGGACTAAAATGTATAATAGGTAATGTGAAATAGGAAGAAAAGGGGCAAAGGGGAAGGAACTGGGAGGGCTAGGGGAAAGGATAGAAGGGAATGGGATTAATATGAGAAAATGGAAAAATAGGAACAAAATCTTTGTAAATAGGTAGGACTGGAGGTGTTGAAGGGAGGGCTGGGCATGGGTGAAAAATAAGAACCAAGAGAGACTATGTAAAGGTGCAAATTTCCAATGATGAATGTCATTATATTGTATACCTAAAATGTACCAATGATTAGAATGAATAACCGATAATGTAATATAGGAAGAAAAGGTCCAAAGTGGTATGGGTAGTGGGAGGGGCAGGGGAAAGGAAAGAAGGGAAAGGAAAAATGATGAGAAATGGAAAAAATGGAAATAAAGTCTTTGTAAATAGGGAAGGGTGGAGGGCATGAAGGGAGGGCTAGGAATGGGGAAAAAATAAGAACCAAGATGCATTATGTAAAGGTACAATTCCCAATGAGAAATGTAATTGTGTTGTATACCTACAATGTACCAATAAAAGAATTTAATACAAAAAAAGTGTTTACTTAGTACTTCAGTTATTTAATTGACAGTTTTCATCCTATATATTTAATTTGAGTGAATTTATTTCTTGCATTGTATATTTGTTTCTGTTCAGCAGTCCTGCTTTATTTCTCTCTCTCTCTCTTTCTGTGCCTTCTCTTTGATTAATCAAGTTTGTTGTATCATTGAATTTCACATATCTTATGCTGAGACTCATCCACTTTTTTCTCATTTTAAAGTGGACCTTAGAGATCCAACAATGCATATTAAACATCATAGAGTCTCAAAAATAATTACTCTTTCATTGTCACTCAGAATGAGAGAGCCTTAGGAAATTTTCAGTCAATTTTCCCCTTCCAAGTTGGCCTTGCTGTGCTTGTCCTCTTCGATTCTGCCCACACCTGAATCCCTCTGAACATCACTGCTGTCCTCATGGATTTGTCGGTACCCAATTTGCTTACTTCTCCCCTTCTCTCTGATGTTTCTTTCCTCCTCAATTCCCCCTCTCCTTCTTCATGAATAGTTCCATTCAATATTTCTTGTAGCCCAGTATGCTTGCAAGAAAATTTCTCTGTGCCGTTTTTCTGAAAATATGTTTATTTCACTTCTACTTTTGAAATATATTTCTAGGTATAGAATTCTACATTGAAAATTATTTCATTTCATACTTTGAAGATGCCATTTTACTGCCCTTTAGTTCTGTTCTTATTCTCATTAAGACATCTGGTATGTGATGTGTCCCATATTGAGGCACCACATTTACTTCTTTAGTTGCTTTTATGTTTTTCCTCTTATTTTTGCCTTTCAGCAATCTTATCATGATGTATCCAAGGCAGTTTCCTATTTAAATCACTGTTTTAGTATGTGGTTGTTCTTGATTTCAAGAGTAAATGTCATACAATATACTTGTAAAATTCTCAGTAATTACCACTTTAAATAGTATTTCTGCTTTATTCTTGCTCTTTTCAACCTAGACTTCCTATTAACGTACTTTGAAAATTTTTCATGAGTCCCACATAGTGCTAATTATCTTTTCTACATGTTCTTCTCAGAGCTCATCACTTTCATTCAAACATGTTCTCTTGAATCTTTTCTATATTACAACCACTACCTTCCATGTATTTAGTGTTCTGATAAAATAGTCCAATGGTTCTTTATTTTCAGATATGCTATGATTCTTGTAATTCCCATCTGATCCTTTCAATTACATAGAATTTTAAATAATCTGTGACATTCTTCAATCCATTTTTATATCTTTTGCCTATATTATCATAGTTTTTATTTGAAAACTCTTCACTATTCATGCCAGTTTCCAGTTCTCCTGTGAGAGTGTTTCTATGGATATTTTTCTCTTTCTTTTGATAACACGGTTTGACCTTTGGTGCTCATTTATTTTATTACATGCCAGAAAACACTTGTAAAGATATTTAGACTGTCCCAGTGAAATTGCTTTTCTGTGGGAAAGATTCTTGTTTCCCTCCATGGGGAGAGGGAATAGTACAGTTGTAATGAGACGAGATTGGGCTGAGGCAGGCTCGCCTGGTTGCTCATGTTCTGTGGGCCTTCCAGCAAACAGCCTGTTAGGTTCTGCTCCTCTGCCATCCGTGCCTTGGCTTGATCACACTGTTAGTCTCACAAGACCCCTAAAGGTCCTCCGCCTTCTCTAGAGTAGTTTCCTGTTTGGGGATACTCGTCTCAAGTGGCGTGGGGGTGCGAGGCCTCATGTCTTGCCCATGATAGGATTCCACTGTCCTGTGCCCCACTGGTGGCTTAATGTCGGCCCCATGCCTGAGGCTGTTCTCAACCCTTGCTGTCTCATTTTGCAGAGCCTTCCCGAAAGCCCGGTGGGCCATGGCTGGCCAGGATGCTGTGCCATCTCAGAGATGCTCATCCCTCTTCACCCCTGGGTCTAGAATCTCTCCACTGACTGCATACACGCTTGTTCCTCTGTTGAATGTGCTCCACTAGCTCTGTGAAACATCAATGCTCTCCTGCTAATCAATACTCCAACCAAAGCACAGCAGAGCTAAGGGTTTGAATTTAAAACTCTTACTTACGTTAATTAAATGCACTTCAGTGTATGGTAGATGTCCTTTTCTTTCCTAAAGACACAACTGATTTATTTTTACAATATCATTGATCAAATAAACATTGATCTCCCTGTTGAATAGGAACATATTCTCCTTTTAAACTAAAATCAAACATGAAATTATGATGACTTCTTTCTTTCAACATATACCTACACCAGAGCTACAATTTAAACTGGGACCCATCAAAAATATTTGATGGAAAATCTCCACTATCACTTTTTTTTTTTTTTTTTTGGTACCGGGGATCGAACTTAGGACCTTGTGCTTGCGAGGCAGGCGCCAGCGCCACCGAGCTAAATCCCTGGTCCTCCACCTTTACTTTGAATTTTCATAATTATATTACATAGTCTTATGCACAAACTATTTAAATGAATATTCTAACAAGTTAAAAACTAGTTTTATGTTTAAAATATGAGAAGAATTGGAGTTTTGATGAAGTGTAAAATGAAAGTGACTTTGTAGTGAGTTAATATTTTTAATATCTTGAAACCCTTTATTAAAGGAATTGTACATACATCTCATAAATATGATTTTCTGAATGTTGCTTCTATTTTTTTTTCATGTTTATGAACTTATATTCTATAATTTATATTGTGCATGAAATGATTTTTAATAATGTAGAAGGGGCTGAGGATTTAGCTCAGTGGTTCCGCCGCTTGCCTTGCAAGCCCAAGGACCCAGGTTCGATCCCCGGTACCAAAAAAAAAATAATATAGAATGAATTACAACTGAAGCAGCTGTTTTGTTCATTCTATTCAATACAACAACAATCTAGAAAACGAAGTACAGAGACATCATTTCCACATTTCACAGATGATGTTAAACTTTTTTCTAAACCGTCTTTCCTGATTTACATTTACTCCAGCAGTAGATGAGAAGTTTTACCAATTCACCTTTTGACAAATATCTTTAAAACTGTCTCAATATGTGACTGCTATTTTATTGGCATTTTCCTGATTAGAGTTGGACACATATTCTTGTAGTTATCATTACTCAGATGTCTCAATTTGGGATATTTTGGTTCAACAATGATGATTATTTTATTTAGCATGTTTTCTTCTTGTATTTTTTAAATATATATTCTTTGTTAACTCTGTTTATCATTTTACATGTTAAAATTACTTTATAAATTCTGAAGCTTGAGTTTTCACCTGAATGGTTTCTGTGAGATACATAACAATGCCCCTTTACCTTGTTTATTCCCATCCATCCTTTTTTTCACTGACATCATCTATTTTTGTATCAATTTTATAGATCTTTCCAACTAGTTTTGGTTTCAGTGACTTTTGTCCTTTTTCTTTTAACTTTTGGTATTATTAATTTTTTCTACTCATTTCATTTGTCTTCTTTATATTTTATTTTATGTCAATTTGTTAGTTTCCCTGGATACAAGATTAAAGATGAGACACTTTTTTTCAATATCAGAAACTAATGTTCTAATTTTTCCTCTAAGCAGAATTTTAAGTGCTCACAAAATTTACTGTTTTATTTTACTTTTCTCTATTTAAACATAGTGAAGTATTTTCATGATATCTTATGTTTCCATAAGTTATTTAAAAGTATACTAATCAATATCCTATTTGGAGGATTTCCAGATGTTTCTGTTATCCATTACTTATTTCCTTTATGGTTGAAGAACATACCTTGATAATTTCGATTGTATTATGGCAAGACTATAGTGTATGAACTAATAATGTTTCACTAGAAAATCCGAACGAATAGGATATATAGAGATGTACAAGAGGTGCTTTATTATCAGAATAGACTAATATGACTGTGGAAACTGAGAAATCCCATAACCTGTCATTTGCAGGCTGAAGAACCTGGAAGCTATGGTATAATTCAGTTAGAGCAGAAGGGTTTGAGAAAATGAAATTGAGGATAGGGTAGGGTAGGCTGAAGAGATGGAGGAACGTAAGTATTGCTGTCAGTCCCAGGAGAGAAAAATCCAAAAGGCCAAAGCTCTGCGGGACAAAGTAAGCAGGAGAGGGGTGACTCAGTGTGGTGTGTTGATCAGTTGATCAGCTTGAGCAGGCGCCTAGTGGGACTGAGTCAGCGTGCAGTGGGGGACAGGGACCCTCCTGGGGATCGCTGCCCACACAGCGTGAACGGAGAATGGGAGGGGAGGACTGCAGGGTGCTGACTTCCCAGGAGAAGCTCTGTGGGGCTGGTTTTCCTGATAGGAACTCTGCTGTCTGTCCGCTGTCCTGGGAGGAGCGCGGGTCCTCGCTGTCGCCGCGGGCAGGACTGCTGCTCTGTTGCAGGAGCTCTGGTCTTCACCTTTGTCTTGAGCATTGCTTCTGGCTCCAGTGCAGATCCCTCAGCCTCTGGCACAGGTCCTTCCCCCACCAGCACAGACTTTCTGGCTTCCACCCCTGGCCCGTGGGCCTTCCTGGTGCAGGTCCTCCTCGATACGGTCATGCAGGGGACATTGCCGTAGGCTCTGAGCCTCCCCACTGGACACATGGGGGACACTGCCGTGGGATCCAGGCCCATAGCTGGATACTTCCAATCTCTAGTGTGCAGACAGATAGCTTGCACTCTTCTGCATTTGACTTTTTGGGTGAATATTATAAGATAATCCTCTCAATCTATTTGTTCTGTATTAAATCTATTCCTTTGCAAACCCTGACTAATTTCAACCCAAGAGGAAAGAGTGTATTCATTCTTCTTCAACATGTTTTTCTATTCTGAAAAAGAGTGCATCGCCGGTACCAAAAAAAAAAAAAAAATACTGTCTTGCTAGTTTTCAAACTTTCAACTCTGTTCTTGTTTATTTTTTAATACTTTCTTGGATTCTTTGAATGAGTTGCACATTTTTTTTTTTGGTACTGGGGATCAAACTCAGGTCCTTGTACTTGCAAGGCAGGAGACGGAACCACTGAGCTAAATTCCCGGCCCCCTGAGTTGAACATTTCTAGTGTTCTATTTTGAAAGCTAATGGGATTTTTGCCATAAATATTTTTTTCATTTTTAATATAATAATTTCTAATATTTTTAAATTGTCTCAGTTTTCCATGACCTAAAATTACTGTACTTCAGATATAACACAAAAACCTTAGGGCAACATGTGCCCAGCTTTACCCACCTCCAAGTCTTTGGGTCATTGTCATCGTACAGGTTGTTCCTTTATACACTGTAAATTCTGCAATGCCTGCTCACACATTTGTCCTGACACAGTTAATTTTCCTCCAGAGTAAGAAATGTGCAAACAGATTTTTTTTGGCAGCATACTTGCAATATTCACTGTTCTCCATTGGTCTGTGTAGACTTTTTCACGTTACCATTTTCACTCAATTGGAAAACCTTCCTTTACAATTTCTTATAATGAAAACATACAGGTTAAACACCTTAAATTTGATGTGTCTGAAGTTACCTTTATTTAATTGTCATTTTTGAAGGACACATTCTCTATATTCGGTGAACTTTTGGTTCATGGTTTGTTTTTTACATCACTTTAAAAGATCATTTCTTCCTTGCCGTCTGACTCACAGTTTCAGTGTAAAAGTTGATGTATTATTCTACTGCTGTTGATCTGTGGGTGGTTGCCATGTGCTTCATGTGGCCTCATCAAATATAGTTCTTATTGTCTCCAGACAGACTTGAATTTACTGGGTCTCCTGGGCCTTTCCAATATTTTTCTCTAATTTGGAAAAAAAAATTCATGATTATTTATTTTTATACTTTCCACCTTAATCTCTCAGCTCCATTTGGATCTCAAATTGCATATGAATTTGAGAGTGATATTATCCTATAATCACCATTATTTGCCCATGCTTTTCTAATTTTCTCCCCATTTTCATAATCAAGAGTTTTTCCATGTATGTCTTCCAGTAAGCTGTTAAACATACCAGGTAGATTTTCACATATTCTATTTTCAGCTCCAGAATTTCAATGTGGTTTTTATTGTTTCCATTTCTCTGCTGATATCCTGCTTGCTTCAGTCTTTGTGTATTTTTTGCTTTATTTCTCTAGGTATGTATGTATTTACTGTTTGTTTGAAAATAATTCTCCACCAACTTCAGTATCTCTGTCATTTCTGCTTTTTTTTATGTTGCTGCTTAACCATTTACATCATGGATTTGCCTCAGAGTTCTGGTCCACTGATTTACAGAATCTGGATAATAGTCACACACCTTTCAAGCTCCCTTCTTCATTTGCTCTGAGGGTAGTTAAAATCTCCTGACTCAAGGGTCTTGTTTGCAGGCTCTGGCAGTCCGGGTGTAAGTAGGCTGACTTGGGATGACTCAGCTTCCTGCCCTGCTGTTCCTGGAGCCTGGACTCTGGGCAGTACAAGCTGGCCCCCTTCTGTCTCCTACCTTCAGTGTTTCTCTGCACCTCTCCAGTGCCTTGTCGTCTTCCAGCTCTCACCAAACTCCTCTTCGTGTGCGATCAAGTAGGAGGCTGAAGGCTTTGAGGTGGCCCATAAAAGTGAGGAAAGTGAGGACCTGTCTCTCTCTTATGTCTCTGACTCCTCACCTTTGTGGGTGTTGGATTCTTCATAACACTTCCTCCTTGGTGCTGTCTAGAAAATGCCTCTGGGCAGAAAGCCACCTGGATTCCTGCTCCTTTTGCATTTCCCAGAGTTCATATTATCTGATACCTGAAAAGAGCAGTTTCTCATAATCCTTCCAGGTGCAGAGTTGTTGAAGGCAGAAGAGCTACTCCGATAGCAGGTAGTCTGCTCTTGCCAGATTTGAACACAGTGCTCATCATTTTAACATCAATTTTATATATATCGTATTCTAAGTGTGAAGGGATGATCCCTTTTCTTCTATTCTTTGGAAAAAACCAAGGAATATTATTAATTTATTTAAAGTTTTAAAGACAAGTTACAGCTGAGTTGAGATGTTTAGTATTTTCTTTTAGGGACTTTTAAATTATAAATCTAGTTTAATAATTGTGAGGCTGTTAAATAATCAAGAAAAAGTATAGGAGTCCTTGAAATAGGTTTCTCCAAAAGAAATGAAAAAAACGTATCTGACTTCAGATTTTCAAAATTCCTAACATCCACGGCTTCAAAGCATTTTGTAATGTAAGGCAAACATTCTATCTTCAAAGAAGCAATCATTTATGTGTGGGAACAAAGAAACTCCGACAAGCAAGGACTGAGGAAGTATAACACCCATGTATTCTTTCTAAAAACAATACTTGAGATATTTCAGCAGCTTGAGAAATGAATGAACCTTCCAACTCAGTGTTTTTTATAAAAAGATTTAAAAAAGAATATAGGAGAAATGAAATTGGACATAAAAGATCAAACTATATGTAAGCTGAAAGAATAAACCATAAAATAATATGATAGCTCATTTATTATCAGATAAATACAGTACACAGATAAAATATTCAATCTCAGATTGGGAAAAGAAAGTCTCATTTACATTGGGATATGGATTGAAAGTGGCTTTACATGTAGCAAATTCAGGGGCTCATCTTTCTCTTTCTCTATTTCTAATCTCTCAGCACCTCTGAGCGGCCTCATTCTGTATGTAGCTCATTCTCCATGCCAAGAGTGAATGGCCAGGGTCCTGGACTCACTACAAACAAAAATATTTTGAAGCCATTCTGGAGTTCCCAGAGGGCTGTGATTCAACTCACAGAGCTGCATGTTGAAGGCAATCACAGTGGCCAGAGGGCTCTTGAGGCTGGACAGGTGGCCAGTTGGTTACTGGAGACCTTCAAGTGCATTATGAGAATACGAACAGGAAAGGTGGTTTTTACATTCAGAAGGGAGAGGAAGCTGATTCCGAACAAGTAACAAAATTAGAAAAAAGACAAAGGAACTTAACAAAACCTGATCATAATTATATTTCAGTCCATCTTAATTTGTATATGTGTTTATGTTTTAAACACATAGGAAATTGTGTATTAGTTTTCACTTATAATAAATATCATAGCTTTTATTTACAATACAGAGAATAACAGAGTAAGTTTCAAGCCCTTAAATTGAAATAAACTTGAAAACTGTGACTGGAGAGAAATGCCTTTACTACTTAAATGATTTTATTCCAGATAAATGATTTTATATATATTATTGTTCTACTGTATTTGATGGTTGCTTACTATTTTGTTTTTGTATGAAATGTACATAACTGTCTACACAATGATTGACATTTAGATATTCCTGCCCAGTACATGTGGTGTATGGGTGCGTGTGTGTGCCTGTGTGTGACAGAGAAATGGAGGGAGGAAGTGGGAAGACAGAAAGACAGGGGGACCTGTGTGCTGAAACGTGGCTGTAAAGCTCTGTCAAAACCATGTGCCCCCAAATTTCTGAAATGTCTGAGTATTGGGCTTTATTTTAGGTCTAAATAACTTCAATAATAATAAAACGTTATGAAATCTGGACTGTTTGACTAGAAGGAACACGAGAGACTTTGTAAATACTATTATTTAGAAGATATGAGGGTTCTCCCCTATCTGTGGGGTGCCACGGGTTTTAGGATCTTCTCCAACCTGGGGTAACTCTGGCAGGGAGGCTGCTGAGCAGTGGAGGCACAGCAGAGGGTGTGGCGAGCGACACCCAACAGAAAGAGCTGGAAACCTTGGCGGAAGGCACAGGGCTGATCAGCTTGGAACAGGCCTGGAATACTTGGTGTCTGAAGTTTGGTTTTTGTTCATAAAGAATAAACACAAGAAGGACATCTCCTGCTGTCCTGTCAGCAGTGAATGGACTGCAACAGGTGAAATCTACTTTGAAATACTGCATGGAAACAAAAGAGTAGAAGCACTCTCTAAGTTTGATGCTCTCAGGGTTTCTTTGCCAGGAGGTATTTCAGTGCCCTTCAGCTCTCTACAATTAATTGATCTGTTCAGCCACATTCTAAAGGTAAAAACGTCCATGAATGTGGCCTGTACTCTAAATCTCAAATCCGGGTTGCAAAACGCTTTGTGTCTCAGTGTTCTGGACTTGTATCTCCTTGTCCCAGTTCTCCTCTTGTTCTTGAAAGCATAGTAGAGGTTTTCTCTTTCTGAGAGGAGGTTATAAGTAAATAGTGTAGACCAACAGAATACCTTGAAGCTGTAGCTCTTTGTTAAATGACCCTGTGTAGCAACATTAACTTAAATGTACTATAAATTTAGGCTGTTTCTTCGTTGTTGGGTTTATGGCAGGATTACTGTGAACAATTTCTATTCAGACCTTGAGCCCTGTGCTGGTTTATCCCACTGCTGTTTCTGCTCCCTGGCTCCTCTATACATGCACTCTCACTTTTCCCTGGAAGATTCACTTATCCTCTGGCTTTTGTTCATTATTGCTTGCAAGCAAGACAGCAGAAAGCCCTTTCACATGTTGATCAGTGAATGTTGTTATGCATCTGACTCCTGAGAGGTCGCATTACCATACTTTTGAGTTGATGCTGAAATTTCTGTTTGCTCTGAAGCTGTGAGAACTGAAGGAAAAGCCACAGGCAGGCGCCAGTCCCGCCTCAGTCACACTGCTAGTCTTTCTTGTATGTCTTTAAAATGTATTACAAAATAACTTTTTCCTTTTCTGTGTTAATTTTTTGTAAACATTTTAATTTATACTTCTTGTTTCAAATAAGAATACCATAAGCATTCAAGGAATTGCATGAAAGACTCGTGCTTTTAGGGTGATAAACTCTGAGTTTGACCACTTTTCAAAGGAGGAAAAGCCAAGAAACAGCCTTCTGTTGCTCCAGGACAAAGTCTGTCTCCAAAGCTGGGCTGCCCCAGTCCTCTGTGCCTGAGGGGGTGGGGCAGGCAAGATTTAGGCAGGGTCTGTTCACCAGAAAAGACTGAGAAAAACATCAGATGATAGAGAGCAGGGAGCAGGTCTTGGTGCAGGAGACAGAAATAACAAAATAAGTATTGTGCCTTAATGTAGGGCATGTTAAAAATGAGTGCTGTTTAGCTATGCAGATTATTTTAGTTACTTCACTATGGGGTGTGTGTGTGTGTGTGTGTGTGTGTGTGTGTGTGTGTTTAGTGCTGGGAACAGAACCCAGGTCCTCTGCACTGAGCTATATTCCCACCTTTTTTCTTTTCATCTTGAGATTTGGTCGTGCTATGTGGCTGAGTTGCCCAGGCTGGGCTGGAACTTGAGGTCTTCCTAACTGAGGCTCCTGTCCACCATGCCAAGCTTTTTTCTGTCACTTTTCAATACTGAAGAAAGTTGTCATCTACTGTAGAGTGGACTTCCGGTACGGAAGTGAATTAAAGTCTATCTTCCGTAGGACTAACGAGTATAGAATGGAGAGAAGTAAGTCTCGAGTCCCTGTATGCTCTTAACTGGACATTAACTGAATACTTCATGTGTTCCTTATTGAACGTTGGGACCTCACTGTCATCCTGCAGTTCATTTACTCCATCTCGTTAAATCCATCTTGCCTTTCAGCCTCTCAGAGATTCATCATCCACTTCTTCTGACACCTGTCCTGTCCTCCTCATCACAGGACCTGCCACTGACAGGTTAAAGAAACCGATCGATAAGTGAGCGCTGCTCCTAGGAAATTCAGTGCCTGGCTTCAGCGACTTTAGGGCTAGTGTCCTTTAATGGTGGTCTTATTAATGGCTGTATGATTCCCTAACAGTCTGTGTTTTAGAAACACATGAATGAGGAGCCCTGCCTCAGACATTAGAAGCCCACCCCACCCTCCTCCCCAGAACGTCCCTCGCCCACTGCCACCCGGACACAACAGAACCAGGAGGCAAAGTCTCTGCATTAGGGTGAGAGGTGCTCAAACATAAGATGAGAGTCTTTAGTCCTGCTGACCTGGCTGTGTCAGTGTCCTCAGTGGATTTAAACTGTTTCCCTTTCATGGCCATTTTCACTTTAAGAAGCAGCCCGAAATCACACAGTGCCAGATCCAGTGAATCGGGTGGATGAGGACACAGCATCAGGTTTTTACAAGTCTGCCCTGGCATTGGGCAGCAGCATTCACCATATTTCTGATCACTCCTTATGAAGACACTCATGGAAGAGGACTCCAGAGCTGCTGCAGAAAGCAACAGGAATGATGGGATCAGGGTGCTTGTGGTGAGTGAGGATTCTGAGGGGATTCATGGAAATGCCTGTTTCTCTGCAATAATTTTCTTTCTTTAAATATTCATCGCATGCTGCCAGCACACCTGGTACTCCAGCACGCTCTTCCGGGTCACTGCCCTTCTTGGAAGCATCATGGGTGGCCCTCCAGGAATCGCCTGTACATGCAGGCAATGGGGATCCCGGGGACCTTGGCCAGTGCCCCGGCCCGTCTCTTCACTCTCCCTTGGGCCTCATGGCTGCAGAGCCCAGGGGCTCCCACCCACAGGTGCTGCCTGCAGGGCCAAGGCACGCTCAGCCTCCTGCTCGGCCTGGAGCACAGGGACAGCGCAGATTGAATCCTTCAAGAGCTGCTTCCTAAGGACCTCCAGCCCCACCATTCCCAGCCCCCAGGAAGGCAGAGACCAGACTCCCTCTCTCAGCTCTCAAACCCCAGGACTTCCCATGCACCCCCACACACCTTCCTGTTTGGGGAAAATTTCACTTGTTATTTTATTTTGTAAGTGTGGACTCCTGGAATCTTTTGTGTGTGTGTGTGTGGTACCAGGGATCGAACTCGGGTCCTTGCGCTTGCGCAGCAGGCGATGAAACCACTGAGCTAAATCCCCAGCCCAAAATCTAGCTCGGGTCCTTGTGCTTTTGAGGCAAGTGTTGGAACCACTGAGCTAAATCCCCGGCCCTACTCCTGGAATCTTATTTCACTTAATAAAAATAACGATAATCATTTTATTTTCAAATGGAAATTGTCCCAGCCTTTTGCATCCTTCATGGTTGAGGACAGAGGGTGGGGCCTTATTCCTTAGCTCTAAGCACCTCCCTGACTCTGGATCAAGGTGGCACTGCGGACCCCCTGCCTCCCCTCTCCAATTCCAGGCAGCACCAACCCTTCTCTCGAAAACCTCGGTTCCTCTGAGCAGATGTGGACGTGAGGTCCACTCCTTGCCACTTGAGTGTCATTCTCCTAGCATTTGCTCAGAGGACAGATTCAGAAGAAATGAAGTCTCCACACACCATGGAGTACTATTCAGCCACAAAGAAGAAAAGCTCGTATGTTCTCTGTAGGAAAATGCACGGAACTGGAGATCATGCTAAGCTTAAGCCGAACTCAGACAAAGAAGTACTGCCTGGTTTCTCTCATATTTGGAACCTAGGGGAGAAATAAAACAGGATGCAAAAGGAGAAGGGAACTAAGAGGAGAAAGAAGGTTGGACAAGGGGAGGGGGAGGTGGGAGAGAAGCAGGGAATGGGCGTGGTTAATGTATGTTACAGGCATGTGTGAAACTCCCAGTGGGAGCCATCATTCTTCATAATAATATGCACTACAAACATGTATTCACTCTGCTAAGATAGATATCGATCCTGTTATACCCACACATTTACCTCTGTATGTGTATTCATATTTAGTTAAAACTAGATGAAATATAAAAATGTACATCTGAAAATCTACATGAATATATCTTTATCTAGATATGACTATATCTGTACCCATGTCTAATTATATGCACAAAGCTATAGTTATCTATTCATCCATATAAAACCATGAATTCCTTTTTTATCTTTTGGTTCTAGGGATGAAATTCAGAGTCATCACACTGAAATACATGCTTTTTTTTCTTTTTTTTGAGACAGGGTCTCACCATGTTGATAAGCTGCCCAAGCTGGGCTCAAACTTACAATACCCCTGCCTCAGCTTCTCCGAGTGCTAGAATCACAAGCATGTTCCAACTCAGCAGCAGAACTGTGAAATCTTGTCGTAGCTTTTGACTTCACTCCAATATCATAATATTTGTTAGCCTTTTAAAAAAAATTGTAACCCCACATTCCTAACAGTGAGGAACCTAACTCACATTATCCACAATATGTTTATTAATTGCTCAGTGTTGGAATGCACAAAATTTAATTTCAGAATAACCAATTTATACTTCTGGAAAAATAAGTTCTTACTATTTTTGTTTGTGTTTGTCTGAGAGTAAAAAGTAAAACTGCTGTATACAAATGTTTGTTTTCCCACTTTCTGCCTCTTCCCCTACATTGGCTAGAATTATTCATTTTTCAGTACAGTAAGTACAGTTGTTTCTGTCTTGATATTGCTATTTTCCCCATCTTTGCTTATTATAGAGAGTGAATGTTCGCCTATAATATGAAATGTTAATATGGCTCTAAATATCAGTTACCCAAGGAGCAACACTCAGAGAACTGACTCTCCACCATACTTTTCACATGCGTTCCAGTCTCCATCTTTCCCTTCCATTCTGACTGTCCTAGGTACTTACAATCCTGTAACGTGAGCAGCAGCAGTTACGTCCGACCTTGGAAGCCTCAGTTCTGGCTGTAAAGCCTGTCGCGGCACGGGTTCCGGGGTTACAGCTTGAGTTGGGGTGTTGTCCTCTCTGATCACTAAAGATACGTCCCTGGGGACACAGCAGCAGGCCGGGGGGAGGAGGGAGCCAGGCGGGTGGCAGTCATATCAGTCAGTGTCCCAGCATGATTCTGTAAGGTCTCAGGCCCCGGGGACCCATCAGAGGCGCAGCGTGCGTACCAGGACAGGGAGGGGGAGCCGGAGCCAGCCCGCAGCTTCTGCTCCACATGGCTGATGGAACGGAACCCTCAGCAGAAGAGCTTGGCCCAGAAAACAGGAAAACAAGGACGTGGAATTTGCACAAAGGCCCAGTAGAACCAACCTTCCACTCACTTCGCTCAGGTCTGCTGGCTTTGTCCTCTCCCTCAATCAGTGAGGAAGAAATCAACATACTGTTCCCCAAAGACCAGGAGTTCAAGTGTAGACAGGTGTGGAAGGAGTGCACTGCCTCTTCACAGCGATACCGGAAGTGATACCGTACTTCTGAGCGTGGGCGCCTGTGCTCGTGACTGTGAGTTGCAACCCGTGAGCAGGAGGCAGTCAGAGCTATCTGGTAGACCAGCGACGCTATGGGTGTCTGGATGATTGACACCAAAGATACAAACAGAGCAGGGGAAAACCCACCCCAGAAGTGGTGGCACCAAACAATAGGAATGGAGCGTAGATGGACAGGAAACGGAAAGGTGAAGGAGTTTTTCCCTTTTCTTCCTCCAAAGGGCTCTGGTCTTCGCCATCGCCTTTGGGTGTTTGTGACCAGTTCCTCCAGCCGTCAGAGGCAGCCCCTCCGGCTTCCTGACACAGCCTCACTCCGTACTCTGCAGTGAACTCCACACCCTCGGCCTCTCACTGAATCCTGGATCCTCCCACTGTCCAGTGTGCTGATCGTCAACTTGCATTTGTCCACCTCAGCCCCACAAGCAGCATAGATGCTGAGCCTCTGGTGAACCCTAACTACTGATGCAATACTAAATCAGAGTTCAGAAAAACATGGCAAAGCCATATATTTCCTGGAGTCTCTTTTTTTTTATTGTCCTTGTAAATTCTGTTATGTTCCTAATGTGTCGAGGTCCACTGAATGACTTTCTCCTTGTATATCAGAAACTAAAGCTCAGCACGTCTCTTTTCTACAAGAATTTGCTTTCAAGAATGTTGGGCTATGTAAAAGCAAAACCAAGATGGCAGATTGTTTTGAAAGACTGTGCCAGATTGCTGAAAGCTCTATTTCTCTCTTATTTATGTATGCATCTATCATCTACCTGTATATATTTATACATTCAGTGTTAGATATACATATAATTATATAATTACATCTATTTCTATTTTTCTGTGTAAAACTATGAGTAAATATTGTTGCTTTTGATTTCCACTCCATAACAGAATTGCAAAGACCTACCGGGCCCTTGAGAGACTGATTTACAAATTGCAAGGGAAAAAAAAAAAAAAAAAGATTTACACTGGGAATGCTTTCATTACCTCCCGTGCAGTATTAGGAAGACCACACAGGTGTGTGCATCATATGGCATGAGGTGCTTTGACACCTGGATTGGGGCAGGACCATGGAAAGCTTTCACACATGGTACAATTAAAAGATCTTGAATACATAACGTGTGGAAGAAAAATCTCGGAAAGAATCGAATGGTGTTTTCCAAGTTTAAGAAATGATTTTATGGAGTGGAATTTAGAATCTCTATGGGGGAATCTACAGAGTAGGAATTATACCAATTTATAGGAGTTTAAGGGAGATTTAATTCGAGAGTGGAAATTTTAAACAAATAAAGTGCTCCTAAAATGCAGATGAAGTCCAAGAGAGAAAATTACTTCCCAACAGGTGTTTCAAGTGGATGGTGAATATTGTTGAATTTTAATCAGCCAGGTGTTAAGGTCCTTTCAAACTGTCCATTATTATGCTTTTAGAAAACTACCTTTATAAAAACTAGATCTTTGAGAACAAAAGGAATTGGCCTTACAATCCATGAGAAAGTGAAATAGTTTCCAAATTTTTCTCAGCCCTGGAAATTCACCTGTAACATTTAGATTTCTATTTTCATATTAAATTTTGGGTATTAAAGCAAGATGATCTGCACAATTGACAATGAAAGGACCTGACAAATAGTAGGTAACCAATAAATGTTGATGTGTTTTCTTCCTCTCAGCCTAAGTTACAAAATTTATGTCAAGATCCACTTAGATAATGAATTGAAAGCACATAGTAAGATATGTTAATAATACCAACATTATACATTCATGAATAAGACTTAGAGTTTTTTTTTTTAAGCCACTTAAAAGTCTAAATCTTGGACAAGAGTGTGGTGTGTGAGCAAGTATTGGACTGAGCATTTTAAGAAAGTCTGATATGGTAAGTCATCTTCATGGACCTAACTTAATTCATGTCGGCTGTAGCCTGCAACGCTGGCCTCACTGTCATCCGGACATGTAAAGGTAGAGATGCTAAACTTGGGTGCTCCACAGTTGCTTCAATCTTCATGCAGCACGTTAAAATGCTCCATATGGGCTGGCCCATCTTGTTCTTATCCTGGACTGGGACAGTACCAGATATGCAAGCATCCCAGCAAGAGCCACAGAGCTGTTCTGGTTCAGCTGCAAGGTTGTGGACATGGTTACATTCTTCTCACCATCCAGGAGATTTACAATTACTGAGAGACTTCACAATAATTAGCCTGTGGTGGGCAGGATTCTAGGGTGGCCCCACCATAGTAGTCCTCTGGAGTCCTCACCATGTATAAATCACCTCTGCTTGGGGGGCAGAGCAAGTGAATCTGCTGTGACATCACTCCCATGGGAGGGACCTGAGCTGAGCGGTAGGTGGACAGGTTTGTCTGAAGGCAGAGACTGCTGTCTTGACTCACACAGGAGCCCCTTAGAGGCAGGTGGGATGGCAGAGAGCTGCTCTCCTGCTGGCCTGGACGGAAGCCAACAGCTTTCTGGTGAGAGGTGGAAGTCACAAAGCTTGGGCCTCCAGAGCCCACAGAGAGCCCTCATGACGGCCACACTGAGCACAGGAATTCTGTCGCACAGTGTGAGGCAGTGACTGCTAACTCCAGTGAGTGCAGGGCTATGCAGCCCAGTAGTTCTGTGAGCACTCTGAGACCTGAACTGGATCCACTGCAGTCTCACCATACAATCCAGGCGGAGTTCCATCTAAGCACAAGTTTATTCATGCGCAAAGTGCCAGAGCTGAATTTCAGGAGATCACTCAGCTGACTGTGGGATCTAGGGGGTCACGCAGCAGCCTGGGAAGCTGGGATCACTGAGCCTCATCTGATGGCCTCACAGGCACACAAAGCAGGTTCAGGTCACACCAGATTCAATGCTCCACCGGCTAATGAGCGACGGCTTCACTGCCTTGGTTCTCAGAGCTCTGTCCTAAGCACATGGATGGGCAACAACTGTCTCCTAAGTGTATGGACAGGTGGCTCTGCTTAATGAGAGATAAGCATGTTCATTCAATTTGTCTTTTAAAAAGTGAATGCTAAAATGAAATGGTTTCCATCATTGTATGTTATGTACAATGCATGAAATAACTTTGCGATAGTTGTAAATACTGTAAATGTTTGTAAATAGTATCATGCTTTTTCAGCAGATGGTGCTGCCCTCCTGTAGGGGACCCTAGAGGATATTGTACATTGCAGAAAACCCACAACAATGCCGGCCCCACGGGAAGAAACTGAAAATGCACATGAGCAATCTCAATGCCCAAGGTCACCCAAGCAGTAGTTGATGTACTAATAAATGGCTGGAAGCTGATGGCCACCACTTTGAGCTCCTCTTGTCATTGTGGAGGCCAAAGGTCACTTGCATTAATCTCAGATATCTCAATAAATTTACTATTAAAATATTTATAAAAGTTTTTCTTTTATACATTTTGGTTATATATGAATATAAAGTGAAAGAGGCCAACTCTATTATTGTGCATGAAAATGACATATATTTGTCTGACAAGGATTCATTATTACTTAGCTTATTAATATTGAAACTATCAAATATTTAATTTGCTGCATTAAATTAAACTTTCTCCAAAATGATTATTATAAACATATATATTTAACATCAGTATCCAAATAGCATATAAAACTCATGAAAATACAAATATCTGTAGCTCTCAAGGCTCTGGTTCAAGGAACCAGAGGAGGGAAGGAGAGAAAAATATATCCCACGCTCCTGCTCTGTTCCCTCCCCGCCATCAGGACCACAGCCACCCTGCGATGTCCCTCTTCCCCATCCTCCCATCCTCCGTCTTCTCTCCAGGCCGGCTCAAAGCCTGCCACTGTCCACCACAGGTCCTCTCCTCCCTCTTTAACCCTAATTTATTTCCTTCTTCTGCGATAGACTGCATCTTGCACCCTTTGTTTTTATTTATGTAAATGTCTCTCTCATTTAACCTGACAGGAGAGCAAACAAAAAACAGAGCCTTCTTTATCAAGGCTCTTCTGCATAGACTCTTCCTGTCTGCCTCTCACGCAAAAGAAATACAAATGCTCAGGCCCACGCAGACAACAGCTCGTCCCGCCTGAGGAAAGTCAGATTCTCACAGTAGCAATGAAAACCTCTGCCGAAATTTAGAACTCCATTCTGTGCAGTCCTGCCCATCAGTCCCTCCACTACGGCAAACCCACCCCGGGCTGAGACCTGACATGCCCGGGGTGTCAAAAGAGGCTGTCATCCCATGAGTGCAAGGTGCCCAGGCCTGTGCCACCCTAGAGCATGGTCTCTGGATCTTGGGAGAAAGCTGAGCATCACAGAACTGAAGAAGGTGGGCCACGCTCGGTAAGATGGGGCCATGCAAAAAGGTCACCCAAGGAGTACATCTCTGTCGTAGTGAATTCGACTTTTGTCTTTCCATTTGATTCGTGGTTTTAATGACTTTTTTGAATTGTATCTATTTTACTTTTAGTTTCAAGGACTATAAACCCACTTTATATTAAGCATAGGCAACTAGAAGGTAAAGAAGCTATTTAAAATTTATTCAGTTAATAACTTTGGACAAGTCTGCAAAGTATGATATGATGAACTCCTGCATCGTTATTCCAACATAGGATCTTTTACTGCTTTGAAACACAAGCATACTATACTTGCTAAATCTACCTTTGTCTTTTGTCAACTTTGTCAAGTGAACTAATTTGATTTTGATCTTTCCCATCTCGTCTCTTTGTGCTTTTTTGTTGTTCATCCAAGATGTTACAAATTCTCCAGGTCACATCTGCAGCTGGTGCTGTTACTCCTAACTCTTCCACAGTGCAATTTAGTAAGTGCTTAGCTCTGCATTCCCTTCCATGTGGATTTGATCTTATCTGCTTTCCTTGGAATCTGATCTCTATTTTCTGCAGTTTCCTTTTTCTTTTTTAAAAATTTTTTGTTCTCCTTGCTTAACTATATTACTTCGTTTTTTAAATTTTTCTTCCACACAGTGATTTTATTTTCTTATTAGTACATATTTACAGTACTTAAGGATTATGTTCATCATAGGGAGTTAGTATAGTTGCTTCCTGTTCGAGCTCATTGGTAAGAATAAATTCAGAATATTGTTTTACTTTTTATGTAAATACACTACCTGCACTGGAATATGTTCTGACTTTAAGCTCTCAAAGATTACACACCTTCCTCTTAGCCAGGAAAATCAAAACTGTGTGGTAAATTAACCTTCACACTCAAGTAAGAATGAATGGAACTGAGATCCACACACATAGCTTTGCCCTGATGATGGGAATTCTGCTCATGGACTTTGACTCACTGGGTGCAGATAGAGGACCTTCAGGTCGAGGGTCCTATGGATGTCCAGGGGTCAGCATGAGTGGACACTGACTGTAAAGTAACGTCCATGAGTGTAAGCACTACGTGTCACACGTGAGCTAAGGTTAAAATGTTAACAGGACCGATCATGGGGAAAGGGGACTCGGAGGAAGAGGAAGGGAGGTGGGCGGGAAGGGGATTAAAAAGAAAATCAAGCTGTACTACATTCATGTGCCTCCTTCCCAAGATGATTGCAAGCTGCATGTGCTGCAAACTTGTACTAAAAACAGAAAGAAATCTAAAATAAAGGGAGGAAGCAGTGACATTCATTTCCCAAGTCAGTCTGATTTTCACTACTGTAACAAATGACCTGATGAAAGATTGTCTGACCAAATTTCATTCTATAACTTGATCATTGGTATCAGAAATATAGAAGACGTCATCACATGTCCATCAGAAAAATGAATAAATGCGCCAATTATTAACTTCAAATTAATTTTTTGTGGTTTGCACTACATAACAATCACATCTCTTGCAAGGGATTGATGTGTGTACCTGCACATCTTAATTCTTTCTATCCCCTTCCTACCTCCTCTTTCCCTTCTCCCTCTCCCTCCCTCTTGGTCACCTTCCATTTTGCAAAAGTTCTATCTCCTTTTTTCTATTATCTATCTCTTATTTTGCTCTTCCTTTTATTTATACTTTGTTTTTAAGCTTGTGCATCTGATTTATTTCATTTAATATTCTGGTCTCAAGGTGCAAGTATTTTCCTTCAAGTGAGTCAAATGTATCTCTCATTGCAGAGTAGCACTCTACTATATATAAAATACCACATGTTCTACCTTTTATTTTGCTCTTTTCTTTGTTTATACTTTGGATTTCTCATATAAGAGAAGTTATGTAGTATTTAAGCTTGTGTATTTTGATTTATTTCACTTAACATTATGTTTTCAAGGTGCATCTATTTTCTTACAAATGGTTCAAATTTGACCTTCTTTATAGTAGACCAGTATTTCATTGTGTACAAAGAAAATGTTATATTTTTACACAGCAAAAAAAAGGTTGTTTTTTGGGGTTTTTTTGGTACCGAGGATCGAACTCGGGTCCTTGCACTTGCGCAGCAAGCGGCAAAACCACTGAGCTAAATCCCCAGCCCAAAAAAGTGTTTTTTTAAGAGACAAAAAACAAGAAACACATGAGCTCCTCAGCTTCTACTTTCTCTGTTCATGGCTAAATATCCACAGGATTTCCTGACTGACAATTAGTTAGAACCAATTCCCTTTAAATCACCAACATTAGCTAGAGTTGTGGGTAAAATTAGGTGCTAAGGTGATCGTTACAGTATCATAGTATTTTATATTATATAAGAGTATAAATGAATTATCTCATTTAAATTCATTCTACAAATGGCTTTCGTATTGGCCAGGTAGGCTCCAATCCTTGACAAGATTTAAGAACAAAGATGATCATATTGCATGATGCACACAGTTCTAGTTACAATTTTTCATGCTGTTTTTGCATGTAGGTCTGTAAGCAGGAAAGCAGTAGTGAGAAAATTCCTTCGCCAAGTTAAATGAGCTATTGCTCTATTCTAATCTATCACTGATCATTTCATATAGAAGACAGATTTCCTCCTTTTTCAGGAAATAGAAAAGCTTGGCCAGGTTGGCAAATCAGATCATGATTTGAAGAGAGAGTACGTGCCTCGTAATCCCTGCCCTCCTCTCAAATCTGAGGCCCTGTCCGGGGCTGGGCCTTGAACATGTGGGTGGAGGCCTTGAACACGTAGTGTAGGCACCTTCCAAATGCTGCCCCACAGCAGGCCTGGAGTTGAGCCAAGCAAGGTTCTGAATAAAATCCTGAAACAGGAGAGCTCCACCCAGAAAGTCACAGCTGAGTTCACCCCTACCCCAGCAGGCCCCGACCCCAATGGTCTGAATTTCCGAGGCGTATCAGTGCTGAATGGAAACTCTTGCCTTCACAATCCATGTCTCAATCATGCACCATACAGCCAATGAGGCCTTTAGCTCACCTAGATAATTAACTAGTTACCCCAGTAATAAACATTGTTTTATGACAGCTCATTTTTCTTGAAGAAGAAAATGATGTGATTTCATATGTCTTGTTTTGGATATTTGAGTTTCAATCCACCTATTAATCACACACACAATAAACTGACTCATTACAGGTATTAATTCACTCCTGTCTTTTGCTGTCAGATTATTAATGCCATGAGCATGAAGTGTGCCATTGTAGAACTTATTGTCAGTATAAAATTATTGCAAAGATTATGGAGATTTGGTTTGAAAAGAGGAAAATAAGTCAAGAGTGATCAAGAGTGATGGGGAATAATTATCTCAAGTGATTAAATTAAACAATCAATCACTTCAGCTGGAAATAAAGCCACATTACAGTCCTGGACTATCTTTTGGCGAAGATGGAGTCACTCGGGAGGACTTCTTCCTCGGAATCTGAGGCTGGCACCTGTGTGCGCGCCACCATTATCCCTCCAAGGCTGGGTTTGTCATTTGCTGGCTTAAAGAATGCGGCTCATGCAGAGCCTTTTCAGATGTCTTTGAAATCAAGGGTAATGCTGTCTGATTTATTTTCCTCTTTTCCCCTTAAATAACATTCAAGTGCTGCAGGAATTAAGTAGTGCATGATTTCGCCTGGTGAATTTTAGAATGTGTGGAATTAATCTTATAAAGTGTGTTTCAGTGTGTGTAACTGTTCTACTTTAGCTCAATCTCTAAGCACCCAAGAATGAAAATGAATTACTGATGACAAAGCAATTACTCCAACTCTTGTAGTCCATAGTTAAGCTGGAATAAAAATAACTGCATTGCGATATAATAAATAAGTCAGTTGGTAACATGCAGATAGAAGTTGTGCGTGGAAACTTCTTTTCTCTTTGTATTTTTACATGCATGAATTCAGTTTCTTCCTTATAGTCCTCCCCCAGAAAAGAGCTAAGAGAGGAAACCATGGCTGGCTGAATCCTACCATGTTCCTGGATCAATGTCAAGAGGGCCTTCTTGTTAGTCCTCGAAGAAGACCCACTAAGGGTCCATGGTTTTTCTTGCCTGGTGGAGCCCATGCCGTTCACCCTTGAACTATGCATCCTAATTATGAGCTACAGCATCAGGAAGTAGGGAGGTTCCAGATACATGTAGTTGCATCTGGCCATCCCGTGTCCCTTGGAGGAGACTTACATCCTAGGTCGACCTTCCAGGGAGACTGAGGGTCCCTTCTGCAAACTCAGCCAGACCTGCATTATGGGAAAGGCTCCCTGCTCTGCTCTTCACACTCATGCTTTAGTCACGTCCTTCCAGCCCATCTCTGGACTCAAGGTAAGGTGGCTTCATCCATTGTTTGAAATCCCATAGGAAACAGTGTTGCACTGATGGAAAAGAGATGAAATCTGGCTCACACCCCAAGGTGTCTAGGTCAGAATGATACCTGTTGAATCTGTAGGCAGGGATCATATGCCGATCAATGCACTCAGCAACCTTAGACACCTCCTCAATGTGGAAGATTTGGGGGATGGATCTTCATATTGTATAAACTAGATGTATTCACTCTGGGGTTTGGACAGAACTCTTTGCTTATGCCCCAAAGAATCTAAAGTCATGCCCAGCCTTTAAACAGAGAAATTAAACATCTCTGGCATTACTAGGGAACTTGGATCTCCCCTCCAAATAATAAGAGTAACTTGGTGTACAGAATAAGTAAACCCAATAGTTGTAAATGGTTATTCTAATTCAAAGCACATCATGGCAAACTTTCTTAGAGAACAACTCACAGAAGCGCTCAACACATTCCAAGCTTCATTTCTCATTTGCCTGAATAGCAAAACACAGCTCCTATTCATTAATACTCTAGATCTCACCCTCCACCTCAGATTCCGACTAACTGCTAAATGTCTCCAGAGCCTCATTTTCAGACATTACTAAAAATTTACACGTTTATTTTGTAGACTGTGGAAATATCCCTGAGGATGTATACTTTCCTCATAGGTGCTGCCAGGGGACTGTATCAGATGGGTAAGGCTGGGAAGATGCCCTGTCTCCTGAAGTGCTGCAGTACCACAGCCCTCAGCTCTGTTGCCAGCATCTCTCTTTTGCCCACCTGCTGCTGCCCATGGGGACTTCCCCACGGGGCAGCTGTGTGCTCCCAGGGGAGTGCACCCATGCAGTCTTCCTCTTTGCAGCTCTCTGCATCGGAACCCATTGTCCCTTGGACCTTCACTGCAGGTACAGGGGCCATGGCCAAGCCTCTGAGGCCCTAGTGACCCAGCTCTTCCTTTCTACTGCAGCCTCTCCCATCACTCCCAGAATTCACTGGGATTCTCCATGGAGCACAGCTAAAGGGGAAATACATGCAAACGTACAGTTAGAATAAAAATGAATAATACAATTCTTAGTAAAGTTTTTCCAGAACACATATAATGGCAAGAAGTTTGGAGGGAGAATAGAAGGTGAGTCTGAGAAGACATCTAGAGGAGTGGACTCCAACTCCACCTGAAGAGCTGGGCTGGAGCGCAGGACAGCAGACCTGAAGACCCGGGGAGGAATTGTGATTCATGCAACAATTGGCAGAAGACAGCACAGAGGCTGCATGCTGGCACAAAGCTCAGAATGTCACAAAAATGTCAGTGATACAGGTGGACAGGAGGTGGTCGCACAGGGCCTGGAAGATGGGGCCAGGAGTATAGAAATTCTTCTTACCACAAAGGACAAACTGGAGGATGCTAAGCAGTGTTGGCTTGATCTGATTTTTCTTTTGTGAAACCTCCCTGGCTTCCATGGAGTGAATGGACTAGAACTCCTTTAGTCACTTTCTTGCTGCTGGAACAAAATACCTGACATCCACAACTTAAAGGAGGAGTTTATTTCAGCTCACGGTTTTGGTCCATGGTGAGCTGCCTCCACGGCCTGTGGCTTGGCCCATGCAGCCTCCCCCATCATCTGTGAGTTCTGAAGTAAGACCAAGCAGAAACCTCAGTGTGGGCCTTTCCTTTTCACCTTGGCTTCATTCTGCTCCCTATAGGGTGAAGAATTCATACTTGGACCTCATGGCCAAGCGCCATCCACATGGCCATCCTCAGGCATAGTAGTGTTTGCACCAGCACAGAGGACAGCAACCAGGGGACTGTGAGACTGAAAGCTCCAAAGACAGAGCACAGATAGGAGGGGTAGGTTGTCTCCTTGGCACTGGTGCACGGTGCCACTTAGGGAAGGACACAGAAAGGAGGGCAGGACCCGGGCCATGCGGAGCAAAAGACCCAGGTCTCAGGACGGTGCCAACCCAGAGGAAGTAGGGGTCTGCGGTCCTCTGCAGTCTGTGCTCCTGGTGAAGCTGACGGCCCACGCTGATGACCTGAACACTAGGTGTGCACTTGATTGTCCATGGAGGAGAGGGCTCGTGCTCCCAAGAGGACTCACACTCTGCAAACACTCATGTCTATGTTAAACACAGGTGGGCATTTCGTGACACTGAACCCTTTGAACATTCTCTTGAGATATGAAGTTTGGCTTCCTGGAGTGCACAGCCACACAAACTCCATGTACATACACATTATCGTCTGCTGGAGTTCACACAGCAAAAGTTTGCCGTGGATATTGCTATCAGTAATTTACAGATGAAGTAAACAATGATGCAAGAGATTAAATTGCCAAAGAATTTGTGATTTAAATCTAAGGCTCCAAGGTACATGGTCCTTCCATTAGAGCTTTCCAGGGCACAAGAGGAGCTTGGAAGTCTTGCAGATCTGCTCATTAACCCTGCCCCATACTCTCAACCGGAGACCCACAGGCCAGGGGAATATTGCCAGATCTGTGAGTCAAGACTGTGGCTTCTAGCTCCGTTTTTACCTCCAAGCTTCACAACTGTTCAATTCTTCCCTCATTTATCTACATCTCCTGTTCAACAGCTACAGAAAGTGGTTTCTTTGAGGATTTTCATGGGGAAACTGGTTATTGTCATGTTTTATCATTTCCAGGAAGACACATTCAAGACATGTTCTGTGTCCTGTTGTGGCCAGACTTGAGGGCAAGGATAGACAGAGGTCAAAGATGTGCATTGCTACAGGAAAAGCATTTTTTCTACATTCCTCTTTCAACTTGGCAAGCAGATGGCTGGATCCTTAGACAAATGCCAGGGAGGAACAGCTGGGAGATCAAAACATACTGCAAGTGGTTAGAAAGTGTTTATGAGCATTTGGAAGAAACAACATTTTTGAGAGAGGGGGAAAAGTTCAAGGCACACTTAACATGCAGAGAGGAGCTTGCAGCAGGAAGTGGGATGCTAAAGAAATTGTTCATTTAGGCAGGAACCTGCATGCATCCCAGCCCTCCTCCAAGGGCACCTGCTGGGAAGGGACAAGGGGACTATGGTGCACCTGAAAGGGAAGGTGATTTGGGGAGCAGGGGGGAGGGAAGGGGTCTGCA
Organism: Heterocephalus glaber; assembly: GCF_053883595.1. NCBI lineage: Eukaryota > Metazoa > Chordata > Mammalia > Rodentia > Bathyergidae > Heterocephalus > Heterocephalus glaber. Next base: position 10,533,326 of record NW_028258381.1, read on the forward strand.
GCAGATCAGGAGAAAAGAGGCGAAGATCGAGGGAAAAGGAGCAGGAGCAAGGAGGAAGAAGACAGGGGAAGCTCAAGTGACCCCCACTGTGGGGTCATCACATTTCAGACCCCCCCCCCGGGGTGCTTGCTTTTCAATCTCCCTTCATTGTGGCTCCCTCAGAGCATGTAAAGCAAAACAATTGGTCCCCGGCAACCAGTTATTTCTGCACAGGAATAAAACCTGGATGCTGAAGCCCAGCTGCTTATAGAGCCCCCACAAATGCTTTTGGAATGGGGCTGAATCCCTGATCTGAAATTAGAAGCAAAAGTGACCGTAGAAGCCCTGCCAGCCGCACCCCTGGACCATGGGAGGGTGGTGGTCAGGCACCCCAGGATGGAGGGCTCCCCCACGACTCTTGAGAAAGTAGCAGCAATGACCATGGAGGTGTCCAGGTGTGAACAGTGACTGGCATCAGATGTGTCTGACATACTTGACCAGGTTGAGTGTGGCAATTGGTTGGCCACTTGAGGTTGGACTGAGCCCCCAAAGGTTCCTGTACTGGGGGGCTGGGTCCGCAGTGTGCTGCTGAAGGGGGGGGCACAAGAGGTGGGTTCCAGTGGGAGGTGCTAGACATTGGGGGCACCGTCCTCTGAATGTGTTCTCATGGCTCTCAAGGCACCTGCTTAGTTTCTACGGAGATGACTTGTTAAAAAATGTAAGTCTGGGGCCAGTTATTTAGCTCAGTGGTTCCGGCACCTGCCTCACAAGCACAAGGTACTGAGTTGAATCCCCGGTACCAAAAAAAAAAAAAAAATGCAAGTATGCCCTCAACCCCCATGGCTTCCTGCCTCACTACATGATCCCTTCCACTTACACTTGTACCACAGCGCCACACTCTCCCATGAAGCTCTCACAGAGGCCAGAACTTTGACTTTCACCCTCCAAAAGTGAGCTAAGAAATCCTCTTTTCTTGATAAACTACCCAGAGTCCAGTTTTCTGTTACAGCAACAGGAAAGGAGCCATTACACTTGGTCTCTTCACGTGGGATGAGGATAGTAACCCCTAGCATCAACTTACCATGGCAATTAAGTGAGATAAAACACTCAATTCATCCAACTAAACTTTCCACACACTTAGGGAGTTTAAATCAATTTTAGAGAGTCAGTATTTTCCTGATAGCCTCAGAGAATAGTCATGGGCTGTGGCAATGGCAAACTTAGAGCAGGTATTAGCTACCACACATTCTTCTCCTGTGAAAGGTTTCCAGACAGTCATTAGAATTTCAGTTTGTTGGTATTTTACTGTTTTTATATAAAGAAATATTTTTTCAATCTACTCAGGATCTAAGAGATATAGGAAGCATGAATTTCAAAAAGGGGATGTCCAACATGTGAAATATTTCTCTAATGTTCTAAATAATAATATCACTATATTGAATATTTTGAGGAAATTTATCCAAGACAGATCAATTCATTCAAAAATTGAGCCCAGAAACAGAAGTTGATTGAATAACCTTGTGACAAAAAGAGTGTGAAATTGCTGTGCATACACAGCAATGACCACATCAAGAGTTCCAGGTCAGAGAGACTTACAAAATGTATTTCAATGTTTGATGCCTGAATACGATTATTTATAAAATACAGATTAGGTAGTTTAAGATCTCTTCCAATTTGAGCATTACCTTGCTAGTTAGTGGGACTGGAATGGTTTATTGAGTAGATCCTATCAAAAGATTAAAGAATTCACCCCTCTCTCATCTTTGTTAGATGCCTTTCTTGAGTCCTTTGAAATTTATTATACATCCCCAGGCATGCAGAATATTTTTTGGACAAAATGTATATTTTAATCTCATTCTCAAAGCTATCAAAGCCTGTTCTAAGTTGCTTGGCTCCCCACAGCCAAACTAGAGAAGGTGCAGTAATGCATCTCTCTGTGTCCTTATAAATGCTACTTAGACTCTGTCCTATTTCTTAAGTATTCTTTAGTTACATTCTACTAAGTTTGTAGATACGACAGAGATTCGATTCAAAATGTAAGACTGGGAAAGGAATGATTTAAAGGTGGATGTAAATGAGTCCAATGTCTTCTCTGCTAATTCTAGCTCCACCCCAAACTGAGATCTGAGTTTGGGGCCACTAACCACCCCCTCCCCAGGACGTTAGCACCACTATAGCTTTAGGGACAACTTCCTGGAAGTATAGATATTCAGGGGAATTGTCTCTATTCCCAAAGATCCAATAGCAAATTATTAGGAAAATTAATTTATTTGATTCTCTGTCATCTAATCCAACTGTTGTCTCTCTGCATTAAAAAAAAATGAGAGAGAAGAAGACAGAGCAGCTGTGGCTAACAGGCTCTTCTCTATTCCAAGCAAAATTTGCCTCCCTGTATTTTCCATCTGCTGGCCCTAGTTCTGCCCCACGGAGAAGGTCTTCTAATTTGTTTTCTGCTTTGGCATTTACCACAGGAACAGCCAAGTTCCCTGGGGTGGAATCGCCAAGACTGAAGGACACATCAGAAAGCAGCGCTCCTGTGAACCATTGTGGTAGAAGATCAGTGGTGGTGTGAGCACAGCGCTGGGTACCAGAGCTCACTTCGCTCTTTGAGAAGACACATGCACTCATTCCTTACCAATCCATTCCTTCACATGCAATTATTTTGGGTGTCCTGTGGGCCAGGTCCTATTCTAGCAGGTAAGGATGCACCAATGATCTAAGCAACACACAACAAACAAACAAACAAACAATCAAACTCGCTTCCGTAGAAGTGAAAGTGATGTTTTCCACATAGCACAGGTTCTGCTCTGGATTTAGAGAACACAAACACTCTGTGCAAACACATCTCCCAGCTGTGGCCTGGGCCTGCTCTAGAGGGGCAGCGGCCCAGTCATTACCTCTGCTCCTGGGCACTGCTGCTTCAGATGGGCAGACACCCCTCATGCCCCTGGGCTTCTCATACTGCCTCAGTGCGTTGCTCCCGGCCAGCCTCACAGGTCCCTCACTTTTCTGGCTGGTCGCCTATAAGTGCATTGTCACAGCAAGAAATGAAGTTCAGGCAGAGCTGAAAGATTGGGAGAAATACAAAAGCCAAATGTGGTAAGGCCTCAGGAAGCCGAAGGAAAAATTTGAGGATAAGGACGGAGACTTAGAAAGACCAGTGAATTGTGGAGAGTGGGTTAAATGAGACAGCTAATATTTTTGACTCTAGGCTTGTTCCCACCACTAATCCAGCTATGTGACACAATCTAGCTCCCAACAACTGAGAGAGCCTTTCTCCTGGGTCAACATACAGACAGGGGATACACACTGCTCCGAGAATGAGTGCAGGATGACTTCACCTCCAAGGCTGAGGTCAAGCAGTCATTAGAGACACAGCACGAATAAAACGGGACTGAGGTGACAACATGGCCAGCAAACCCAGGAATTAGCATTAGTAGAGAGGAGCACGTGGATGACAGGAACCCCATGCAACGCACACATTTTACTCCAGCTGGTAGAGGTGTAAGGAGGGCAGAACTATATTAATGTCACACAGAGTTCTCATGATTATCGGGACCATCCTGAGACCTTCAGGAAGGAAGTGCATCTGGGTGGGGCAGAGATTACGCTTTCATGAAGAAAGAGAAGCGAAGGGAGCCTTCCGTTGAAGGTCGGAAGTGGTGGAGCGATGTCCCCGTCTTCTCGCTCCTCTGCACTTGGAGGAGCATGGACAGCCTGAGCATTGGGCGTTCAGTGCGTGAGGAAGGACAGGGGGAGGGGCTCCTGGGGCTGCTTCAGGAGCACCTGCAATTTCAGCTCCTCCTTCTCCCCCTTGGCAGGGCTGAATTGCTCCCAGAGTGGGTGCTCAAGAGTCCATGGCGTTGGACAGTTTGTTCACTGTCATGGGGTCTCCGGAGGGCACAGTGCAAAGGAGCAGAGAGGAAAGGAGCCTTCAAAGATGGTGTGGGCAGAGAGAAATCATGGTACAGGAATGGTGAGGGACACTGACAGGTCCTCAGAAGTCCGCACCACCCTCGGGGCCAATTTCAAGCAAAGCCCAGGAGACTCAGGTTCACAGGGTCGTGGTTCCTTGAGTACCACACGAAAATCTTGCAATAGCAGTATTTGTATGTGGAAATAGAAACATACAGTGCCTAAGACATTTTTATCTTTTGGCTTTTAAAACCTTCCAAAATCAAATCGAGTTTCTCTAACTGCATCCAATTAACTGCACCTCCACCCCACGAACCATGAGATTATTTTGAGGCTTTCATTTTGTTTTGTTTCTCCCTGTGACTGAGAGCAAAAGATCTCATTTCACTCTTGTTTTGGAGATTGGAAACTCAGAATCCTGGAGCATTCTCAGAAACCACTTAGGATTTTGTTCTGGGCTTTGTTTCCTGACACATGTGTGGCTTGGATTGGAGGCGATGCCTTGCCCAGGAGCAAGTGAGTAAAACTTTGCTAATAACTCAGTGTTATCAGTCACTATTACACTGCACCTAGAAAACTTCAAAAATGTTTTAAGGCCCCTGGTACTACACTAAGACACAGTGTTTCCAGCTAAGGATATAAAAGTGAGCAATTTCTCCAGGTGAACAGTGATCAGGCCACTCATTTCCATTTTTCACACAGCCGATTTCTTCCAAGGACAAAACAGCCCCGAACCCTCCCATGTGTGGTTGGTTTTAAGGTGACAGCTCTGCTCAGACTACATCATTCTGGATCACAATTATCCAATCCCAAAAGAGTGTCTGCTATCTGGCTTCTGGCTTGCTCTATCATGGTGGCTTCTCCTTTGATGATAAAGGCAGGAAACTATAACCCACTGTCAGCTTCTGCTATTTGCCCAGGATTACACTGGACATTTATTTTCATCCATATCTGCCCACAAGGCCTTCATTACCTTTCTAATTCCAGTTTCTTTATCTTTATTTGAATATTCCAAATTCAAAGGTGTTTGTATGACTGGTTTGGGGTACAGGCATATCATATGAAGATATGATTTTAGCAAAAAAAAAATGATGTTATTACAATGTGATCATGCACCGTTAAGGCCTTGGGTTTGAATGTCAAGGCTACAGTAATATGAATCATGTCTACAGTATCAAGATAGCCCTATGGCCTCAAGCATGTAGCAACCTGGTTCAGAACTTAGTATGTCACCCATGAAGTGGGGGTGATGTTGCTTCTTTCTGGTACATTGTGTGAAATACATGGTTTCTAGCATGACTGAAATGCATGTGCCTTAGAAACTATACCATCAAAATAATTCTTCCAGTTGGCTACTCACCTTCCCTTGGTAATTTCTTCCACATTTGTCTTAGGATGAAGCACAGTAAGTCTGCATACTCTATACTCTGCTCATTCTCAACTGCATATATTGATTCTAAATGGGATGTCTGCTTCCTTTCCTCCACTACCTAGACCCAAGTCACCTATCAGGTTACCTAAGTCATTCAGATTGCACAGCAGAATGAACACCCCAAGTGCTATGAGCATCCTGCCCTCCAGCAGGATCTGACATAGCCAACCAGTCTCCTAGCTAAAGTGTGTGCTTCATGGGGCAATGACACCTCACTCTTTTTGTCTTCCTCTCTTTTTTACTGGGCATTTGTTTTTCCATTTTCTATGCTGATTGCCCTCATTTGACTTAGGTCTAAGAACTAGTGCCATGGTTTGGATCTTAGATGTTCTCTTGTCAGCTGATGGTGCTATTGAGAGTTGAGGGATCCTTGAAGAGGTAGAGGCAGTGCCTAGTGGAGAACTCTTAAGTTACTGAGGGCATAGCCTTTGTTATGCTTTAGACCTCAAATGTCCCCAAATAGGATTGGATCGTGGGGTGCTGTATTTATTGGTGGACCCATCCATAGATGAATTTGTGGCTGAATGTGTGGTAGGAGGCAGGGCCTGGTTGCAGGAGGTCACTGAGATGTGGCTTGGAAGGGGTCCATTCTTGTCCCCAGCTCCTCCCTTCTCTCTCTCCTTCCTGGTCACCATGGGTTGAGCACCACCCCTGCCATTCAACTCTGCTATTTTTTTTTTCTGTCTTTGAACCAGCTGACCATGGACTGAAACTATAAACCAAAATAAGCCTCTCTTTTACATTGTAGGTACTTGGTACTGAGGCCCAGCAATGGGAAATGGAGAAGTGAATATGACATCCTGAAGTGGAAGTTGTGACCCTGGTTCCCTCTCTCTCTCTCTCTCTCTCTCTCTCTCTCTCTCTCTCTCTCTCTCTCTCTCTCATCTTGTTTCCTCTTTCCTACCTGCTATGAGGAAAACGAGCACCATACTAAATGAGGAGAAGTTGAAGACTGTCAGTCGAAGATCTAGAACAAGTCAATACTTTCACCATTTAATTCTGCATAATACTGGAAGTCCTAGTCAGAGCAATTAGGCAACAGAAGGAAACACAGGGTATCAAAATGGGAAGGAAGAGCCAAGTTGTCACTGTTTGTATATAACATGGTATTAACACTCAGAAAACCCCAAAGACTCCACCAAGACTATTAAAACTACAAATTCAACAATTTCGGGGCACAAATCAATCTACAAAAATCATTAGCATGCTACAGCCTAATGGTGAATATATGAAAATAAATAAATAATACCTAGAAATAAATTTAACCACAGAAAGGAGAGATCTCTACAGTGAAAACTATAAAGAGTTAATGAAAGAAATAGAAGAGGACACAAAGAAATGAAAGTATTCCCCTGTTGACAGCTTGGAAGAAGTAGTGTTATTAAAAATTCATATTACTCAAAGCTTTCTACAGAACAAGGCTTATCAAAGTACCAATAACATTCTTCACAAAGCAAGAAAAAATAACCCTAAACTTTGTATGGAACTACAAAAAGCCTGAATAGTCAAAGCCATATGCAGCCTAAACAACAATCCATAACAAAATATGCTCCCCAACTTCAAAATATGCTACAAATCTGTAGTAATGAAAACAGCATGGTATTGGCCTAACAACCCTTGAACATTGTTGGTAGAAATGTAATGTAGTACAGCTACCATGGAAAACAGTATGGAAGTTCCTCAAAAAAATTAAAATATAATTACCATATGATCTAGCAATCCTACTAGTAGGCTTAGAGCCAAAGGAAACAAAATCAGTATGTTGAAGATACATCTGGATTTCCATGTTTATTACAGTCTGATTCAAATAACCAAGAAATAGAAAGAACTGTATAGTGTCCATCCTCTGATAAATGGATCAAGAAACTGTGATACATACTCACATAACTGAAAATATAGTGAGCATATATTTTTAAAGAATTACTTAAAGTGCATTAAAGCAAGAAGAAATGATTTTGAATATTTTTACCAAAAGAAGGTACAACAGTTTGAGGAGAAAGATGTCTCCCTGATTTGAACATTGTACAATGTATACATGTATGGAAACATCCACATTCCCCAAGTAGCATGCACTTTCACGTATTGCTTTAAGAAATTTGAATAAGAAAATGAACAACTCATAAAGCATAAGAGTTGGGCTTGCTTTTCCCTCAACTGTGCTTCTTCCCCCATGTTCCACCCTCTGGGTGCACCTTCCCTTCATTTATTGTCTCTACCAAATGTCCCTCACAAGAAGGACTTTCTTCCACACAATCTCCCAAATATAACCAGGTCTATTTTTCTCTGTCTCTACTCACTATTTAATTTTCTGAACATGTATTTTCACCACCAACATATTTTATATTTTTTAATTTGTTTCTGTTTTATTTTTCATACAATGTAAGTTTCATAACTGTAGAACTTCAGTTATTTCCTTCATTCGTGTATTAGTGATATATTAATTTGAGAATGGAAAGTGATTAAGTAAATTAAAACCCAGATCAAATCCCCACCCTTCCCTGATCTGGCTACCGAGCTTCATAAGTGCAGGACACATGCAGCCCTACAAGACTTTGCCCTTGTAAGGGCTTACGTTTGACTTAATGCTCTGTTGTCACTGTTGTGAAATTGTTAATAGTTTTTCCAGAAAGGACTTCACATTTTTGTTTTGTATTAGGCCCTAGAAATTATATAGCTGGTTTTGTCTTTTGGATTAACTACCATGATTGATTATTGGCTTGATGCTTCCTTAATGCATTTACTAGAAATGTGAATATTGATTCACCCTGTTTCATTTGTATTCTCAGAAAGTTCATTGGTAGTTGTTTTGAGTGTGATCTGTGTTGTGAAAGGTGGCAGTATCTGTTCTCTTAGATTCTGAATTTCCAGTCTTGACATTTCAGGCTCCAGATAGAATGAACTGAATTGGTTTCCCTTGTAAAGATAAGAAAGAATTGTGATATCATGATATTACTTCTGAAATGTTAATTGCAAACTCTTTCTGATTTCTTTTAGATCATCTTTTTCTCAGCAACATAAATTCTACAACAGGAAGAACTATAGGCAACAGGAAGTTGTCATCCCGCAGAAGGGATGATTTGTGCTTAGAGAAAGGATAATCCCATGATTCCAAGGACCCTTAATAAAACAGCATTCAGTTGTAGCCACTAGACTGATTGAGTTCCACTGTATTAACGTTCTCCCACACTAGACCCTTCTTATGACCACACATAAAACCTAGGAACATAGATGCCAAGAACTCTACCTCTGACATTCAACCTTTATTACCAATATGAGTAGTCCTGAACATAAAAGTCAATGAAAGCCTAACATCTTAAGGAAAAATTTTACATGAACATGTAGAGAAGGGGACCCAGGCAGCAGAAACAGTCTACCATTTAAGGTTTCTCTCCAGCCACCTCTTATATTTCTTTTTCCACAAATGAGAAATACTATTTTCCTCATGTTTATCTCCCAGGTTTGCAGTGTGTTAAGTTCCCCATGTTAAGTTTTCTGTACATACTGTCTTAGACTGACCAAGGCCATTTAGGAAAACATATCTTCTAGGTTTCCTAATTTCTTTGGGTAATTTTACAAAATAAATATATTTATGTTTTAAATGTCTTTGTTTTGATATACTTTTTCATTTTTGCAATATTTTTATTAGCCACTTCCACTTTAAAAATTAGTCTAATAGTTTGATTATTTTCTTTAACATTTCACAAGAACTTGATGTATTTTATCCTTTTTAATGGTACAGTATGCACTTAAAGCAGACATATCACATGCAAACAACCAGATGACCTTTTATTGGGAGAAATCCACATGATATAATATAAATTAATCATTTTAAGTGAAAATTCTATGGTAACAAATATATTTCTATTGTTATACAAATTACTGGGTTTTTTTAAAATTCCAAGACATTTTCATCTTCCCAAAATAAAATCTGATATCTACAGTATAGTTTGATCATTTGTACTCCCCCCAAATTCATATGTTGCCTCTGAATTATCAGTGTGATGGTATCTGAAGGTGGAGACTTTAGGGGGTGGTTAGCTGAGGAGGACACTGTTCTCAGGAATGAGATCAATGCTTCTGTAGCCAGAGCGTGTCCCCCAAATTCATGTTGACACTTCATTCCTTGTGTGATAGTATTGAGAGACGAGACCTGTATGAAGTGATTAAGTCATGAGGGAAGAGCCCCGCACATTGCTCCTGAGAATATACTAAAATTTAACCACAACTGGAGGCTTCCTGTGAACCACAATGAGCAATAACCACATGACTAACCATGTCTACATCTAGCTGTCTAACCATAGGAATTGAAAGCAGGTTCTCTAAAATGGGCCCCTTAAACGTGTTTGAGCGAGAGGGGGTCTCATCCCCAGCCTGTCCACTCTGTGTGTGCACACTGTTGTCCCTCAGGGAAGATCACTGAGGGCACCATTTTGGAAGCAGAGGCTCCTCTCCAGCAGACATGGAGACTGGTGGTGCCCTCACCTCAGAATCCTCTCCTTCTAGAACTGTGAGAAATAAATGGCAATTCTTGACTAATAACTGGTTTCAAAAGTTTTGTTAGAGCAGCAGAATGATGCCTTTACATGATGCCTCAAAAATCTGCCTCCCACTCACACCAAGGGGGAACCCAGAGAGGCCACCATCATTGAGGAACTGGTGTTGCCAGAGGCTGCATCGGCTGCCATCTTGGTCTTGGACATCCCATTCTCCAACCTGAGTGGTAAATCCTACTGTGCACATAGTTTCAGTGTAAGGCATTTTGCTACAGCACCCCAAATGGACCTAGACAGTCCCCTTCACAGCTACCCTCAGCCCTTCTCTCAAGACAGTGGGATCCAACACTTTGCTCTGAGTTTCTGTGACCTGGCCTATGCCATACCCCTTAGATTATGTCATTAAAATGAAATCATATGATCTGTGACTTTTGGTGCCAGGCTTCTTTCATTGTGCAATGTTTTGAACATTTGACCATGTCACATGCATTACTATTTTTATGGTTGAATGATATTCCATTGCATGGATGTACTACAAGTTGTTCAACCATTAATTTCTTGATGGACTTTTGCATTGTTTTCATCTTTTGCTATGCAGGAATCATGATGTTATGAATATTTATGTGTATACAATACAAATGTTTTAGTACCTATTTTCCATTTTTTGGTTACAAGCACAGCAGTGGAATTGATGGGTCATATAGTTATTGTATGTTTAAATGTTATGGACACCTCAGCCACTTTCCATGGTGGTGGAACTGTCATGCACCCTCACCAGTAGTGTATGAGGTTCTCATGGCTACAACTTTGTTTTCAGTTTTGAAATCAAGAAATGTGAGTCCTCCAATATCTTCATTGCCAACACCATTCTGCTATTTAGGCCTCATGAATTGGTGGGTTGGTTTTTATATTTCTGCCAACAATTATGCAGTAATTTTGACAGAGGTTATATTGAATCTATAGATTTTAGGAGAAAAGAGGGATGTAATATGACCATCAGAAAAAATACTAAGTCTTCCAGTCCATGAATTGGAGCATGAAACTGGAATGTCCTTGACCATCCTCTTTAATTTGTAGATGCTCTTTTCCTTGGACCTCTCCTCGGTAACTGCCTTATGTTACTCTAAACTTTTCCTTCCTTACAAGTTCTTGCTAAAGCCACCTCATTACAGTCCAAGCCAGTATAATAGCTGTGTTCTTCAACTTCTTCACATGAAGCTGCAGACTTATCAGGCTCATGGGAACTTGCTAAGTTACTTCAGGCCACCATTTAGCTAAATAAATTCTACTGCATGACTTGCAGGTTTAGGGTTCCATCCTATAAAAGCATTTGACCCCAGAGCCCCACAACCCATTTGCTAAGATGATGCCAACTTTTATGTTAAAATGGAAACACACTGCAAAGTATCATTTTTTACTCTAATGGGAGTATTAAATAACGCTCAATTTACCTTTTACATGAGCTGAGGCTAGTTTGTATGTGAAGGTTCATTAGATGGTACTGCTGCTATAAGGAACTACTACAGGTTTTGTGGTTTAAAACAACATAAGTTTGTTAGCTTACAGTTCTGGAAGGAAAAACTCCAAAACTGGCCTTTAGAGGCTGAAATCAAAGTGTCAGCAGGGTTGTGTCCCTTTTGGTGGTGCCAGAGAGGAATCTGGGGGAGTGGGGGGGCAGTTTTATACTTCGAGGGGCTGCCTGCAGAGTGTGTGTGAGTGTGTGTGTGTGTTTTACTGAGGATGGAACCCAGACCGTCTGCACACTGAGTTACCTCCTGAGCCTTTTGTTATTTTTTATTTTGAGACAGGGTCTCTTTGAGACTCTGAGTTGCTCAAGCTGGGCTTGAACTTGAGATCCTCCTGACTCAGCTTCCTAGAGTGCTGGAATTACAGGTGTGCACCACCAGGCCAGGCTCTGTATTTATCGATCTGTGACTTCGTCTCTCTTAAAACAGCCAGAGGAATGTTTCTCACAATGATTCACACTGAATGACCGCTCTGCCCCTCTTCCTATGTAAGTTGTTGTGGTTACATGGATACGGTGGACAATTTCCATATCCCATGTCAGCTAGGTAGCAGTCTCCATTCCATTCTGAACCTTCTTTCCCTTTGGCCACATGCCCTACTGTCTTCAGGGCTCCAAGGATTAGATGGTAGGTGTCGTTGGAGGAAAAGGTGGTGACCCATCTACCACGGGGTGAAACACAAAGGAACTTTCTGAGTGATGAGCTTTCCCACCAGTGGGTGTTTCCTCCACGCGGTGATTTGGGGCCCAGCATTTGTCAGGTAATGAATACATGGTTTTGAATTTTGCTATTATTGGCACGGAAGGAAGAAATGTATTGAAATTGAGAGGAAACATGGAAGCGAAGCAGGTGTTTTCTGCTCAAATTTATTGGCTAGAAGGCAGCCACATAAATCCAATCAACAAACTCTTCTTGGGCTAGAATAGTGAATCCTATTTACACCAACAGAATAGCATGCAGTTTTACTGAAGAGCCAGTGGGACGCCACCACTCTGGGCAAACTATTTATGTACAGAAGCTGAAACCACTAGAAATCCGAGTACTAAATATCAATGTAACAAAATCAAGCTCTCAAAATTTTTTTATTTTACATTGCAACTTGACGGGAAAATGTCATGAAGATATTTTTGTTTGAATCACGCAGTGGTTCAGTTCAAGAGTTCTTCTTCCTAACAAGGTACTTGGTGGAGTTTTTGAACATAAAGATAAGGTAATAAGTTTCCTTTCATAAAACCCTGTTTTTTCCCCAAGTTACCTAGCTTCTCTGCTATTATATAAAATCATTCATTCACATGATACATAGCAGAAAATTTTAAATTTGAGAGAAGACTTATTTTAATCTCTGTGTTCAAATGATATAAATGCGGGGGGGGGGATGTTTTGAAAACAGTTATTTGGATCTGTTTTCATTGTGTGTGATTTTCTCTCCAAAAATGACAGTGTAAACTACAAAAAAAAAAATCCTAGTTTTTTCACATTAAATAACTTGAAAACAGAATTTCCTAAGCCATTTAAAATTCTGTCAAGTAAAATAATGTACTGGGATTTTTACATATTAAAAATATTAAAGGTCTGGAGAGTTAGCTCATGGCATATGGCACCACGCCTGCCTTACAAGCACAAGGTCCTGAGTTAGATCCCTGGTACCAAAAAAAAAAAAAAAAAAATATATATATATATATATATATATATAGAGAGAGAGAGAGAGAGAGAGAGAGAGAGAGAGAGAGATGTAAGCCATTTTTAATTAGGTTGTAGTAAAATAGCATCCAAACAAGGATAATTTCCTAGATTAAATTTCATCAAAGTTTGTCTAATCAGTGCATTAAAGTATGGATTAAAATACCTTTGGAAATACTGTGTTTTACTGAACTAAGACGTAAAGCAAAGGTCTGTAGCCAATGGTGGAAACCAAACGCCAGTATGGACCCTGCATGTTGGTGTGAAGGACGTGGCCGCCCAGGCCGGTCCTCTGCTCAGAGCGGCTGGGCCCTGGGAGTTCTGTTTGCAGAAATGACAGCTACTAATTTTAATCGACAGAATGAAGCAAACCTAGGACGAAACCTCTGATTCACTTCATCCCAAATGTTAAAGCAAGGTTTTAAAATATAATGCTATGAAGTCAATCAAGCCACTCTAGAACATCACTGTAACACTAATAAGAGAATGAATTTTCCACAGTTATTGCTAATGTAATTTAAAATAAGCTGTAATAATGTCTTTATATTTATTCTCTTTTGTTTAGTTGTTTTATGTTCTGAGGGTTGAATCAGGGCCTTCACACTCATCTCAATCTCCACCCTTTCTTATTTTAGTTCGAGACAGGAACTTGCTCATTTGCCTAGGCTGGGTTCAAACTTGCAATCCTCCTGCCTCAGCCTTTCAGAGTATGTAGAACTGCATTCATTGTATGTGATTTCATTATGCGTCACCATGCATTCCATTGCTATTTTTAAATTCAATGAATAAATACACATAATATGCTAGGGTATATATGTTTGAAAAGATTTTTATCAAAAATAGGTCCTCTGAATCGGTGCTGTGTTCCTGGGCCCACCTTCCCTGGCTTGGTAAGCAGTCTCCCTGACTCCCCTGTCCCCTCAGGCCCCACTCCGATCTGGGCCACCCCTCCTCTAAGAGCTTAGTGCGTGCACCCCAACTTCACCCTGGCCTGTCTGCTAAAGTGGAAACTCTACTTCCTTCTCCGTACTTTACATATATATTTATTGAAGAAAACCAGGGCCGATGTCACCACCTGCCCCGTCCCCGTGTCCACTACCTGCATGGCTTCATCCTCACACTGTGACCACCAAGGCCACACTCTACTGGTCACCGCCTGCCTGTGAGCTCGCAGGACAGAGGACCTCACCGCCTGGCCTGGGCTCTGAGCTTACCCGATGATGGTTTAAGTGACGAGGAGAGAAATGAAAGTCACAAAAGCCAGACATCCCGCGGACTGCCTTCCCACTGTAACCAGGAGCTGGCTTTCCCTGCTCGCCCCCCGACTGCTCGCCTGCATCCCCAGTCTGTCCTGGTGGTGAGATTTCACACTGAGGAGCAGTTGTGTGGTTAAAGGATTAGCAAAGTCAGGGACAGACGCGGAACCCCGGCCACGGTCCTCCTTAGCTTTCACCCCTTGGCAAGTGAGCGGTCGCCCAGTGGGTAACATGTGCCTAGCAGACTGGACCTCCAGGTTGTTCCCACAGGAGTGGGAAGCTGCTGCTGAAGTCCGCAGTTTATAAGTACCTCAGTCTGCTACAAAACGAAGCGGGACGGTTTTGACAGAACGAGATGATAATTGTATCATTGAGTTCCAAACACACAAAGATAGAAGATATTATTTATATATATATATATATATCAACTTTTGAGACATTTCCTTCTAGCGATCTTAGCTAAAGGAATAAGCAAGTTCGGCACAGTGCACTTGGCCTCCAACCTGAAGCTGGGTCGTTCTGTCCTCTCCTCTGCGGCTCTGGAAGGAAGTGACCTGGCCAGGACTCTGAGGCTCGTCCCTGTACTGCAACTCTCCCCAGACCTGCTTTCTGGGCCACAGGGAGCCTGGGGGTCACCATGTATTCCTCCACTAAGTCTCCCCAAAGTTCCCATCTGAAAGCAAGGTGACTACGTTCCATGGATTGGGGCACTTTGCATTAGTCAGTAAATTAAGCATTTAGCCCCAGCCGTGACTCTCTTTTCCTCACCTCTGCTGAGCTGCAGAGGTGGCGCAGGTGCAGGGCCCTGTCAGCCAGGCTGAGGGCCATCCTGCTGCAGCTGCAGTGCTGAGTGCCTCCTGCCTCCCTCGCTCTCCTGCATGTGCACCTGCAATGCAGGTGACTCTGGGGTGGTGGCAGAGCCTATTCCGCATGAGAAACTAAGCCAGCAACATGCAATCTTAGGCAAAGCTGCTCAGTCATCCTGATCTATTCATCAGTTTATTTGTCAGCCCATTGCTGGAGCTCGAATTCATGCTACACTCTGTGCCAGGACCCAGGCTTGATGTGTGAGCAAGACGTGCTCCCTCCTTTCAGCAAACTTCAGACAAATGGCCCAGTGGGTGAATAAACACACTCCACTGTACAAAGTGTGTTTGCAGTCTTAGAGGAGTTGGGGTGGAATGAAGACCCAAACCCGAATTTCAAAGACTGATTAAAAAGAAGGTAACTAGACCACACTGAGTTTCTGTTTCCAGTTTTTATGGAATCCCCATGCTGTTTTCCATAATGCCTGAGCTAACTAACACCCACCAAGGAGCAGTGTGTAGGTGCTCCTGTCTTTCTATTTTCCCCAGTATTTGTTATTGTTCATCTTTTCACTAATAGCACAGGAGGGCAAATATAGTTAATATTTCATAACACACCTCAAAACAGCTAGAAGAGAGGATTTTGAATGTGTTTGTCATAAAGAAATGATAAACTTTTAAGATGGTGGATACACTAATTACCTTGATTTAATTATTATACAATATATACATGAATCAAATCACACTGTATCTAATAAATATATATAATTATTATGCATTGATCAAAAAATTTTAAGTAGGTGTTTCAGTTGAAGTAATGATTTACAGTCTATAAAAATGTATGATCACAAAGTTTTTCCTGGATAATTCAGTTTTCCAAAAATGTATTTATTTGTATTTGAGAATTTAAAACCTCATTAAAAAAGCAGCTTCAAAATTGTCCTATGGGTTAAACTATTTACCCAGTAGTTGTCACCCTTTTTCCCTACACACAAAAAAATTCTCTTTGTCCATCATATATTTCATTACACTGTATGTTAGAATGCTTGCTGATAAGGCCACTACTTCTTTAAAAATTTTGACTCTTAAACTGAGCTTAATTTGCACGTGTATACTCACATATTCATCTTATTTCTGTTTTTATGAGCACAAAGCAATTATCTATGTGAAACTACTTAATAAAATTAGGCATTTCATTTCCATCAGCCCTACCATGGTGTGTTACATTCTTTAAAGACACAAAGGATTGTGACCCTTGAAAGCAGTGTATAGAAGATGTCCAGTTATTTTTGGAATGTGAGGTAAAACACAGAGAAATATAACAGAAATTAAATACATAGTCAAATGAGCAAACAAAGAGAAAATTAAACCTAAGTGAAATCAAGTTACTCAATAGGTAAGAGAAGAAATTATGCAGCTGGACAGTAGACTGAGTGGCCAAAGAAAACTCACAGTGAATTAGTAATTACTTTTTCAAGATTATGTGAAGAAAATGGACAGCTTTGAAAAGTCTGAGTCAGTATGCTGAGGAAGGAAAGAGGATTTAATTTTAGGTGATATCACTTAAGTATTCTGCTGAATAGGCACCTATCTGGCTTTAACGATTTACATATGTAAGGTCTTTAATCTTCACAGGACTCATGGCCTTTTACAGATCAGGGAAGTGAGCTGCACAGATGTGAACAATTTGTCCAAGGTTGTACAGCAGGTGAATGACAAAGCCTCTCTCCCAAAAGGCCGAGCTCTCAGTTACTGTGAGTCAATGGGACACGAGTCCCTGTGTCAGAAGCTGCTGCTGCGATGTCCCGTGTCCTAAGAGCCAGGATCAAGGCTGCCTGAAGAGGCAGACAGAGCATCTCTCTCCTCACAGTCCAGACAGTGACTCCCGAAACCCCCAGGCCAATTCTCACAAGAGCAGGGCAGGATGAGTCCATGATTCAGCAGCGGTAACTCTCATAGCCCCAAGCAGGCCATATTTAAGGATCTACCTGCGTGATGAAAATTACATTGAAGTAAAGGTACCCAGAAGTTTTCAAGTCAAGATAAGTACAACCTAAAACATTTTCCTATAATTCATCCATGATGTGGTAAGACCTTGTCAAATAAATGAAAGTTTTGACCGTCAGGAAGAATTAAGGTGAAGGGACAGATACCTCTTCCGTTGATGTGGATATTTTTTGTGTCATTAATCTTCTGCAGAAAAGTAGCATTTCTCTTGGCCAGCTCATGCATTAGAAAAGGGGGCATGTCAGCCTCGCCAAACAGTCCCTGGGCATAGGCCCAGAAATGTGCCCCAGCCACATGGGCTGGCCCGCTCCTCCTGGTTGATTTTCAACATCTCTCTGGCTGAACTCTGTCATTTACCTCCTGTCCTCTGCCTTGGTGTGCCCATCCCTGCACCCTCCTCACACCCAACTGGAGCCCCAACTCCTACTGGAGTGGAATTGTGCTTTTCCATCATTGCAAGCAACGCTGTGATCGCCTTCCCCTAACAATAGTCAGAAGATGAAGAGAGAACTTTAAAGCCATCTGCTGGAGACTTTTAAGTCATTTGGTATATTTAACATAATATAAAAAATGGCCAAGTTTCTACAGATTCGGAGATGGCTCATAAAAATAAACAATAAGGGAATTTTGGAATGATTAAACTCTGCGTACAATGGGAAGAAGAAAAAAATTACTGTCTTATATTTTCCTGATTTTCCTGGATTGATTATGGTTTTCTGTTCTTATCAATTTGGTTCATTTTATTCAGTCAGGCATTTTTTACAGAATTACATGTGAGAGATGAATCCTTCTAACTAGAGCCTTCCATGGCTTTGAAGAAGGAAAAACTCCATGTTGCAACAGATCAAGAAGAAAAGCTTCCCGGGAGTCTCCCCTGGTTTTGATGAGAATGCTGCTCTTACTACTTAGCATATGCAGATGATCAATAACAACGTTAGAATCATTACAAAGATCGTAAGAGTGGATTCTAATGACACATTCTGAACACTAATAATTCTTTAGATATGTGACTTCCAAATATTTACTGAGACTATAGTTTGCCTTTTTTTCTCTAGCAGTGTGTTTCACAGAGAAGATATTTTTTTTTATTTGATGAAATCTGACTTATCCATAATTCCATCTTGTTGGTTTTCAGGCAACATCTAGGAAGCCGACTCCAGGGCTTTATTCTAAAACCTTGATAGTTCTATTTAGGGAGATTTCAACATCATGTGTCGAAAAGATTGGCCTCTATCCACTGAGTGTTTTTGTGGCTGTATCAAACATCTACTGGTCATATACATGGGATCCATTCCTGCACTCTCTCTTTTCCATCAATGCACTCAAAGATATAATGACCACTACCACCCTATTTTACATACTGTGCTTTTGTATAAAAGCTTAAAATCAATTTACTAATTTACTAATTGTGCCTCTCAAATTTATTCTCTTTTTAAAAACAAAGGTTTTAGCTATTTTAATTCCTCTGCCTTTTGTGCAAACAAAAATAAAGAAATAAAATCCTGGTGAGATTTTGGTTGGCACTGACTTAAATCTATATATTAATTTAGAGAAAATTGGCAACTTTACGATATTGAGACTTTGAATCCAAGTTCATTGTCTTTCTATTTACTCAGTTCTTTGATTTCCTTCAAACTAACATAATATACACTTTTCTTCCATATCCCATGGTTGTATTTTTATAGTTACACCTATATATTCTTCTTTTTGGAGATGGTAAAAGTTAGATTCTTTGGGTTTTTTTCCATTTGTACATGAATATGTATAAAATACATAGATTTTTGTGCTAGTCCTATGTCTGGGGATTTAATTAAATTCTCTCATTAGTCCTGGGAGCCTTTTGGTAGACTCCTTGCAATTTTCTATGCAAATAATCATGTCATTTGTGTCCTGTGCCAAACTCCAAATTTCCAGCTGGGTTGAAATCTGGTTTGAGGTAAGAGATGGAGAAAAAGTGACAAACTCATCTACAATTCACTGACTTCTCAGCATGATGTTCTTCCTCAGTTTGCCTGTTAAATTTACTTTTCTGTTCTCAGAGTGTTTCTCTCTGGTGCATTTTCTCCAGATTTCATCTTTGTACCCAGTAATTCATCTTGCTCACAACCGGACCATGTTAGTTCTTTAATATTTATTTTCTATTGTAAAATCAAAGTTTCACATCTATTATCAAGCTATAAGGAGAGTCTCATAAGAAGGTCTACATCATTAGATGTCTGTTGACATAATGCTGCAACAACACAGAAATCAAACCCTGTGGGCTGGGATCCAAGGTCTGGACCTTAATTTTTGATTACTGTTGAAATGCCTACCACTGCTTATGTATGCTTTCCCCACGTTTATATCTTAATTTTAAACATATGTTTCCAAAAATTTTGTTTGATATGATTTAAAACATAAAGACAAGTTTCAGCAATACAAAGAACTCTCCAATGGTATTACTTTAATTTCACAAAAGTTGGTGTCATGGCTTGTATCTGGTTATCCTTGTGAAGCCTCCTGAACTCATAGGTGCAGTTTCCAGAGGTAGCTAGATCTATGGTGTGTGAATATGGATTGAAGATACGTGATAACTAAATTAGTCCACTGACTGATTTAGCATAATTCTGGGTGTAGATAATGGGAAGGTCCACTCTAACCAATAGGCTTGTAGCCTGAATGGAATAAAAGAGGAAGAAAGGCTTGCTGCTTCATGCCTACTCTGCTATGGACTGTTTCTCTTCTGCCGTGCAGCCCTGCCCTGGAGCCAGCTGACTATGGACTGAAACCTCTACAAACTGAACCAAACAAACCTTTTCACTTTTAACTTATGGGTGTCAGGAATGAAAAAATTAACTAAGACAATTAACATTTTCCCATTAACTCACTCTTTTTCATTTTATTCAGTGAGTTATATTTATTACTCTCATATTTATTATAATATTCAAATTTTTCTAGTCCAGAGTGAGTGCCATTATTCTGATTTTTCTTCACCTTCACATGACATCATCATTTTTAGTTACAAGTTTACTATTTGTTAGTGAGTTCTCCCAGTACCCAGCACTGAAATCAACCATTTCCCCAAAGAATTAAAGCTTTTCTTAGTGAAGAATATTATCTAGAAACCAAGATACGAGTATTTCTATTTTGTTGGTGAATCCCATTAATTTTTTTCTCTAAATCTCCCAAGTTTGAGAAAGTTAACTTTAGTGACTTCCTCCTTTTTGATAGGGCTGTATCCTGGGGTTCATGCAGTCTGGAGAAATAAAGGAAGTCCCTGGTGGTCCCTTCATGAAGGTTCCTGCTGCTCCTGTCCCTGGCCTGGTTTCAGGAGTCCAATAAACTGGGCAGCTGCACACTGGCCATACTGAGCCAGCTCTGTGCTTCATGTCTCAGAGCTGTAGACCTAGTGCCCAGAGCTTACACACACTCATTCTCTCACTCCCACCATGGACTGCTGTCTTCACAAAGGCCCCCACACTTGTGTCTTTCTGGCACTGTGCCTAGGCTTACAACAGACAGAGCAACATGAAAAATATGAGGTCCAATCACAGAATTTGATGAACTTTACATTTTTAAAAATTTATAACAGGAAAAGACACATGGCCATGAATTCTCCTCAGAATCCTCCCCCTCACATTAAACCCACTCATCCCATCATTCCTTCCACTTTCTGCAGCAGCTCTGGAGTCTTCTTTCCTGACAGTCTTTAGTCCCACTCTCATGGCTGCTTTCCTGTCCTGAAATGATTGAAAACCTTAGCCTTTCATGGTCAATTTTATTTGGCAGAAGAACCAGAAGTCACATGGTGCCAGATCTGGTGAATAAAATGGATGAGGGCATACCATAATGTTTGTATTTGACAGAAACTGCCATAAAAGTTTTGGATAAATTCAGGACATATAGGCAGCCAAGGAAAAACACTCAGGAAAAAGGATTTCCAGAACTCCTCCTGAAAATGACAAGAATAATAGGATACATGTGCTTAAAGCTAGGAGAAGTGTTTGATGGGAATAATTACAATACATCCTTTACCATAATAATTTTTAAATTTTTATTAATTGCATTTGACTAGTGCCTGTTTTCAATACATGAAGTTTACATCCATCTTAAGGAGTAAACATATGTATATAATACATCTCAATTCTTTTTTATTTTCCTTCCCTTCCCCACTCACCCACCCCCTCCCTTTCTCTAGATCCCTTTTCCCCATTTTCATTGTTGTTGTTAACATTATTATTATTCTTAGCTCACGTTTATGATAATGGATCCATCCATTGTGGGTATTTGGTACATGCAAATGACATATCATCAGTCTTTTTACTTCCCCTCCACCTGCCCATCTCCTTGCCCTAGATGTCTTCTCCTTTGTAAAATACCTCCCTGGTTCCTTCTATCAACCCTTCATTTTGATCTTTGTTTACACTTTGCCGTATTTGCAAGTGACATAACATATGGTATTTAAGCTTGTGTGCCTGATTCATTTCACTTAACATTATATTTTCCAGGTGTATCCATTTTCCTACAAATGAAATAATTTCTAAAAGTTTTAATTTAAACATTCACCATAGTTTGGAGTCACTCTTTGCATACCCCAGATGCTCAGTCAGCTGTAAGCTAACATTATACAATGCATTCTTGGCTTTTCCCTTCCCCTCACCTTCCAAGAGCGAAAATTCTCAAAAAGCTAATCTCAACCCTAATGACCTCTAATCAAAACAACTGTGAAAAACAAAGTAGGCAGAAGAGCTCGAAACAAGTTAACAGTCTTTTGTGGGGGGAGGGTTTATATGGAGGGCAAATACCATGTTCAAAAATTATTTGGGGTAATTCTTAAGTTGCTTGGGTGTGATATTATTTAATTGAAATAAAATGACGCTCATTATTTTCTATTTGTATTTCATTTGGGGTTTTTTTTTTTGTATTCTTATTTTGGGTTTTTTTTATTCTCATCATTTTTGTCATCATTTTATTTTGCATATCTAAAATAATAACCGGCTTCCAAGTGTCAAAACTTGACAAAAATGTGTATTTCAAGAAATGTATTTCATATCTACCACCTTTTCCCTAGATGCAAATAATCTGTTTCTGATGTATGTTTCTTGCTTTTCTTTTTGTAGAGACAAGCATGTACAGACTTACTTTGGGCTTGTATGCTGCTTTACACCCTATCACGGATCTCATTCTCCTTGAGTTCATATATCTCAGAATTTATCACTTCTGTAATATTTCATTGACAGATAGGCCCTAATTTATTCAAATTTTCAGATGGATAATGTGGAAGCAAATATGTTGTTGTCTTTCTCATGAAAAATTTTTATTCATAGCTTATTTTTATTTAGTCAAATTTGTTGATGTTTGTCACACCAATGTACAATGAACACTAGGGATAAGTAGTATCCCACTGTGCAGAAATCTACATTTTCTTTTTCCAGGTATCCCTCAGTGGACACATCACTTGAACCCATGCCTTAGCTCTTGTGAATGGTGCCGTAATAAACACGCCAACACACTTGTCTCTCTGGCATATGGATTTCACCTCTTTTGGTTCTGTACCCAGCAGCGAGCTTGCTGTCCCCTCTGGAAGTTCTACTTCTCTCAAGCTGAGGAGCCTCCACACCTTCATGCCCCTGGCTGAACTCTGAGACCGCACCTGCTGTGTGTGAGCTCCTCCCCTGCATCTTCACCAGCATTTCTCACGTTTTCCTTATGATTCACACACTCTAACTCGGCTGAAAGGACGGCTTATTCCGATTTTGTATACCTGCATGCCTATACTATACTTTTTTGTTGTTTTTCATTAGTTTGTTTTGGTACTGGGGATCAAACTTGGGATCTTCGCTTGCGAGGGAGGGAACAGAACCATTGAGCTAAATCCCCAGCACATTGTACTTTTAATTATAGAATGTTGTATCATGTCTAAATAATTTAAAAGAGAAGTACTCCTTTGAACCTTTCACTTTTGAAAGTTGTTTTCCTTTTCTTGTTGTTTTTGTTCATTTACTTTATTATCAAATTTCCATAGAAAATCCTACATTTATATTTGAATTGTGTTAAATGTATCAACTAACTCAGAGACACTCAACATGAAAAATTAAAATAACTTATCAAAAATGTAACTCAAAATAAGTACATTGAAAAACAAATGAAAGTAAAAATTCAAATGCAATAAATAAAATTAAACATATTATAAAACAGCAACACACAAGTTATAATAATTTAATTGAATAACAAATTATATACCTGAAAACTTTGAATGAAAAGAATAAAATTGTTTTTATGGATCTACATAAGATAGCTTAGATTTAATGACAGATTCAATCTTGATGACAAGTTGATATTAAGCTTTACTGGAAATCCCATATCTGTAGTAGCTGATCCTTAAAAAAAAATTTTTTTTAAATATATACATATTTATATATGTAACTGGATTTTCTGGTAGAAAAGAAAAATACTAACCAAACTATGTAACTGACATGAAACACTACTAAGCTTCATAACCCAACTGAGAGCTCTCTAGAATCCAAGATGTTTGGTAAAGTATGAAAATTAATGAGGGGAAAATTATATATTTAATTTTGCTTTTACTTGCTCAAGAAAATGCATATGATTATATGCACATCAAGTCTTTCAGTGGTCTATTCATTAAGTTCAAAATATAATCAGAAAGTTATTAACCAGTTTTTTCTGAAAATAGAGATTTCAAATTCATCAAAAACAACTTGTTTTCTCTCTTAGTTTTAAATTTGCAGTTATCAGAATTATTCTGTTCATGAAATGCAGCCTTATATGGATAAACTTAAGTTATTTCAAATCTAGTAAAATATGCTAGGAACTGCCCATTTGCAAAAGCTTTCCCAGTTGATAACTTTCCTCTCCATTGTGAACAGAATGAGAATATGTCCATGAAAAGTCAGTAATCTTCAGCAGAAGCCAGCTTTTCATCGACAACATAACTTCTGTTCACACAATTTTTCTTTATTAAATTCTTTTATTGGTACATTGTAGGTATACAACACAATTACATTTCTCATTGGGAATTGTACCTTTATATAATGCATCTTGGTTCTTATTTTTTCCCCATTCCTAGCCCGCCCTTCACGCCCTCCACCCTTCCCTATTTACAAAGACTTTATTTCCATTTTTTCCATTTCTCATCATTTTTCCTTTCCCTTCTTTCCTTTCCCCTGCCCCTCCCACTACCCATTCCCCTTTGGACCTTTTCTTCCTATTTTACATTATCGATTATTCATTCTAATCATTGGTACATTTTAGGTATACAATATAATGACATTCATCATTGGAAATTCGCACCTTTACATAGTCTCTCTTGGTTCTTATTTTTCACCTTTGCCCAACCCTCCCTTCAACCCCTCCAGTCCTCACTATTTACAATGACTTTGTTCCTATTTTTCCATTTTCTCATATTAATCCCATTCCCTTCTATCCTTTCCCCTAGCCCTCCCACTTCCTTCCCCTTTGCCCCTTTTCTTCCTATTTCACATTGTCTGTTATACATTTAGTCCTTATTTACACTTTCAGTTTTGCACGCCAGAGAAACTATTCGGAATTTATTCACATGTGTCCTATTTATTTCACTTAAGACTATTGCGTCAATGTGCATCCACTTAGCTATAAATGTCTCTAATTTCTCATTTTTTATGGCTGAGTAGTACTCCACTTTATTAAAAAACCACATTTTCTTTTTCCAATCTCCAGTTGATGGGCATTTGGGCTGTTTCCAAGTTTTAGCTATTACAAACTGCGCTGCTATGAACATGGGTGCACATATATCACTGTGGTATGATTCTTTTAATTCTTTGGGGAAGATCCCCAGCAGTGGAATAGCAGGGTCAAATGGGACTTCCAGTCCTAGTTCTTTGAGGTATCTCCATACTGATTTCCACAGTGGTTGCACCAGTCTACACTCCCACCAGCGGTGGAGCAGGGTTCCCCTTTCCTCACAGCCCCACCAGCCAGCATTTGTTATTGGTTGATTTCATGATAGCAGCCATTCTTTCTGGAGTGAAGTGGAATCTCAGCATTGTTTTCATTTGCATCTCTGGAATGACCAGTGATGTTGAACATTTTTTCATGTATTTATTTGCTATTTCTACTTCTTTGTCTGAGAAATGTCTGTTCATTTCAGATGCCCATTTTTGGATTGGGTCTTTAAATTTGGGAGGTCTGATCTTTTTAAGTTCTTTATAGATTTGAGATAGTAGATCTTTGTCTGAGGAAGAGCAGGTGAAGACTTTTTCCCACATTGTGGGTTGTCTCTTCACTCTGCTGGTGGTTTCTCTTGCTGTGCAGAAGCCTTTTAATAAGAAGAGATCCCATTTGTTGATTGTTTGTGCTAGTTCATGGGCAACTGAGGTTTTGTTCATAAAATCTTTTCCTACAGCGATGTCTTCAAGGGTTCTACCTAACCTCTGTTCCAACTGGTTCAGAGTTTCTATTTTAATATTTAGATCTTTAATCCATTTTGATTTTAGTTTAGTGCATGGTGAGAGATACAGGTCTAGTTTTAATCTTTGGCAAGTTAAAGCCCAATTTTTCCAGCACCATTTATTAAAGAGGCTATCTTTCCTCCAGTGAGGGTGTTTGGCTCCTTTGTCGAAGATGAGATAGCTGAGTGTGTCTGGTATTGTTTCTGCATCTTCTAATCTGTTCCACTGGTCCTCAAGTCTGTTTCTTTGCCAGTACCATGCTGTTTTTATCACAGTAGCTTTGTAGTAGAGTTGCAGACTGGGGATTGTGATACCCCCTGCCATGTCTCTGTTACCTAGAATTGCTTTTGCTATTCTGGGTCTCTTCTTGTTCCAAATGAATTTTTGGATTGTTTTCTCAAGGTCTATGAAGAATGCTGCTGGGATCTCAATCGGAATTGCATTAAATCTATATAGCAGTTTTGGAAGTATGGCCATTTTCACTATATTAATCCTTCCTACCCAGGAGCAGGGGATGTCTGTCCACTTTCTGATATCATCTTCAATCTCTCTTTTCAGAGTGCCATAGTTTTCAGAGAAGAGGTCTTTGATTTCTTTTGTTAGGATGATGCCTAGGCATTTCAGTTTTTTGGATGCTATTGTGAAAGGAATTATTTGCCCTATTTCTCTCTCAGTGAGTCTGTCATTGGTGTAGAGGAAAGCTATTGATTTTTGTGTGTTGACCTTGTAACCAGATACTTGACTGAATTTGGTTATTAAGTCTAGAAGACTTTTGGTGGAGTTCTTGGGGTCTTCTATATAGAGTATCATGTCATCTGCAAATAATGACAATTTGACTTCTTCATTTCCTATCTTTATTCCTTTTATTTCTTTCTCTTGTCTAATTGCATGGCTAATGTTTCCAGAACTATATTTAACAAGAGTGGTGATAGTGGACATCCTTGTCTTGTTCCTGATTTTAATGTGAAGGATTTCAGGTTTTGACCATTTAGTATGATATTGGCTTTTGGTTTTTCATAGATGGCTTCTATCAGTTTGAGGTAGAGACCATCTATTCCAATTTTTTGTAGGGTTTTTATCATAAATTCATGTTGGATTTTGTCAAATGCTTTTTCTGGGTCTATGGAGATAATCATATGGGTTTTGTCCTTGGCTCTATTGATATAGTGTATTACATTGATTGATTTTCATATATTGAACCATCCCTGCATCCCTGGGATGAATCCCACTTGATCAGGGTATATGATCTTCTTGATGATCTTCTGCATTCTGTTTGCCAGTATCTTATTAAGGATTTTTGCATCTATGTTCATTAGTGAGATTGGCCTATAGTTCTCTTTTTCAGTTGGGTCTTTCTCTGCTTTGGGGATCAAGGTGATGCTTGCTTCCAGGAATGAATTTGGGAGTATTGCTTCCCTTTCAATTTCATTGAAGAGTTTAAACAGTAGTGGCAGCAGTTCCTCTCTAAATGTCTTGTAGAATTCAGCAGTGAAGCCATCAGGGCCTGGGCTTTTCTTAGTTGATAAGTTTTTAATTACATTTTCAATTTCATTGGTTGATATTGGGTTGTTCAGAATTTTTAGGTCTTCTTCGTTCAACTTTGGTAATTCATATGTATCTAGGAATCTGTCCATTTCTTCTGTGTTGTCCATCTTATTGGCGTATAGGTTCTGGAAGTAGGTATTGATGATCCTCTGGATTTGTGCTGGGTCTGTTGTAATTTCACCCTTTTCATTCCTAATTGCATGGATTTGGGCCTTTTCTTTCCTTTTTCTGACAAGGTTGGCTAAAGGTTTGTCAATTTTGTTGATTCTTTCGAAGAACCATCTCTTGGCTTCATTGATTTTTTGTATCGTTCTCTTAGTCTCCATTGCATTGATTTCTCCTCTGATCTTTATAATTTCCTCCCTTGTATGAGCTTTGAGGTTGTCCTGCTCTTCTTTTTCTAGAAGCTTGAGGTGCAGCATCAGGTTGTTTAATTGGGCTTGTTCTGTTTTCCTAATATGCATATTCACTGCTATGAATTTCCTTCGTAAGACTGCTTTCATTGTGTCCCATAGATTCCGATATGTTGTATTGTCATTGTCATTTAATTGAAGGAACTGTCTGATTTCTTCTTTAATTTCCTCTGTGACCCATTGGTTATTCAGAAGTGTGTTGTTCAATTTCCATGTGTTTATGAAATTTTTTGAGTTTCTTTTGCTATGGATCTCCAATTTCATTGCACTATGGTCTGATAATATACAGGGGATAACTTCAATTCCTTTGCACTTACTTAAACATGTTTTATGTGTGAGTATGTGGTCTATTCTTGAGAATCACCCATGTGCAGCTGAGAAGAATGTGTATTCTGATTTTGTGGGGTGGAAGACTCTGTAAACATCTGTTAAGTTCATTTGTTCAAGAGTTCAATTGAGTTCTACTATTTCATTACTTATTTTTAGTCCAGTTGATCTATCTATTTGTGACAGTGGGGTGTTGAGGTCCCCCACTACAATTGTATTAGTGCATATATGACTTTTCATGTCCTTTAGTATTTGTTTTATATAGTTGGATGCACTAGTGTTTGGTACATAGATATTTATGATTGTCATCTCTTCCTCTTGGATTCTTCCCTTTACAAGGATGTAGTGTCCTTCTTCATCTCTCTTAATCAGTGTTGGTTTGAAATCTACTTGATCTGCAAAGAGGATAGCTACTCCTGCTTTTTTGGGGATTCCCATAACATGGAGTATTGTTTTCCACCCTTTAACTTTCAGTCTATGAGTTTCCTTTTGAATTAAGTGTGTTTCTTGTATGCAGCATATTGTTGGATTTTGCTTCTTGACCCATTCTGCCAGTCTATTTCTTTTGATTGGTGAATTGAGACCATTAACATTGATGGTTATAACTGAAACGTATTGACTTGTCATTGCCATGACTTTTTCTTTTTGTTGGGTTCTCCCCCTTTACATTTAATTTCTTGTCACTCCAGATGGGTTCATTCTGCTTTGCTTCCTGGGGTTGTGATCCTCAATGTCTGTTCCTAGGATATTGTGTAAAATTCTTTGGAGGGCTGGTTTGGTATTCACAAAGTTCCTAAGGTGCTCTTTGTCATGAAAGTATCTTATTTCTCCATCCATTTTGAAAGATAGTTTTGCAGGGTCCATCAATCTGGGTTGGAGGCTGTTTTCTTTTCAGGCTTGGAATATGTCACTCCAAGCTCTTCTTGCCTTGATGGTTTGTGTTGAGAAGTCTGCTGTGATTCTGATGGGCTTTCCTTTGTATGTGATTTGTTTCTTTTCTCTAACTGCTTGTAGAACTTTGTTCTTCTGTTGTGTTTCTGGAATCTTAACAATTATATGCCTATGTGTAGTTTTTTTTTGATCAAGGCTATTTGGAGCCCTATATGCCTCACTTATCTATATGTCATGCTCTTTTCCCCTGCTTGGGAAGTTTTCTGCCATTATTTCTGTGAAGAGATTTTTTATGTCATCTCCACTCTCTCCTGTTTCTTCATTGAGCCCAATCAGTCTTATGTTATTCTTTTTTGCATCATCTAGCAGCTGCTGGATTGATTTCTCATGTTCCCTTACAATTTTGAAGCAATTTTTCTTTTCCTGGTCACTAATTGCAATCTTATCTTCTATATCTGAAATTCTGTCCTCACATTGGCTCATTCTGCTGTGTAGACTTTCAGTGGAGTTTTTCATCTCCTGGAAATCTATTTGCATCTGTTTTATGGATTCCATTTGTTTCTTATGTTGGGATTCCATCATGCTCCTGAGCTCCTCTCTAGATTTATTAATCATGTCTTGCACTAGGGGCACAATTTCTCCTGTTATCTGAGAAATTATTTCTGATTTCATTTTTTCCAGATCCCCTTTTGTTGCCAGTTCAGTGGGTCCAGGTGGTTGAGTATCAGAGTGTTCCATCTCATTTCCCTTTGGGGTTGCTGTAGGTGATCTGGAAGTCTGGTTTTGAGACTTATTTACATGTTTTCTCATTTCAACTGGGGTGGGGGGCTGTTAACGCCTGCACAGATTACCTCCTCTGAGCTGGGAGAGGTGGGACAGGGTCTGGGAGCAGCGGTAGGGATGGTGACCCAAAAGCCCTTTCCTGTGGGCTGGGAGCAGCCGGAGGGATGGTAGCCGGGAAACCCCTTCCTCTGGACCAGGAGCAGTGGGATGGTGGCTCAGAAGCCTCTACCTCTGGGCCGGGAGCAGTGGGACAGAAGGTGGCTCAAAAGCCCTTTCCTCTGGGCTGGGAGCAGCAGGAGCGATGGTGACCGGGAAGCCCCTTCCTCTGGACCAGGAAGAGTGGGAAGGCGGCTCAGAAGCCCCTCCCTCTGGGCCGGGAGTGGTGGGAGGGATGGTGGCCCAGAAGCCCCTTCCTCTGGGCCAGGAGCAATGGGACAATGGCTCAGAAGCCCCTACCTCTGGGCCAGGAGCAGCGGGACTGGTGGTCTGGTGTCCTCTGCGTCTTTGTAGTGTGGAACCAGGTGGCTGCCTGTCTGCAGCGGGGTGATTCGGTGTCTTCTGCGTGACTCGGGACCTCAGTAGGGCTTGCACAGACCTGCCTGTCTGCAGCGGACTGATTCAGCATGTTCCACGCGACTGGGGACCTCTGTAGGGCATGGGCCAATTACTAGTTCATAGAAGTTTCAGTCCATAATTGGCCAACTAATAATTGGCCCAAGGCAGGGATGACAAACAGGCATGGCAGAGCAGGAACAACATGGCTCCACAAGGCAGCAGAGGTAACAAGGGGACTCACACAATTAAAATAAAGATCAACTAAGGAGTGCCCTGTGTTTAACCTGATTGGTAATTTTGTAAATTTTAAGCACTTCTTATTAGTGGCTGTTTGCAGATTAGCCACGACCTGCATGTATCTACACGGTTGTGCAAGGTTTGCTCAGGAATTAAAGCTTAGACGTGTGAAGAAATGAGCCTGTTTGGACAACTACAACTTCGTTACCATTTCTTTATAACCTCATCCCTCATGCTCACCTGATGTTACTTTTTGTCATGAAGTGAAATAAATTTATAATTTTCTACTTGGGTTATATGGTTCTTTGTTACTAAAGGTCCTCATATACTTTTTTACTTTTGATAACTGAGTCAAACAACAAAAGATCAAATGAGCTCACAATAAGAGAGCTTCTATCTTTCATTTTCTACATGTATTGACTTTGTTACTCTTATAATAAAAATCGTTGCTTTTCATTTGAAATGATACCTTTAACTCAGCAAACAGCTGTTATTGGAAAGAGGCACAAGATCAATCATCTTACAAGTTTTGACCTTTAATACTTTGACAATTATTAGCAAGTAAAATAAATGTCTCTGAAATTATCTCACTAACTCCTGTTTTATTCAATAAGTGAGATTTGAAGAGTTTTTGCATTTCCGACCTCCGTAGACCTTCAGCTCAGTTTTTGTTCCTCTTCCCTTGCTTCTATCTTACCATCCACTTCGCTTCAACATTCACAAGTTTTCAACCTTGTTCCTCACTTCCACGTGACATTTGGAGATGGTTTGTTTTACTCTAGAATTTGTATTTCTAAATATTGACATGTAACTAATGGATTTCTTTCTAGTCCTCATTTATTAAATATACATTTCATATAAGTTGAATCATTTCACCTGGAATTTTTGAAACTATAAAAGATACTTAGGTTATTAAGTATGCAAAATTGAAGCTAAGAGATTAAACAAATTGATTTTGATGAATCATTCATTTGTCCCCTACCCCCAGGGCTTAAATGAAAATGTAGAATTTGATTCATTTCAACAAGTGACATTTCCAACAAATGCTTGTGTTGTGGTATTTTTAAAATCCAGTATTTAAAGATTAATTTAGATGGAATTCAGCAGAAAAAGAAAGTAATGAAATAGAGAGGAAAGGCTCAAGGGAAGGAGGAAGAGGGGAAAGGAAAAGCCACAAGAATATCAGGTTGATCGTAATCCACAATTTCTAAGTGTATGCATTTTGGCTATTGAGCTATTGGTGAATCTACCAGCAAGTCATTACTATGTGTCAGGAAGGAATGAGTAAGATGTGAAAAAATGTTATTTCTTCATGCCCTACTTACTTATGCCCTTTGTACCTATGCTTCTTGACCATTATGGGAAAATGTTGGTGATGGAAGGTGGGCAAGGTAAGGCTCGGATATATGAAATGATCGGTTGAAATTCACGCAGCTGGGGAGTGACAAGTGCTGCTTTGAGTACGGGTCAGACTTCCCACACCCGCTGGGCCCCAGTTCTGGCAAAGAACACTGCTGTTGCACAGTGGCCAGGAAGGGGTGTTAGCTAAGAAGCTTCTGTGTGTACTGCAAAGTTGTACAGCCCCCAAGGGCCAAAGGAGTAGTTCACTTTGCCACACCAAAGAAAGTGTTTGGGTCATTAAACAGAATCCAGGTTCCTCCGACGGCTGCGCTGTGGTCACTGGAGGCCTGTGTGTTTGAGGAAAATGGAAGGATGTTCCAGAGGTCTTCCCAGCCACACATGTATTTCGGTGCCTTTTCTGGTTAACCTTCCTTCTTTTCCCTCTGAGAAACAGCTGGATCTACAGAGCCCCTTCCCTACTGGTGGCAGTGTTGAGAGAAAATAAGCTGAGGCAGAACTGCCAGGAGGGCTCAGGATGTTCACTCCAGTGGGAAGACGCCTGCCCC
Organism: Heterocephalus glaber; assembly: GCF_053883595.1. NCBI lineage: Eukaryota > Metazoa > Chordata > Mammalia > Rodentia > Bathyergidae > Heterocephalus > Heterocephalus glaber. Next base: position 10,565,507 of record NW_028258381.1, read on the forward strand.
GCTGCAGGGACAGCTGCTGGGGGTGACCTCCTGGGGTGACATCCCGGGGTGGCCGCCTGTGTCCCCTGCTCTTCCATTTCCTTCCATTGGTCAGGTCAAAGCAGGCCTCCAGCTCCCTGACTGCCGGCCCTGGGAGCCTCTCAGAACTTGCTCCCCTGGGCCTGGGCACTGCACCCCTGGGCCTGGGCACTTCACCCCAGCTGGTGCCTGAATAGATGCACTCATGTCAGTGGCCCTGGGTGCCCTGCGTCCCTTCCGGAACCAGCAGGCCCGGCCGCTCTGCTCAGCTCCAACCTCTCCAACCCAGGGAAATTAAGGTGCAGCTCTGTGGCTGGATTCAGGAAGGAGCTGTGCAGTCTCAGCTGCCCAGGCACCAGAGCTCCCACCTGACCTCCTGGGCTGGGCTTACCTGAAAGCTGGGGAAGGAAAAAGACAGCAGCGTCCTGGGCCTGCCTCTCTCCCCAGCCCGGAGCCCCACTGGATCACCCATGGTGGAGGGGAAGGAGACGGGTCCGGCTCACTTCTCCTCCAGGGCCATGACCCAGGAGGGCCACGCAAACATTCCACCCCTCTGCCCTTTCCAGCCTTCCCTGGAGACCCCGACCCTGCTGTGGCTGTAGCTCTTTTGTCTCCAGTGGGGCTCAGCCCAGCTCTGCCCTCAGTCCTCTGCTTGGGTCTCCAGCTGCCCTCCCTCCTCCCCTTTCCACCTCTTGGATACAGAGTTCTCTAGGCTCCTTTAGGGACCCTTCTCAGATCCTGACATTTGTGAGATTTGGCAAATAAATATACAGAATGCCAAGCTAAATTCTCATTTCAGAGAATAAGTGAATGAGTTTAGAGTAAAGATGTACAAACAGCCTCTCCCACTGCAAAAGCCCCTGGCAGTAATCCCTGTGCTCATTGCCATAGTGCTGAATAAAGTCAGCCTCCTCATTTTGACAGGTGCCAGAGTACGTGTTGGCACTGGCATATATCCCAAATATCCCACCGGAGCTCCAAATTTTACTGGGTTCTGCATTTTGTCTGGTAGATAAGAAAACACTAGGAATAGGAGTTCAGTTACGTTCTCCATTCAACCCAGGCCAGCTACCATGGCCTGCTGCCACCCATCTCATCTTGGAATTTTCCTTGCAGAAATCTGTCTCTATCTGCCAGGCACAGAGCCTCCCATCTCCTGGGAGCCACAGACACTGAGCTCAGGTGAGGGAAGAGCCCTGAGTGCTGCCCACCACGGTGAGGGAGGCTGACACCAAGATCGCAACACCCCTCAGCAAGTTGGCCAGCTGTGGCCTTTGTCTGGCACTGCTATAGCTCAGAGCCACCATGCTGCTGCGGCCCCTCTGGGCACAGAGCTACTCTCTCATCCGTGCCATTCCTCTGGGAAAGGACAGCAATGCCATGATGGTATGCACATGCATTAACCCTCTGTGATGCATAAAAATCTAGGGCAGCTCATTTCTCCACCTCTGCATTCCCCAGCTCCTCACAGCTGTGCTCTGGACGCCTCCACTCGCCCAGCAGGGGTGAGAACATCAGGAGCTCAGATGCTGAGAGGACCCCCCGAAGAGTAAGGGAGTGAGCTCATGCGCAGCCCTTCTGTGTGCGAGGGTCTGGAAAGGACCTCAGGGACCTCCCCGGACCCCCGAGCTGTGTCTCTTAGTGGAGCCCCCAGCTCTGTGCAAGGAATCTCAGGTTAAGTGTGGAGCTCAAGGCAGAAGTCGCTTGGGGCTCTAAGACTCTTGAAAGTGACAAAGCAGGCTGGCTGGTGATGCGCGTAACCATAACAACAACAGAAACAAGGTCTCTGCAGCCACCAGGCACCCAGCCCTCCCCAGAGTCTCAGTCACTTCCCCTCCGCTGTGAATCCACTCTGTCCTCACAGCCCTTCTCAAAGCTCAGGCCCTGAATTGTCCTTGTTAGGGTTGTGTACTAACAGGAAGCGCTGCCCGGGATTTTCCTTCTGGACACTCCCACCACTCTCAGCATTGCACTTTTGACCCCTGAGGCTGAGGAGGAAGACTCCGTGCTGCCCTCTCTTGCGCAGCCTCCCCCCTCACAGGGCACTGCGGTCACTGGGCCACTGGGGTGTGGTGTTCGCTTCCCCACACCAACCAGGGCCCAGGCACTAGCGGGGCGTCCTGAGGCCCAGTGCCCACACCATCCATCTGGAGATCGCATCCCGGCCAAAGCGCCCGCCCGCGCTGCGGGTGCCCCTGAGTTTGGCTTCTGGGACTGCAGGCCAAGGGGCTCCGTGTGAGCGTCTCCCCGACCCCTCCTGTCTGCTGGTGTCCCGGAGTGGCTGGCAGCAGAACCTGAGGACGCAGGAGCTCACACTCGCCAGGTCGTTGCTCTCTGAGTGGCAGAAGACACAGACGGTGGCCATGAGGAGGGGTGATGGGGATGCGTGGGCGGGTCCCCACCACCAGAGCTGCTGTCCCCGCGGGCAGCCGTGGGACCCTCGCTCCCTGCACCAGCCGTGCCCACCTACAGACCCTCTGCAGAGCCGGCTTTCAGAGGTCTGGGGAGGCTTTGCGCTTCACACCGGGGCTGTGAAGCTGCCCTGCCTCCCTTCACTCCCGGACGACTGGGGCAGAACTGAAAGTCCTCAGCGTCTCCTCGAGGCTGCAACTTGACCAACCAGCGCCAGCCAGAATCCTAGCAGCTCACCCATAGAGCAAAGGGCCTTGGTCATCCAGAAACGGCCACGGCTAGGGCTCGGTGCTGGAGACTGCAGTTGGAGACCAGATGCTAAAACAAGAGCTGCTCCTAACACCCAAGGCCTAGCCGTGCGCCAGGAAACCGGATGAAACCAAATCACGTTTGCTATTACACCACAGCGCCATAGGCTTCCATTCTGTGTCTCTTTATAATAAATACTGATGCACACTTTCCTGAGTCTGCTCAACCCTGGGTCTGCGTCACCCAGAGAAAATAAAGCTCAGTTTTCTTCTATGCAGGCTGTGCCAAAGCCTGGGACTCATGAGATTCATGTCTAACACATTTTCCTTTCTTTTCCTCAAATCCCTAGACAGGAGGCAATGTCTAAAAATGAGATGCTTCATGCTTAGTCCTCTCTCTCGCTCTGTCTCTCTCTCTCTCTCTCTCTCTCTCTCTCTCTCTCTCTCTCTCTCTCTCTCAGTACTGCACACTGGACTCAGAGCCTTCACACTTGAACTCACTATGTAGCCCCAGCTGTCCTTGAACTCCCAGTTCTCCTGCCTCGGCCTTGCAGAGTCCTGGGACTACAGGTGTGCACGACCGCTACTGGTGTACGGTGCTTTGATTTCTCAGGGTAGGTTTCAGGCCTTGCCAGGGAACCCTTTGTAGCCTGTTGCTCTTTGAAACACCTTACAGGGAGCTCTTCTCTTTTTAAGAGGTTCGAAGAAGCTGAATAAAGCCTCTTTGTTCAGGAATTTCATGTCACTAAAGTAGAAAACTTTTCATGACATAAAACTTTTTATCAAAATAATGACAAATTGTGTTTTAAATTGTATTTTGGGGTGTTATACAGCAGTATCTTAAGAAGGAATGTATATGCAAAAGTAGGGTGGAGATGGCAAAAGAAGAAAGTACTATATTTCTCAGAGTTAACAGGATTGTCAGGATTTACTGTAAATTTGATTTTCACTTTTATTTCAGCCAACTGAAAAAGGGAAGGATGACACATCCTTCACTTTCATTTCAGGTACAGAATAGTGCAATTAGTTTATCATAAGCTGAGGAAATCTCCCTGATGCTCCTACAGTGTCCCATGTGTGAAGTTATGCAGAAGGCTCTAGTGCAATGTCCTTAAAGGCAGGTTTTAGAAGCCGTATAGAAGCCAGTTTTGCTGGGTGAAGCTTAAAGGCATGTCGTTAAAGTGTAACCTAGTGAAGGCCCCAGTGTCGTGGCTTTCTGACAGTCTACCTTAACAGAAGGATAACATTCAGATGATAGAGCAGAAGACAGCTTGAAAATTCATTACTGTCCTAATTAATATCCACTAAAACAGAAATATTTTACATACATTCATAATAAAGTAACTCGAATACCACATGGCTTTTCTGTCAGATCCAGTGGCGACACTCCAAGAAGTTGTATTTAAAAATGTGTGTGCACTTGGAAACATGGCTGTGCACGTATGAATAATATATACCCATGTGTGGATTTCACGGCCACCTTTAAATTAAGCATCCATTTTGCTTTTTCAGAATGCTGTGTCTCAAAACATGATCGAATAGTATAAGACGTTAACTCAGGCCCTTGTCATGGTCTAGTGCCCAAAGAATGCCGTACAATGTCTGCTGGAGAAATCTCATGCACAAGACTCCCTCGGAACACAGAGCAGAAAGCAGCAAGGTCAGCCAGGACAGATCCACACCTTTCAGAGGACGGTGTCCCCATCCTCAACCCTCTGACCTCACCTGGGGCACAGGCAGCTAAATGTGCCCAGGACCAGCTTCCACATGCACTGAAGAGCTTGTGGTGGGCAGCGAGGAGAGGACAGGACTCACTGGGGAAGTGGGGGCTGAGGAGGAGACGCTAGGAGAAGACAAAGGCCCTGATGGAAGTGTGAGCAGGAAAGCTAGAAAATGTGGAAGGTGGAAGTGAGGGCTGGGTTGGAGTCGGGAGACCACGGGACAAGACCGGCTGGCACCGCCTGTGGTCCAGGAAGAAGCCCTGTGCCCACTCCTGCTGCTGTGCTGCCCCAGCCGCTGTGGGACTCCACCATCTCTCTCCTCTTCTTCATCCGGTTCTCTAGTTACTTCCCAGCACTTGGTGACACACTCCTTCAGGACAGCTGCTCCCCTTCCCCTGCAGGACATTTCCTTAGCCCTGGGGTCTCCTCCCTCCCCTGTCCTCTCCTCCCTCCCCTTCTCCCCTCCTCCCCTCCTCCCCTCTTCCTCCTCCTCCATCTTCTTCCTCTTCTTCATCCTCCTCCTGCTCTTCTTCCTGCCCCTCCTCTCCCCATACAATTGGCCCATAGCCCTTGACTTCTACCACATTCTACCACCAATTCTAGGGTTCAGTTAAACTGCTACACCCAGGTATCCTGATTACATTAAAAACATCTCAATTACTTTATCCCAACAAAAACAAAAGTCATATTTATCTTCATTTTGGTTTAATTCTAGCTGGAACAAAAAAATGTAAACACCACACTGCAACTGAAAACTCGGTGAGTCGAATAGTCATATTTTCCTTATTTAGAAAATGAAGACCAGGCAGATGAAACATTATTTTTCAAAGTAAGAAGAGAAGATGGTAACTAACAGCCTAGAAAAACTAAAGACTTTTGACCCCTCTCAGAGAGACTAAACCGAAGGGTTTTTTTTGTTTTCTAGAATGAAGGAAATTGGATGATTCCCTATATTCCAGGAATATGTGTATCTGACAGTGGAAGATTTTCCCTGAGTTTAGCAATACTGGAAAACAAGAACAAGGGATGAGCCAGCAAGGAAATGTTACTGATAAAAACCGAATGCAAATTATTTTATTTTATAGCTATGTCTTTATTTAACAACAAGTAGATGGAACACTACCAAATCAATAGTAAGCTTGGGTGTCTCTTCTGACATCCAGACATTTGGCAGTGGAGGTGACTGGAGGAGAGATCATTATTTCATGCATTTAGGGGGAAGAAACAATAAAAGGCTACCGAGGCTCCACACAAAGGTTTTCTCAGGCTGCGAATCATATTATGAAAGTGATGTTTAGCCAGAGCTGCAAATGATAGGCTTTCGTTTATCATTGGGCACCCTGATGACGAGAAGTTGACTGAAGTTACTTTTGTATTAAAGCACTTGCACACATCAGTAAGTGAAGGATTTGAATGTGAGAGCATATTGATCCAAAACGCACAAGGGTCCATCCGTCAACAGAGGAGACAATGCAAGGGGCCTGTGTTCGTGAGGATCTTGCTCCCTTGGAAAATGCTATGTGAAGAGGGGCTGAGAATCCCTTTTGAGTGAAATGGAAATAAAAGTTGCATCATTCTAAACTTTGATCGAAAGAAACTCTGATCTGAAAGACATTTTTAAGCCTTGTCCTCCAAGCTCCCTTGAAGCAGGATTTCTATCAGCACAGCGTTCACTAAAGGCTCAGATTTGTGCCCAGGCTGCAGCCTTAGTGTGCCTGTCCAGACGTCTGAGAGACGCCCTGCAGAAGGTGGCCATGGACCGCCAGCTGGCTGGACTGGCTTTTTGTGTTTATCTCACAGCGTTCGATCTGTGGTCTCGGCCAGGAGCAGGAATCCTTGAAGCTGTCATTTACCCTTAACCTCAGCTTCCATACCTTTCTTTCTCCAATTTCCCTTTTTCCAGTATGGTTGAACTATTCCTATTCTTGGTCCCTTCACAGAAATATTTGGTTACAAGCATTTTCACGTGTAACAGTCAGATTTTATCCCAGAATGTCTTACAGGTTATTTCTACTTCAAACTGGATGGTCTCAATTCCAGCCTCAAAAATCAATATAGAAAAAAACAAAACATCAAAGGAACAACATCACAATGAGAAGAAAATTATGCATAGAAATAGTATCAATAAGTTAGCCTCTCCCCTTGGTTTTGACAAATAAAGCTCATATGATTTACAGAACTAAATCAAAACCAATGGATCAGTGGGTAATTCTGCAGGAAGCAATAGCTGCAGATCTAGCCATGGCCCTCAGAGTTGAGACCATGCACGCATACGCAGTGTGAGAAAGTCTGCTTCTTACTCCAGCAGAAACCAAGTCAGAGGCCGATCAGGAGTCAGAGAGGGAGAGAAAAGTCCATACAATTCACACACTTTTTAAAAATTAGTATATTTTTGCAGTATAACATAGTGCTGTTAGTTTTGGCGAAGTGGCAGATGCATGTTACATATCTTGATTACATTTGATCCATTCACCCCCTTCCCTCTTACCTTTGCCCTGCTGCATCTTCTTTCTCATCTCCCAAAGCCACAACTTGAGGAGGGTTTTCTAGTAGAGTCCAAGAGGACCCATGCCTTCCCCTTGGTGAGGTAGCCAGCCATGTCCTACGTGAAGCTGGTGACCTGCCTAGCTCCCCACCACTGTGTGTGTATCTTTAAATTCATCAGTCTAGCTGCATCAGGGACAAGTCACACATCAGACCTGTCCAAGAAGCCTCTGTGACTCCCTGCACCCAGCATGGCCCCTTCCCCACAAATCGTTCACAGACTGGAGTGGGAGGCAGCAGTCAGGATGGCCCTTCCCATAGGGCCTCAGAGGGAGCCCCAGCACCAGTGAGGGATCACTCTGGGAGGAGTTGGAATCCTGAGCTCCTGGTGCTCCTGATCCTTGCCCAAGTTATGATCGCACATCTTCCTTCCAGAAGCAGATTTGTCAGGACCCTGAGAATGTGACCCAACGCACTGGGGCCCCGGGAAAGCAAATTAACCTGGTTTTGCTACAGCAGGGCTCTGTTTTCCAGATTTCTGCCTCTGGTTCTCAAACCTCCTGTGTGCATATCACCTTATCGTCTTGCTTCAGTGGACCTATTTTGTCTTCTGGATTCAATTTAGATACTCGAAGGCCAATGCTGTTTTCCATCATCGAGAGCACACTGTGGCTGCTTTTCCTGCCCTCCCTAGAAATAAGCACAGCCCTGGGGTCCTCTTCTCATTCAGCCTGTGCAGAAGATGCGTGCTGCTTCCAGTCTGGCCCACGAGCAGCGCTTTGCATGCTCTTTCGCTCTCCACCAGCTGGGTGCAGATGGGTAGGATGCTCAGAGAGTGGGGGGGGGGGTCACAGGATGGAAAGATCTTGAGTGAGTTTTGGGGATTGATTGATTGATTGATTGACTTATCACAATTGAATGTGGGGCCTTTGCACTGAGCTACACCCCCAGAATTTTCTTTTTGAGAGAAGGTCTCACTAAGTTCCCCAGGCTGGGCTCAAACTAGTGATCCTCCTGCCTCAGCCTCCCAGATGGCTAAGAGAACAGGCCTGAGATATCATGCCAGGTGCATCCTGAGCCCTTAATACCGAGAGAGTAAAACACCCTGCTGAGCAGACCCCTCACCTGGATGGTGGGTGAGGACTCGGCAGTTTCAGATGCTGTGTTGGGGATCATCCTGGGATCACATCTTTCCCACTCTATGCAACAAGGATACCTGTGCTAAACACTCAATTTCAGCACTGTTTTCTGTCAATGTGAACATTTTGCTGAAAGAGTCACTCCTGTCGGTGGGGAAGGCATAGATTAGATCAGAACAACAAATCTCACTCACCCATTTCCTGATGTTTTCCTGACTCGCTCCCCACATCAGGGCTGCCCCTCCCCAGCCCCCTCTTTCTTTATTTCAGCAAAAGAAGGTGTTTAGGTCAAAGCAACTTGTCTACAATCTGGAGAATTGTTCAGTTCCTGAGTATTCCCAAAGTTATGAAGGATGGAGGAAAACTTATCTTTCCTTCATTACAAGAAAAAGCAAGCCCAAGACTGGGAAGCTGAGACAGGAGGATCTTAAGTTTAAGCCCAGCCAGGGAACTTAGCAATTCAGTGAGATCTGGTCTCAAAACAAAAAATAAAAGGCCCTGAATCCAATCTCTAGTACCACCACCATCACCAAAAACAAAAAGAGAAAGAAAGAAGACAAACAGAAAAATGTAAGTAAAGAAAGCAAGACCATGACATAAAATGATCACAATTAGAGCAGAAACAAAAGAAATAGGGAACAGGAACACAGTGGAGAAAAATCTATAAAACAAAAAGTCCTTTCCTTAAGAAAATCATTAAAATCAGTGAAGGAGATGGACACAGAGAAGCCACAAATCAGCAGTAGTGGAATGGGGTGAAATGAGGGATATCAATAACAGGCAGGAAAGGAAGGGCTGCTGTAATTTCTGCTACTAGGTGCTCATGAATTCAGCCACTTCAGAGACAGACCAATTCCTCAAAGAACAAAACCTATTCAGAGTATCTGTGAAATAATCTACATTGTCTCACGACCTCCAAAATATTTGAATTAATAACAAAATACTCCTTATAAAATTCTCTCTGCCCAAATGGTTCCAGTGGAAAATTTTACCAGATCTTCAAAGGAAAATTTGCACGCGGCTCAGCTCTTCAGGACCAGCAGCATCCCCCTCCCCCGAGCCCCATCGAAATGAGAAGACACAAACAAGTCTCAAAAACAGACTTCCAGATCCCCTACAGCAACACCAAGGGGAAATGAGATGGAACACTCTGATACTCAACCACCTGGACCCACTGAACTGGCAACAAAAAAGGATCTGGAAAAAAATGAAATCAGAAATAATTTCTCAGATAACTGCAGAGACTGTGCCCAAAGTGCAAGACATGATTAATAAATCTAGAGTGGACACAGATAAAAAATAGAGGAGCTGAGGAACATGATGGAATCCCAACATAGGAAACAAATGGAATCCATAACACAGATGCAAACAGATTTCCAGGAGATTGAAAACTCCATTGAAAGTTTACACAGCAGAATGAACCAATGTGAGGACTGAATTTCAGATATAGAAGATAAGATTGCAATTAGTGATCAGGAAAAGAAATATCTCTTTAAAATAGTAAGGGGCCATGAGAAATCAATCCAGCAGCTGCTAGATGATGCAAAGAAGAATAACAGAAGACTGATCAGAGTCAATGAAGAAACAGGAGAGGTGCAGATGACATAAATAAGAAAAATGTTCACAGAAGTGATGGCAGAAAACTTCCCAAGCAGGGGGAAAGAACTTGACACACAGATAAGGGAGGCATATAGGACTCCAAATAGCCTTGATCAAAAAAAATCTGCACATAGGGATATAATAGTTAGGATTCCAGAAACCCAAAAGAAAAACAAAATTCTACAAGCAGTGAGAGAAAAGAAACAAATCACATACAAAGGAAAGCCCATCAGAATAACAGAAGACTTCTCAACACAAACTCTCAAGGCAGGAAGAGCTTGGAGTGACATAATTCAAGCCCTAAAGGAAAATACCCTGCAACCCAGATTGATGTACCCTGCAAAACTATCTTTCAAAACTGATGGAGAAATAAGATACTTTCATGACAAAGAGCACCTTAGGAACTTCATGAATACCAAACCAGCACTCCAAAAAATTTTAGACAATATCCTAGGAAACAACAATGAGGATCCCAACACCAGGAAGCCCAGCAGAATGAATCCATCAGGTATGACAAGAAATTAAAACAAAGGAGAGAATCCAACAAACAGAAAAGATCATGACAATGAAAATTCAATACATATCAGTCATAACCATCAATGTTAATGGTCTCAATTCACCAATCAAAAGAAATACACTGTCAGAATGGGTCAAGAAGCAAGATCCGACAATATGCTGCATACAAGAAACACAGTTAATTCAAAAAGAAACTCATAGACTGAAAGTTAAAGGGTGGAAAACAATACTCCACGTGACAGGAACCCGAAAAAGAGCAGGAGGAGCTATCTTCTTTGCAGATCAAGTGGATTTCAAACCAACATTGATTAAGAGAGACAAAGAAGGACACTACATCCTTGTAAAGGGAACAATCCAAGAGGAATAGATGACAATCATAAATATATATGCACCAAATGCTAGAGTGCCCAACTATATAAAACAAATACTAATGGACATGAAAAATCAAATAAACACTAATACAATAGCAGTGGGGGACCTCAATACCCCAATGTCACAAATAGATAGATCAACAAGACAAAAAATAAGCAATGAAATACTAGAACTCAATCAAACAAATGAATTTAAAAGATGTTTACAGAGTGTTCCACCCCACAAAATCAAAATACACATTCTTTTCAGCTGCACACAGGTTGTTCTCCAAAATAGACTGTGTACTTGCAAATAGAACATGTTTAAGTAAGGTCAAAGAAATTGAAGTTATCCTGTGTATATTATCAGAACACAGTGCAATGAAATTGGAGATCAATAGCAAAAGAAATTGCAAGAATTTCATAAACATATGGAAATTGATCAACACTCTTCTAAATAACCAATGGGTCACAGAGGAAATTAAAGAAGAAATCAGACAGTTCCTACAATTAAAGGACAATACAACATATTGGAATCTATGGTACACAATGATAGCAGTCTTACAAAGGAAATTCATAGCAGTGAATACTCATATTAGGAAAACAGAGCAAGATCGATTATACAACCTGATGTTGAACCTCAAGCTTCTAGAAAAAGAAGAGTAAGACAAACACAAAGCCCATACAAGGGAGGGAATTATAAAGACCAGAACAGAAATCAATGCAATGGAGACTAAGAGAATGATACAAAAAATATCAATGAAGCCAAGAGGTGGTTCTTCAAAAGAATAAACAAAATTGACAAAACCTTAGCCAACCTTATCAGAGAAAGAAAAGGCCCAAATACATGCAGTTAGGAATGAAAAGGATGAAATTACAATGGACCCAGCAGAAATCCAGAGGATCAATACCTACTTCAAGAACCTATAGGCCAATAAGATGGACAACACAGAAGAAATGGACAGATTCCTAGATACATATGAATAACCAAAGTTGAACAAAGAAGACCTAAAAATTCTAAACAACCCAATAGCAATCAATGAAATTGAAAATGTAATTAAAAACTTATGAACTAAGAAAAGCCCGGGTCCTGATGGCTTCACTGCCAAATTCTACAAGACATTTAGAGAGGAACTACTGTTTAAACTCATCAGTGAAATTGTAAGGGAAACAGTACTCCCAAATTCGTTCCTGGAAGCAAGCATTACCTTGATCCCCAAAGCAGAGAGAAACCCAACCTAAAAAGAGAACTATAGGCCAATCTCACTAATGAACATAGATGTAAAAGTCCTTAACAAAATACTGACAAACAGAATACAAAGTGTCATCAAGAAGATCATACACCTGGACCAAGTTGGATTCATCTCAGGGATGCAGGGATGGTTCAACATACATAAATCAATAAATGTAATACACTGTATCAATATAGCCAAGGACAAAAACCATATGATCATCTCAATAGATGCAGAAAAAGCATTTGACAAAATCCAACAAGCATTCATGATAAAAACCCTACAAAAAATTGGAATAGACGGTCTCTACCCCAATCTGATAAAAGCCATCTATGAAAAACCAAAAGCCAATATCATACTAAATGGTCAAAATCTGAAATCCTCCACACTAAAATCAGGAACAAGACAAGGATGTCCTCTATCACCACTCCTGTTCAATATAGTTTTGGAAACATTAGCCACAGACATTAGACAAGAGAAAGAAACAAAACAAATAAAGATAGGAAATGAAGAAATCAACTTGTCATTATTTGCAGATGACATGATACTCTATATAGAAGACCCCAAGAACTCCACCAAAAGTCTTCTAGACTTAATAACCAAATTCAGTACAGTAGCTGGATACAAGGTCAACACACAAAAATCAATAGATTTTCTCTACACAAAAAATAGACTTAATGAGAGAGAAATAGGGCAAACTTTTTTTTCACAATAGCATCCAAAAAACTGAAATATCTAGGAATAAACCTATCAAAAGAATCAAAGGCCTCTCCTCTGAAAACGATAGCACTCTGAAAAGAGATTGAAGATGATATCAGAAAATGGACAGACATCCCTTGCTCCTGGGTAGGAAGGATCAACATAGTGAAAATGGCCATACTTGCAAAACTGCTACATAGATTCAATGCAATCTCAATGGAAATCCCAGCAGCATACTTCACGGACCTTGAGAAAACAATCCAAAAATTCATTTGGAACAAGAAGAGACCCAGAATAGCAAAAGCAACTCTAGGTAACAGAGACATGGCAGGGGGTATCACAATCCCCAACCTGCAACTCTACTACAAAGCTACTGTGATAAAAACAGCATGGTATTGGCAAAGAAACAGAACTGACCAGTAGAACAGATTAGAAGATGCAGAAACAACTCCAGAGACACTCAGCCACCTCATCTTCAACAAAGAAACCAAACATCCTCACTGGAGGAAAGATAGCCTCTTTAATAAATGGTGCTGGAAAAATTGGGATTCAACTTGCCAAAGATTAAAACTAGATGTGTAAATCAAAATGGATTAAAGATCCAAATATTAAAATAGAAATACTGAATCAGCTGAAACAGAGGTTAGGTAGAACTCTTGAAGACATTGATGTAGGAAAAGATTTCATGAACAAAACCTCAGTTGCCCGTGAACTAGCACAAACAATCAACAAGGGGGATCTCTTCTTATTAAAAAGCTTCTGCACAGCAAGAGAAACTACCAACAGGGCTGGGGATTTATCTCAGTGGTGCCACCACCTACCCTGAAAACAGAAGGACCCAAGTTCCATTCCTGGAACAACAACAACAAAAAACCACCAACAATGTGAAGAGACAACCCACAACCTGGGAAAAAATTTTCACCCGCTGTTCCTCAGACAAAGGTCTACTATCTAGAATCTATAAAGATCTTTAAAAAATCAAACCTCTCAAACTTAAAGACCCAATACAAAAATGGGCATCTGAAATGAACAGACATTTCTCAGGCAGAGAAGTAGAAATAGCAAATAAACATATGAAAAAAATGTTCAACATCGCTGGTCATTCAAGAGATGCAAATGAAAACAATGCTAAGATTCCACCTCACCCCAGAAAGAATGGCTGCTATGAAGAAATCAACCAATAACAAATGCTGGCGGGGCTGTGGGGAAAGAGGAACCCTGCTCCACTGCTGGTGGGAGTGTAGACTGGTGCAACCACTGTGGAAATCAGTACAGAGACACCTCAAAGAACTAGGACTGGAAGTCCCACTTGATCCAGCTATTCCCCTACTAGGGATCTTCCCCAAAGAATTAAAAGAACCATACCACAGTGATATATGTGCACCCATGTTCATAGAAGCACAGTTTGGAATAGCTGAAACTTGGGAACAGCCCAAATGCCCATCAACTGAAGCCTGGATAAAGATGTGGTTTTTTAAGAAAATGGAGTACTACTCAGCCATAAAGAATGAAAAACTAGAGACATTTACAGCTAAATGGATGTACATTAAGACCATACTCTTAAGTGAAATAAATCGGACACACATGTGTAAATACTGAATAGTTTCTCTGGTGTGAGAAACTGAAAGTGTATAAATAAGGATCAAAAGCTATAATAGATAATGTGAAATAGGAAGAAAAGGGGCAAAGGGCAAGGGGAAATGGGAGGGGTGGGGGAAAGCAAGGAAGGGAAGGGAATAAATATGAGAAAATGAAAAAATGGAAACAAAGTCTTTGTAAATAGGGAGGGATGGAGGGGTTGAAGGGAGGCCAGGGGAAGGGGGAAAAAATAACAAAGAGAGATTATGTTAAGGTGTAAATCTCCAATGATGAGTGTCATTATTTGTATACCTAAAATGTACCAATAAAATTAATTTTTTAAAAACCTATATTAAAGTATTTGTACCTATGTATGCGGTGTGGAGTGATTAAATTGAGCTAGGTAACGTGTCCAGCACCTCGCTTATCTTTTGCTCCTCCTGTTGAGCCACTGGAATCACTCCCAGTCATTCTGCAGCATACAACCTGCTATTGCTGACTGCAGTCCCCAGATGTGCAGCAGCTCCCAGAGCCTACAAAGCCACTGTTCTCTAGTTGAACCTTCCTACACGTTTTTCCTGTTTCCGTGCTGGGCACGGAATCTGGGGCCTTTCTCCTTTCACCCCTAGCCCTTTTTAATATTCTTGTTTTACATTTTGAGGCAGGGTCCCTCGGGTGCCCCGACTGGACCCAGCTTGGTGTCCTTCTGCATGAATCTCCCTGAGCGGCGGCTTGCAGGCCGGGGCCACCACACTGCACTGCACCCAGAGACTGTGCCCCCTCCCGAGGAGCTGCTTCCCCCTTCCCTCCATCCGCCCCCTTCTCCTGCCTGCTTCCGTGAGTTCCACCTTTGCAGCTTTCACGCATTCGTCTTTCTCTTCCTGGCTTCTTGTGCTTCTCATAATGTCCTCCAGATTCGTGCAGTCTGTGAGGATGGGGACCACTGCCTTGGGCGTATGCGCCCCACTCTCTGCATGCTTCACGGAACGTTCCTCAATCTTGGCAGTTGTGAATTACTCTCCCCCGGGTGTTGGGCATACCCTCTGACATTCTGATTTCTTACCTTTTGGGTCTGGACCCAGCCGCGGCTTGCCGGCTCCTGTGGCAGTTCCCTTTCGTTACTGTGAGGAGCCTGGTACTGCTGTCTGTGATCCCCGTCCTTGCTTAAATCCAGACCAGCAGAGTCCGTGTCTTCCTGTTCTGAGCAGCAGCCAGCACTCACTTTTTATCTTTTGGATAAAGGCCATTCTACCAGGTGTGGAACTTTCCCATCTCATAGTGGTTTACTTTGCATTTCCTTGACTATTACTACCCCTGAGCATTCTTTCACATACATTTTGGCCACAAGTAGGTCTTCTTTTGAGAAATGTCTGTTCTTCAGGTACCTTGCCCATTTTAAATCATGTTACTTATTTTTGATGTTGAAGAGCAAATGATATTTGAGTAAGACACAATTCCCAGTGAAATTTCTGAATGAGCCCGGCCCTTCACAACTTCAATCTTTTGAGTCAAGAAGGTAAATTTGCAGGGTGTGGTGGCACATGCTTGTTTTCCCAGGACTCAGGAGGCTGAGACAGGAGGATCAAATGTGAGTTCGAGGCCAGCCTGTGTTACAAAGTGAGTTTAAGGCCAACCTGGAATAGCATAACCCTATTTCAAAAAACCAAAAAGAAAAGAAAAAAAAAGTAGAGTTTTCAACAGTGACTCTAGAGGAGAAAGGGCTTAAAATTAGATGACAAAAGGAGAATTTTACTAAAACTTCAGTCTAATTGCACCTATGAGGATGGCCGTTTCTCTATCTGGACCAGGATGGAGAAGGCTTTGAGACCCGAGTGACAGTCTCAGCACATGAGAGCACTCCAAGAGCGCTATGTAATCATGAACAGATAACCAGCATAGCCGTTGGAGTAAGTATCCACAGAAAAACACTTTTGCTCTGTTTACACAAATCCAGGGTCAAGATTAAAACAGAAATTTCCAAATCTGTGCGTGTTTTCTTCTTCCTTCCAAAATACCTTAAAATATTCAAAATATCTTAAAATCAAGGGTGATTTTTGCAAGCAAAGAAAAAGGACAACAGTGCCAAATCTCCTTTAGCAAGACTATCTTTCTTCATGTGGTACAAAAGCCTTGCTCCCTAATCCCGGAATGTGCGTAAGTATCAAAAGAGGAAAGGACAGAGGAGAAATACACCAGCCTCGGCACCATCGGCACAGGGTCCTTCCTGTGAGGAAGATGAAGATGCAGCCCTTTCCCAAAGGCTGAGGGTGTAAGATAGGCTAGCAGGAGCCGCTGCAGCCTCTCACACTTGCCTGAGGGAGCTCACAGGAACCAGGACCGGTTCTGCCTCCCTCCTGGGTGTGTGCAAAGTGTGCATCCCACCCTTCCGTGGACAGGAAGGACAGCGTGGCTCGTGTTGTGGGTAGGAAATGACAGGTTACGTCCAGGCCAGGGAAAGCAAGACCTACTGCTCCCTGTCTTAGCACACGGGGCCTTGATATCTTCATGTCCCAAAAGGTGCAGCTAGCCGGTAATGCAGTGTGCTTCTGGGTGATTTCATGGAATGGAGCCCCTCCTCCATCTCCGCCAACCCCCCGGGATTAACTTTCAGAGTGAAAAAACAAAAAAGATTCCAACAGCGGAGATGTGGGACTTTCTTGTTGCTATAGCATAATAAAAACTATTTTCTGCTATGACAAACTATGATTCGGTACTAGGAAACTTTTCAGTAATTCTTAAATAATATTCCTGATAAAGAGTATTTCCCCAAAATAGAGAAGCATGTTTTGTATAGATGAGAATATTTCCAAATAATGAGAAGTAATTGCAGCAGAAAGCTGAGATACATAGTCTCACTAAACTCTAACGGCAAGAGATGAAGTAGATGATTTCCTTTATCTTACAGATGAGTAGGCGGAGGTCCAGAGATATGAACATTGATCTGCTGAAGTTCACATGATAAAGTCATTATTCAAAACCATACTCTGTTTTTATATAATGTGTACACTGTATCATGGATCTGTAGAAGAAAATTTTTCTAATTGGAGTTTCATCCCTAAACATAAATCTCTTTAAATGTAGAAGACATATCTCCCTGAATTCTTAAATATGAAAATAGCTTATTATTTGAAATGTCTAAATAGTTTTAAATTCTTTAAACTATCTGTCTATCTATCTATCCGCATTCACACACCGCACTTGAAAGATTGAGATAATATTAATTCTCCTTTGATTTATTGTCATTTTGAATCCTGAGAAGGATTGTATGAAGCAGGCTGCCATGGCTGACATGTCAGAGTGAATCATCTAAAGCATTTGATATTCCAATGTGTGACTGTTCCACAGTTAACAGAACAGAAAAAGCCTGATTTCTGGCTATAAGAATCCTGACTCTGACTCAAAGCTGCACCGGGTCTGGACACAGGATTGGGGCAAAAGTGTCCGAATCTATGATTCTCCCTTGCCATCTGTGAGCTTCCTCTTCTGCACAGTGGGGTAATAATTCCTGTTTGCCGAGATTGAATCAAAAATCATTTTTCTTCAAAAAAAAATTTACACTGTGCCTGGCTCATGATGAAAGAAAGTAAAATCTTTGAATTACGCTCTTCAAGTTTGAAAAAGAGAGTGAGTAGCATTTTAAAGTCTATTATTTTGGGGCAACCTTCGAATGAATGTGAATTTTATGACTCATCATATCCACTCTACCAGGGCTAATCCCATGAAAATATCACTTGTCACTACAATTAACACTCTGCGATTTTTCCATATTCTCCTTCCCACATACATGTTAGCAATTTTTAAACAGACAATAACTACACTTAACAATTTCCATATGATGATGGGACAGTTCTTTCAAGCCAAGGCAATATGATTATCTGACATCTATCTAGCATCCATCTGTTGTTTTGTTTTGTTCCATTGAGACAGGCTCTCACTATGTGGCATTGAACTCAAGAGCCTCCTGTCTCAGCTTCCCAACTGCTGGGTCTGCAGACGGGCCCTCCACCCTGGCTTTACAAAGCAGTATTTTTAATGAGTTGCCTTGACGTGAACATTGGTAAGCCTGTGGATGGAAAACACAAAGTGCCTACATGAGACCATGAGAACCATTTTTGCATATAAAATGAAAGATGACACTCTGTTTTTATCACTATTGAAACAGTCAGAGGAGAAACTGAAGTTTTACATTACTGTTCAAACAGAACAGTCAAAAGTTGTTTTCTAAAGCACACAAAAACCTCATTTTTTCCATGCTAGGGATTGAACAATCCTTCTCCATGAGCTATATTTCCAACCCTCTTTCTAAAAAGATTATTTTGAAATCTGGTCCAGCTAAGTTGTTAAATTGCCCAGGCTGGGCTTGAGGTTGCCATCCTCCTGCTTCAGCCTCCCAGAGTGCTGGACTGCAGGTGTGTGCCTGTTTGCCCAGCAAGAAAATATTTTGAGTTTACAGATGTGAGCGAGGTTTTTCTCTCACTAACTGTGAGACACAGACAGGTCACCTGCTGCCTCAGAGTGTCTAGGGTTTGAAATGTCGAACAGATAATGCCATTCTACCGCTCGTCTCAGGGGGATATGCACAGTGTATGCTTAATTGCTCTTGCATTTGCACATTAGTATAATATATGTATATTTTTATCATTCTAGACCAGTGATGGAAAACCTTTTAGAGAGAGTGCGAAACTGCAAACCAAAACCCACTTATTTATCACAAAGTGCCAACAATGCAATTAAACCTAAACACTGAGGTTTTAGTGGACAAAAAACAATTCATACATGGACACCTTTTGCCTTAGAAAAACACAATGAAAGGAGAGCCATAGGTTCACTATCACTGGTCCAGATGTTGGGAAATTGTATTCTCTTTTCCTATACCTAAAAATAGTTAAAAACAAGCCTCATATGAAAAGTTATGTATAGATTCTTCTTATTCTTATTTGGTATTCAAATTCTTCTTATTCTTATTTGAATACAAGTTTTGTATTCTGGGAACATGGTTTTGGCTAATTTGAATTGATACTTTAAGTCAACATAAAGCATAGCAACATTTACTTTAATGCGTAATATTTGTTCTTTTCTCTAGACTTTGTTAGTACTTGTCATTTAAAAAATAAACCTTTCTTTATCTTTTTATGGGTAATTGAAATAAATCTCAGCCATGCCATGGTATTTTTAAGAAAGTGAGAGGAAATGGTGATTGGTTTGCATTTTTTCTGTTTTAGAAGGTGGTAATGACAAGAAGATATTTCCACACAATGAGAATAAAGAGGCTAAGATAAAGAAAATGCTTATTTATTTTAAGGCAGATAGAAGAATTATCTTCCTGTTAAGCACTCGTTCGTAACTCTTATTATTGTTCACATATTGAACTTTCATCTCTAGTATAAAATCTAATAGAGATTTCTTTAAAAATAATTCCCACTCTCCACCTTTTGTTATTATTCTAATCCAAATCCTTTTTGTGAGCCATAGATATAGAATACTTGTGTTCAGATGGCTGCTTTTTTTGTTTGGGAGATTATATTTGAATACTAAATTTTATCTGAGCTCTGAGCTAACAATACTTATAAAAATAGCACATTGACTAGCTCTGAATTTTAAAAATGACATATAATTGTGCTTCCATTTTCTTCTGGAATTATTCAAATCAGTATATTAAATAGACAAAGCAATAAATTTTTAGTTGAACTTTTAGATATCAGTGAAACTAAACAATTAAATTTAGAGTGTGATGATGCTGTATTGAACACTAGACTTATAAAACCGTTCGGTGTCTCGATGGTGGTTTGGAAAGATTCCTTGGCAAGTCCTAGCATAGAATTTTATGTCATCTTAACAGTTAAAAATATAGGTTTGCAAGTCTCAGATCAAGCCAGGGACTAGGACCTCAACTGTAGACAGAACAAAGGCAGAACACCTGGGAGCCCACCTGTCCTGTATTCTCGGCCACTGTGGATCATTCGGGCCCAATGCACTTTGGTACAAATCAAGAATAGCCCTACTTTCCTCTAAATTTTGCTCTTGGAAGATACTGACTTATTTGACTATTTCAGCTGCATTCAAAAGGACTTTCTTCCATCTCTTATACTGTAAAAATGCACAGTTATACACTAACCTTTATGATAGTTGATTGATTGGGTCACCTTGAGTGAGAAACGTCCAGTCCAACTGAACTGACTCAGCACAGTTCTGAGTGTGGAAGACCCACTCGAGGGACGACTGTTGCTAGAATGCAATAAAAGGGAAAGAAAACAGTCTTTGTAAATAGGGAGGGATGGAGGGGTTGAAGGGAAGGCAGGGGAATGGGGAAAAATAAGAACCAAGAGAGATTATGTAAAGGTGCAAATTTCCAGTGATGAATGTCATTATATTTATACCTAAAATGCACCAATAAAATTAATTTTAATAAAGGAAAATGAAGAAGGAAGGTGCTTCCTTTTCTTCAGAGGAGCTCCAGTCTTCACCTGCACCTTGACATCGTCTCCTGGCTTCCAGCGCAGACACTTCAGCCTCCTGATGTGAACTCACACGGGACACCACGATGAGCCCAGGCCTTCGCCCAGATCCTACAGATCTCCAGCTAATAGACAGCCCCTCTGCACTCTTCCGCACCTGACTCTGGGAGCTATCACTGCAAGCCAGTCTGTAAATTCTTATATGTTTGCATATCTTGCAATAAATCCATTTCTCTAGTAAACACTGGCTGATACACCATTTATTAGACAACAAATGAGCAAAAACCAAAAAGCAGCACTTACCAAGAGTGCCCTACTACCAGAAGCAACATGTACAGTCTAGAAAGAAAATTTTAAACAAACCATGTAGAAGCCATAGGTGCCATAAAAGTATATCTTGCATATTTCCTCAAGAACTTTAAATTTGCTACTTCTTAGAGTGAGAGATTCTACATCTCCTCTAAGTACACAGTTGCCTTCATATTTCAAATGTTAATACCTTGCCCTAACAGAGGAAAGAAAATGCTTTCCAAGTACATCCCCATGCACGTCAGTCACTCTGCAAATGTGAGCTGATTGCTGGCCGGATTAGATTTAGGAGCGATCAGCTAGAAGTAAATAGATTTTCAATGAAACGGTAATTGCTTGCTGGGGAAGCAATGGATGAGTGAAGATGCTCTGTGGTCTGCAGCCTCCCACGCTCCTCTCTCAGCACAGCAGCTCCCAAACAGGCACTCAGGCCACCCCAGAAGATCTGTACAGCCCTTTATGGGAGATTTTAGAGTGAAGTAATTACAGTTGAGGATTCTTGTTACTATCGGAGTCCAAAAGTAAATAAGAAAAATATGAGCAACTTGGACTGATACAAGAAGCAGTTTGTACCACGCACTCAGCACAGAGCACATGAATCTCCCTGTCTCTCACGCAAAAAGCCCAGCGCTTTTTGCGGGAGGATTTTTAAGGAAATGTTTACTGGGCCTGCAGATCCTCCTGCCCAAGCAGTGCACAGCACTGGCCAAGAAAAGAGGAGAAAAGCAAAGAACGGCCCCATGGCCCTCCTGGCCTCCCTTGCTCTCAAGCTTCTGGTTGGCCTCTGGATTTCTTAGGATTGCCAGGTTTCTGGAGCAGTATCAGTTTCTGTCCAGCCCTGAGCCAGTGCAGCCAGCTTCTGTGTCCCCACTCTACCTCCATGGCAGTCTTGCTTCTGTGATGTTGTGCCAGATGCATGGGCACCAAGCCTTGGTGGTTGACAATGAGTTAATAAGTTAACAACTTGTTTGCAGTACTGAGAATTGAACCCAGAGCCTCCATACTCAGCTACATCTCCAGATTTGTTTGGGGGACCAAGTGGGCTTGAACTAGTGATCCTCCTGCCTCAGCTTCCCGGAGTGCTGGGATTATACACATCCATGGCTGTCTTGATGTAACAACATTTTTAATTGAACATCAAGTAAGAAAAGTTTTTTCTTCTGAAGGTAAATATTTTAAAATATGAACGTTTATTGTACACAACCATATGACCACCAATTCTTTACTCTGGAGCAACTTCAACATGCCATCAGAGTTTACTTTAGCTATTGTTTAAGAAATTGTGCTTCTGGTTCTTCTCCCGATTAATTTTTTTGTTTTCATAGTCATTAATACTCCACATGATCACTTATATTTCATCACTTATTAAGGCTTCCAAAACTATTTCACAAATATGTTTCCTCTTTTGGTCTTTACATTCACATCTCAGTTAGACAAGACCCCCGTTTCCAAGAGGAATTTGATTTTCAAGAATCAACAGGCTGGAATGCAGCACCACGTAGCTATGACTCAACTCCCATATTTTGTTCTGTCTTCAAATCAATTCTTAGGGTCAGATGGGATGTTGGAATTGTGTGCCCTTTGAAAGCTGAGATATGAGACACACACACACAGAAAGGTTATTTTTAATTTTTTCCTGTTAACTGTCATCCCTGGTATCTTGCACAACTGTTCAGTCATGGTTGTACTCATCAGCTGAATGTAAAGACAGTCAATGCTATGTCCACCACAGGAACGTGGCATCTAACAGGGAAGCCCACCACCAATCACAGGCAGGGCAGGTGTGGAAAGACCTCCCCTTTCCACAACCCTCCTAACCATTTATCCTGGGGTAAAAAGAAAGGACTCCTGAAGGGCATGAGACTGACCTACAGTTGATCAGTTTGATCTGTGGAAAGTGTGGTGCTGATGAGGAGATGAATTAAAAGCCAGGTGGACACACATTCTTGCTGCTGGAGAACAGTGGCCCCTGGTGCAGGAAGAATACAGAAGATCCAAGTATGTGCCGATCAGAAGCAGGGAATCCTCTTGGCTGTCCTCCCTGCAAAGTTAGCTGAGACTCGAGGTTAAACACAATGTGGTCAATTATGCAAACATTACCAGAGAGGTCCCTGGAGAATATATATTAAACTCATATTCAATTTAGTGTTTTGTAAAATTATCAGAAGGTGAAAGTGAGAAAGCATACTGTATGAAAGTCTCACTTTTTCAGGATCTCTAAGAGGTTCAAGGCATAGTATTAGTTCTATTGTGCAAATCAAAGGGTAGCCCTGCCTATTCAGTGAACCCCTGGATTCTTGGGGACCACCTGCATTTTCGTATTTCAAATGTGTCTGCTATTCTATAGCTGCTCACCTATACATGAAAACCTTCACCATAAGGAGTAACTTATTTGTAGATATCTGGAAATAAGAGATCAAAGCTTAACACTGCAAAAATGCTTCCTTGAATAGTGATGATTTCAGATAATCAAGCAGATGTTTATATCTACAACTCAATTAGCTCACTATAAGGTTGTGTTCACCCAGATTTCCTGGTTCTCCGTTGCTTTGGTGGCTAAATGAGATCCTGAGACCAGTTAACCCTGAAGTTATCAAACATTTAGGTCCTGCTATGACTGAAGGTTAACGTAATATTGACAACTTTGTAGAAAAGAAGTGTTTTAATCTTAATATATATATTCTTGGGATCTTTCTTGACAAATTCCATAATCATTGTGGTGGACAGCATCTACCAGGGACTTCCTGCCACTTGTTCTCATGTTCGTGGATAATTCCCACCCTTTAGTTTGAGCTGTACCCAGTGGTTTTCCTCTAGCTGAAATGCTGTGGGCGATGGAATGGCATTGCTGGAATCAGTTCTCAAAGGTGCTGTACCCCCCATGCCACTGTTCTTTCTCTCCTGCTTTCTCTGAGATGTTCTGGCTGCCATATTGGTATTGTGGAAGCTCCCACGTCAAAGTCTGGGCGAGGTCTCATTGCCAAAAGCCAGTGAGAAATCAAGAGTCCAAGGCAGGCAAGTAACTGAATCTGAACAAAAACACAAATTGTAACCAATCCCAAAGTCCAATCAACAGCTAGTCAGTAACGCCAGGAGAAAATTGAACCAAAGGATATGGCTAAGTTGTGCTACAATTCCTTCCCTGCATGAAAAATGCATTCTTACTCCTACCAAATTTGGAGACCATTTTTTAAATAGCAGTAGATTAATAACCTAGACTCTTGGTTAAAAGAGCACTTGAATCTGTCTCACTCATTGATCTCATTCTAGGAGAGAGAGAAGACAGAGACAAACGCAGGGGTCTCAGTTCCTGTGCTCTGCCTCTCTGTCATCTCAACTAGAAGCTGAGCCATTTCTCTTGCCAACATCTGTGAATAACTTGTTATTTGGCATTTTAAATGTCTTCATCTACAGTGAAGAAGTGCCCCACTCATCCATCGTGCTCAGTGTGCTGGGCTGCTAGCCGGAAGTCTAGTGAAAGAGTAAGAAAGAAGAGCCAATAACAGCATTTCAGGGTGTGATTGTTCATTGTGATTAGCCACCTTGACTTAAGTAGGAGCTGCTTCTGGGTGCATCTGGTGGTTGACAGTCGCTGCAAACTGAGGGCGAAGCCCCACCCAGCTGTGGCGGCACCGATGGGCTTGTGGCCTGGATGGACTATAAAGGATGAGAAAGAAGAAGTCTGCTTTTCTTTGGAGGCACTCCAGGCTTCACTGTTGCCTTTGGATGTTGGACTCCAGTTCTTCAGGCTTCCAGCACAGAGCCCTCGGCTTTCCAACATGCTCACCTTGGTGAATCGGCAGGGAGCTTCCAGCCCTTCCACCTTTGACCACTACTGGATCCTTTGTCTTTGGATTCCTCATTCTCTGGTGTAGAAAACAGCTACTGAGACCCTTCCAGTTCTGATCCTGTAAGTCTACCTCATAAATGCCTTGTACATTCACACGTGTATTTTGTGTTGAATCTGTCCCTATAGAGAACTTAGGGAAAGAGCATTCACAGATGGCTTTCCAGAGGAATAGATCAGTGAAAAGAAGCATTGATGGATGAAGTGCACTTAGCCATGTTATGGAGAGAAAGAGAGTTGTTCTAGACAGAGAGAGACTTAAGCATGAAGCATGGCCAGCTCAGGGAAGGCAAATAACCAGAAAGATGATAGAGTGGTGTGAGGGAACAGATGGGCAATTGAGATGAACTGAGACAGGTATTTCTATCCCATAGTTGGAATAAGACTCATGGTTCATAGTTCTCAAGAAAGATCTTACACCAATTACATAGATTTCAGCAGAAAGTCTAAAAAATAAGCAAAAGAACACCACCAAACAGTGCCAGGCAGAGTTGGGTGTTCCCTTCTGGGAATGACTCTGGGTCCCAAAGCGGGGAAGCACTGGATGTTGGTGGAGACATTCCTTGGAAGCTCTCAGCATGAGCAGAGAAAGCAGAAAACAGTACTGGTCCGCAGCTCAGCCTGGTAAGAAACCATCCAGTGAGGACATGGAATCATGGAAGTTCAAATGTTAGTCAAGGTTGTTTGAAAGGACGGTCAAAGAAGTTGTCGGGAAGGGAGGAACCTGGAGAAAGGAAGGAAATGATAAAGGAGACTGGAGATTAGACGTGTTCACAAGTCAAAGGCCTACCATGTGAGCAAGGCTATGGAGTTATGCTGAGGGTTTGACCCTCTATAACTTCTTTAAAGTCAAATGAGACTTATATCAATGAAATAAATCTTTGTTAGTGTAAGATCCCTTAATTTCAGCTAGTTTCATACCCTATATTTCTTTTGAACAAAAATAATAAGAAGTGATGTACCTATAATTCACAGCATTCATTATTCTGGCTGTTTTGAACCATCCTCAAATTCTGAAAGGTCATCCTGCATCCTGAAGCCAGTTTGACAATCAACTGACCTTTGGGATAAATATTAGTCCAGTGCACATTGTCCATGTGGACAGCTGCTCATAGAATTTTTTCTATTTTTGTCATGGCGTTGAAGATTTGTTTAAATTTAAATGATGTGTAGATTTTAACCATTCAAAATTATCTTCCTTTTAGGGTCCTTCTCTATCATTGAATTCAAATCAATACTCCCTGGCAAAATACACCGTGAAACTTTGATTTAGATCTGTGACTTGATTGATTCATTTCTCACTGCTTCAGCAGTGAGACACTGTTCCATTCTTGGCTTTTTGTTTGTTTTTGTTTCTTTTTTGCGGTGCTGGGAATAGAATCAAGAATCTTCTCACAGAGCTACTCCCCGGGCTTGTGTGTATTTGTGTGTGTTGGGGAGGGGGTCCTGGGGATTGAACTCAAGGCTTCATGCATGCTAGGAGAGCACTGTAGCATTGAGCCACATTCTTACCCTTTTTAAAAATTTTAAGACAAGACCTCAGTAAGTTGCTAAGTTGTCTAGTTTGGGTTCAAAGTCTCGAGCTTCCTGCCTCAGCCTCTGGAGTACTAGGATTATTAGAACATGGCACCATGCCCAGCTTCATTCCTGGTTTTTATGGCACTACCTTAACTTTCTTTGTCAATGGACCTTTCCGGTCCTGTTTTCCCTTCTGATTGTCACTGGTGATACTACATACAGTAACAAAACAAACAATTTCCTACATTCCTTTGAAATTGGAAACCTCTGAGTTCTACTCAGTTAACTGAATAACCTTTGAATGATCCTTTTCAGTTTCCTGGAACAGCTAAAAGGAAGCTTTCCAAGCTCATTTGATTAAACTCTTCTACCAGTGAGATTCTCGTGGGGCTGGAGGTCTGAAGAGATTTGTAGAAAAATTGTTGCAAATGTTATTTCTGACCCAGTGTTTGCCTCATATCTGCCTACCCATTATCACCATGCTAAGCAACAGGTGCGGTTCCCTTGGACCTATAGGGGTGTTGACACTGCCATCCGCAGTCTGCACCACCCTCTTGGCATTTGACTATGTCCCAGTGGGACTCAATGTTCAGCTACAACAGCCAGAGTTCAGATTCTTCATCACTTCCCACACAACCCTTCCTGCTTTTCTCTCTGCACTGCCTTTCTTCCCTCCTGACCACAACACCACAACAGTCTTCTGTTCACGGAACATGAAATCTTTTCCACCTCCAATTATACAACCCCTTTGGTGTTGTCAAACCCTAAGTACCTTCAATGTCTCTAATTTCCTTTCCAGAGGCAGAAATTTCCTAACATTGTATCATTTGGCTTACTGTCACTCCCACAAGAATATGAGTTCCACAATGATGAAAGCCAGATTTAATTAATATTGGTCTTGGTTTATATTTTATTTGTTATGTGGCTCAAGAAGTTATGGGCCATCAAAAATACACAAAATAAGAAATGATGTTATTTAAAATATGGTGTAATTCTGATAAAAAATACCTTCTATTCTTCTATAATCTTAAAGCATCATTGCCATTACCATAAATCCTGTCAATTCAAAGCCTTCTGAGTGATTGTTATATGACTTAATATTACATCAGAACACCACATGTACAGTTCTGCAGGCATTGAAGACAATTGAGAGCCACTTTTCTGTAATTTTGCCTTCACATATATTCTGACGATTCTTCAGAGATTTTATACGGTTTCAAACCGCATTTTCCTAAAGATGTAAGTACAATTTAAGAAGCAACACTAGAAATTCTTATTTATCTGAACACTTCATTTTCCACTGAAGCATCAATAGCTTTGTTGTACCAGTTGGATTCTGTTTTCTGAGACGCTGTATTCCTAACTTCAGGCCTCTGTATTCTTAGTTCCACACCCATGGGTTCCCCAACCTCAGATCAAAAATATGGAGAAAAGAATCCTATCTGTATGGGGCATGAGCAGGCTTCTGGGTCTGGTCATTGTTTACTGAACAGTATAGTTTAGTGATTATTTACATAATATTTACACTGCATTAGGGATTATAAACAGAGACGATGTACAGTGTATGGGAGGACGTGCACAGTTTACTGGTAAATACTGCCTCATTTGTAAGGGATTTGAGCATCTGTAAATTTGTGGCCTCTTGGAATCCATGAATATGGAGGAATGTGTGTGTTATCACAGTCTCAGTCACATGATGATGGAGGGTTGCTTTCGGCGCCATTTGTGTCTCTGAGAGGTGAACCAGGTTCGCAGCTGGAAGCCGGCAGCACTGCCAGGCACACTCAGGGTCACCTGCTGCTCACCGGCCTGTGTTGTGAGATACCAAGGGACCAGCGGGGCTTCTGCTCCCGTCGTCCCAGCCTCCCAGGTCTCGGTTGGGGTGAGTGGGTCCCTCACCCCGCTCCAGCCTTGGCCCCGGGGACCCCGCTGCCCAGCCCTGCCCAGCCTTCTGCACCCTCCTCTGTTCCCCTGAGGCCCAGCCTGCCTCCCTTCCTCCAAAACCCCCAAACTCAACCTCTCGGGCAGTTTTCAAGGATCCCTCCCAGCTCCCATCTGCCCTCGGCTTCCCCACCTCTAGAGATGTTTATTAACTGAGTCACAGAAACCCAATCCGAAGTCCGCAAAATGGCTTGAACTTCTTTGTTAAATCTACGTTTTCATTAGTACGTGTTTGCCATACATGATGATCGCATTCATCATGGGGAACATGAACTGGGACCTAATGCATCTTAATTCTTCCTTCCCTACCCCTCCTTCAGCCTTTCTTCCCCTACTCATTTACAAAAGCTCTGTTTCCATTTTTTCCTTCCAGTCTCTCTTTTAAATCCCTTTCTCATCCTTCCCTTTCCTCTCTCCCCTCCCTGTTCCCCTTCCCCTGTGAACAAGTTCTTCCTACTTCCAGTATCTATCGTCTCTTTTGCTCCTTATTTATACTTTGGGTTTTTCACACAAGAGAAACAATGCAATATTTAAAGGTAGGTGGCTGTTATCATGAAATAAACCAGTAACAAATGCTGGCGGGGCTGTGGGGACAAAGGAACCCCACCCATTGTTGGTGGGAGTGCAGACTGGTACAACCACTGTGGAAATCAGTATGGTGATTCTTCTGAAAGCTAAAACTAGAGGTTCCATTTGACCCAGTTATTCCCTTCTAGGTATCTTCCCAAAAGCATTAAAAGCATTCTAGCACGGTGACACAAGCACACCCGTGTAGATAGCAGCACAATTCATAACAGCTGAAACTTGGAAACGGTCCAGAGGCCCACCAACAGATAAATAGATAAAGAAAATGTGGTATTTTTATAGGATGTAATACTCCTCTCTGATTAAGAAGGATAAGCTTGAGACATTTGTAGGTAAATGGATGCATCTCGAGACCATAATCTTAAGTGGTTTGAACTTCTGTATCAGTGATGATGAACTTTTTAGAACTGTCAGTGATACAAACAGCCCGCTGTGGCATTCATGTCGTAGGTTCGCCACCACTGGCCTAAGGGTCTTGAGCACAAAGAACAAAGCTTGAAGGGCCGTAGTATTTGACTTCAAAATATTCTGTAAAGCTGCAATAATCAATATTGCATGGTACTGACAGCAAAACAGACATTTAGACAAATAAAACAGCGTGGAGCCCAGAAGTAGATCCACACACTTCCTTAACAGCCAGATAGTTTGTGACATTGGTGTCAGGAACACACGAAGGGGAGAGGCCAGTATGTTTCATAATTCCCTGCAGGGCAGCTAGACAGCACATCCAAGGAAGGAGAGTGAACCCTTACCTCACAGCATGTACGGAAATAAAGGGAAGCTGGATTAAAGACATGAACACGAAACCAGAAACTGCAAAACTACCAGCAAAAGGCTGAGGGGAAGGAAGGCCCACATAACACCAATCTGAACAGTGACTTTTGTATGAACCCAAGAGCACAGACAGGGAAAGCAAAAACAAAGAAGTGAGATTGCTTAAAATAAATAACCCAACGAGAAATGGGCAAGTCTTATTTATTTTGTTTGTTTTTTTAGTACCGGGGATTGAACTCAGGTCTTTGAGCTTTTGAGGCAGGTGCCGGAAACACTAAGCTAAATCTCAGGCCAGGACAAGTCTTAATAAGCACTTCTCAAAAGAAGATATAGAAAAGGCCAATGGTATATGAAAAAATGCTCAATATCATTTGTCATTAGGAAAAAGAAAGTCAAGACCACAATTAGAAGTTGCTTCACACGGGTGTGGAGTGGCTGTACCTGAAGACTGAAGACTAGAAGTGTAGGCGAGGACAAGGAGGAAAGGAAGTCTTTGTACGCCGTTGGGAGAAACGTGAATTACTAAGGGCATTAGGGAAACAGTATGGAAGCCTGTCAGAATATTGAGAACAGTGGCACGTGGCTATAATTCCTACACTGTGGGAGGCTGAGGCAGGAAGATTACAAATTTGAGCCCAGCCTGACCTACATGATAACTTAGTGAGACACTGTCTCAAAATAAAAAATAAAAAATGGCTGGGGAGGTAGCTCAGTGGGTTCAATCCCCAGGACCACAAATAAATAAACAAAATGGAATTACTATGTAAACAAGCAATTCCACTTCTAGGTATATAATAGCTACCCACCCCAAAGAAATGAAATAAGTGCAGTGAAAAAGTGTTTGCACTTCTGTATTTATTGCAGTGTTATTCACAGTCATCAAGACATGGCGCCAACTGAGTGCCCATCCAAGGACAAATGGAGGAAATGTGCTGCATGTTTGTGGTGGAATATTATGCACCTATGAAAAAGAAGACACCCTGTGATCTGTGGCAGGCCCAGGGGCAACTCAGGGACAGTACGGTAAAACAAGACAGGTATGGAAAGGAGAACACTATGTGACACCACAAGGTGGGGCATCTGAAACTTGGAACTTAGAGAAGTAATGAGAATGGGAGTCTCCAGAGGCTGGGGTGTTGGGCTCAGGCTTAGGGAGAGGGTGGTCAACTTTAGAAAATATCAGTCTGAGAGAAGCAGTAAGCTCAAAAGACCTACTGTGCAACCTGGAGCCCAGGGTTAGAAATAATCTGCTGTATTCCTGAAAGTGATAACAAATTTTCATTGTTTGCACCACAAAAAAAAAAAATGTTATTTGAGATGATACATATGCTACTTAGCTCATTTTAGCACACATGTATCAAGACATCATTTGTGCATTATAAATACATGCAATTTTAATTTCCAATTTAAAAAATGTAAAATAAGCCATTAAAAATTCAGATTGCTAAATGAGCAGAAGATATCAATGTCTATGACCACAGGAGATTATGAAGAGATTGATTTTTTTCATGAAACAAAAAAAAAAAATAGCAGATTTTCTTTAACCTCCAAACCAAAGAATTTTATTCTTGTTTAAAGCCTGTGCCCAGATTAAAATTTCAAATTCTCACATATAATCTGTACCATCCTTGTAAATGAATCCAGCCAACATATAATAAAATTGGTCTATGATCTTATCATCCAGATTTCTGTTCTGGGATCAAGGTACACTAAATGTAAGGAAAACTTTTTCAAACCCATAGAAACTTCAAACTTTATTTGTTACACTTCCTAGTTTTCAAAGTATTATGTGTTTGATTCCTATTTCTACTCTCTTAATTGCTACCTATGGTGCATTGTTTCGTGACTAAATTAGTAAAGGATTTATGTATTTCTGACCCCTCCTCTCAGAAAGGGCATCATTAGATTTTCATCAATTATGGTTTCACGTGGTGCATGAGGCTCTACAAGGTCTTCGCTGTCTTCATTCATTTGCTTGCACACACAGGGAGACTGTAAACTTTTAAGCCACAGTCCTCATCTATCATATTAATGGTCCAACTGAGTGCACACAGCATGCTGGGGTTCTCCCTGGTTTAGCTTCCGTAGGAAACTGGTACACAGCTTTTTCCTATTAGATTCCCAGGATTAGGATGATCGTGGAAGGTGAGGTTGAAGTTTGCTGCTTCCCTGTCAATGGTGCTGAGTGTGCTGTTGAGCAGCAAGGTGTGTGGGATTCTTTTCACCACTAGTACCTCACACAGATGTGACCTACAGGGACGCTCCATCGCTGCCGTGAAGCCAATAGATTCCCTGGTGCTAATGAGAGCCTACCAAACAGGCAGCATTTCCCAGTGTGCCGAGACCTTTCTGGAGGGTTTCCATGGCACCTCTACGTCAACTGATTAAAACAGTCATTTGTCTACAGGACTCTTTCAGGGAGAAATGTTTCCCATTCTTAAGCAATGGAGTCATCGCCAGGAACCTAGAGCTTCACCTAAGTAATGAGCAGCATTCATCAGAGTCCAGCAGCACTAATCGGGATGCAGACAACGCAGTCCTTTAAAAAGTTTGCTAATGAGTGCTTCAGTGGAAGTGAGAGATTTTATTCTTAGGTGCAACATCACTATGCATGAGCATCCACTGGAAACATTGCACTGGAGTAGAAACGGCCAGTGCCACAGCCTCCCATAATTACCTATAAAAACTTCTTAAGTGATGGTCAAAAGTTGAACATATTTGCATAATACACACTCTTCTTGCCCGTTGGTTTTCCGAGGAGCGCATCACTTGTCAGGCTGCATCCTAGGTGAGCATAATGTTTTTCTCTGGCCACTGAAGGAGGCTGAGCCTATTTTGCATTTCTCTTCTGAACAAAGGAAACATTCTGAAATTCCAAATAAATTAAGTAAACCTTCCCCTAAAGTAAGGAGTAGAATAACAATTGATGAGCTATAGGACGTGAAGATGTCCAAGGCTTTGCCTGCCCGTTGCTGATTTACTCTTTCGTTTTTTCCTATCTCTGTGGTCCAGGGTAGTCACACCCCACCCGACCCCACCCCATCCCACAAAGGGTCCTCCTCCTGATCCCATGGAGCTGTGACCACATCGACACCAGATTTTGCAAATATGACTGTCCCCAACCCTGCGATGCACAGTCACGGCCACCAGTGGGGCGGATGTAATCCAGGGCCTGGACGGGATCCGGAGCGGCCTGTCTGTGGGTAGTTCCAGAGATGTAGGCCAGCAAACGGAGGGGAAGACCTACCCCAACCAGGGAAGCATGGCCAAGGGGCCCCACCTGGTGGAGTGGAATGAAAGGGGAAGAAGGAGCAGGCCGGCTTTCGCTGCTGCATCCCAGTGGCCGTCAGACGCCAGCTCCTTCAGCCATTTGCACTGCAACTCCCAGGGAGCTCCCAGGCCTTCAGCCTGGACTGGCTGCACCCTCGGCCCCTCTTGCTCTGAGGTGTCCAGTTCCCGATCCTGCTCTGTCTGGGTGCAGATGGCCGTGTGGGGCCTGCAGCCTCGGAGCCTACGAGCTGCCTAGTAGATCCACGTATGTATTCCTCAGAGAAGCCTAATGCATGAAACAAGTTATGATAATAAAATTTTGTTCTGTAAAGTCACTAAATTAAGACTACTACTCACATTGTACACACTCTCAATTTTTGAATATTACCTATCTGAATGTCTATCTACATATCAAAAATACCCTTTACTTTTTATTAACATGCATCCCTTGTAGGTATGAATGGGGTTCAGTGTGCTATTTCAGCACATTTCCTACAGGGAGGACTGACCCAATCCAGCAGGCCTCTGTCCACCACTCTCTGCCCCCAGTCAGCCTCTAATGTAATTGCTATTCTGCCTTGTTTTTACTGTGTGTGTGTACATGTGTATGTACATATGTGTGCATGTGTGTGTTAACTTCCACACAGGAGACAGAATAAGTAGGCATTTGCCTTCCTGTGTCTAGCTTATTTCCCTCAATGATGTCTTTTTCAGTCTCTAAAACCTCGGGGTACCTGACGTTCTGCTATTTTCAGGACATCTGGGCTGTTCAAGGGTCCAAACCCTGAGGAGAAAGAAGAGCCTGCCCTGCTGAAAGAGTAGGGGAGTTCTGACGAGCATCACTGCTACGATCACACTGGCCACCTTCCCTCTGTAACCCTCCACTGCTTACGCTGCAGACCATGAGGGAAGAATGCATTGGCCTCTGTGCCTCCCCAAGCTTTTAGTAACTGGTATCATATCTAGAATCAAAGACCAAGTCTCCACAGGGTTGCAGAGACCTCCACGCACCTGTCTCCCACCTCACTCCCAGTCTGTATTCCAGGGAGTTGTTTGCACTCAAATCTTTGTCCCAAGCACATCGAATTCCCCTAAAATCATTTACTATTCCCCTTACAATTCTCTGCACCCCTGTTCTCCCCATCCCCTCTAGCAAAGGGGAATATTAGCTTCCGAGTCATGCAGAGCTCTGAGTAATTACACTCCAGGCTTGCCTCTATGCACACAACTCATTTGTGTGTCTTCACTCGTGTTTATTCTGTCTAGAATCAGGTGAGCTGATTATAGGGAATCTGCCAAGGGTTCAGGCAAGCCTTTCCTTTTACCTCTATAACTGTTTGTCAGAAACTGGCCCAAATTACTTGCAAACTAGAAAAGTAAATAAGCATCCGATCTGTGAAAATCAGAGTCAGTAAATCCGAGTCAACCTTGGCACACACATAATTTAATTTTGGAGGGCGTTCTCATGTTTCTCCCCAGTCACACAGTTCATTTCAGACCGTGAAGAAACAGAACCATGAAACCTTGATGAGTCCAAATGAGCAGCCTGTGAGAGGCCTCCCTCGCCTCCAAACACTGTGCTCATTTCTGCAGCATCAGCTACCCCTGCCTCCACCGGCTGTGTCCTCCATCTCCACTCACCACTCCCTGCAAAGAGCTGAGGAGTTTGGAACTGGCTCTGATTCTCACTGGCACAGCTGGAACCCCTACCAGGGTGAGTGTGCGCTCAGTAACTGATGGCTCTCCCCCTAGAAATCACTGCCTGTTCATTCACATCCTGGAGGCATTGATTAGGCATCACAGATGTCCCTGCTCTAGCTTTAATTAGATCATTATCTTACCTAATAAGGGATCTGGCCACCAAGTGCCCTGGAGGACATGGTCAGGGCCATCTGGCTGTCCGTCATGGCCTCACTCCTCTGTGTGGTCATTGTTCCTTGTCCTAAGCATAAGGACTCATTTACTCCAATACTCTCCATGCTATAAAAGTCTTTCTAGGATTTCAGCCAGATAAAAATTACTTACGCAAAATCAGGAATTTTCACCCAGTATTCCTGTCTGTGCTTTTGGGTCCCTTGGTAGGAATACACATCACAGCCCTCTTGCAGTGCCAGGCAGGAAATGTAGCACAGGCTCTAGCCAGTAAATCCAGGATATTCTCTCAACTGAGAGCTCTTTCCCTCTCGCTTGAAGACTACCCCTCTTCCAGGTGGTGCCTGACCTATCAGCCAGGGAGCTGGGTGACCGAGAATCCTGGTTGCTATGAGAAAGACATGAAGTATAAATAAAGAAGAAATCGGGGTTGTTGCGAGCCACTGAAAGTTGGGGTTGTTTTTCCCACAGCACAGTCTGCCTTGCATGCACACAGGGCGACATGGGAGAGCGAGGAGAGGCTGGAAGCTGTCTGGTGAGTGAGCTGGAGATGGGAGAGAAGCATCAACCCTGCACACCCCGATCAGTTCCCAGTCTGAGCACAGGGCTCAGGTTGTTAGGCACAACACCCCATTCCAGCCTCACTCTGCACTGGAGGGACCGATTGAGAGCATGCAGGGAGAAACTATGTCTGCTAAGTATTTAGAAAGGCATCACACGCTTTTACTCCCAGATAACATACATGTGCACTGTGAATACATTTATGGACATTGGAAAGAAGTCAGAAGTGCATATGTATGAAAAGAATTATTCAGTCTTGCAGACCACGTGTAGGATATGCCAAGAGTCTCTAGAAACATTTCATTTCCCACTAGAAATATTCAACCCTCAGTTCTCCAAACCCAAAAAAAGAGACCCACAGTTTAGTTGACACCTGTCAAGAAGCATCTGCAGGGAGAGGAGGTGGCACTCCGTCCCCAACTTCTGATCTCAACCTCCCTCTGCCTCAGTGAATAGTCAAAGTTAGCAATGCACACCTTCCAGTACCGCACTGCCCTGATTGAAAATTTCTAAACAACCCTCATGTCCTCTTCCATTCAGACACCAAGAGCTGAGACTCATGGTGGTCTATGATCACCCATCATTTTGCTCATGGAAAAAACAGCTGCCTGTAGGAAGGCTGACCAGAGCTCACTCAGGCTCCATTTCCACATTATCACAGCCCACTCAGTAATACTCAGTCACAGAGCCCCACAGTCTGCAAAGATCAGAGACAGTGAGAGTTAGGAGCAAAACTTCAGCTTCCACCTGCCCAGGACCTCAGCTTCCTGCATAGGCTGGACTAGGAGTAGGCAGACTCTCAGGGCACAGGCTCAGAAATGAGAAGAGTCCTATGGCCAGCAGAAATGCAACCACTGGGGCTCCGGATGCTCCACTCCATTGCTCAGCACGGCCTTGCCCTACAGGGGAGCCGCTGGTTTGGAGACACTTGTGAGTGGACACAGCATGAAGTCACAATAATAACTTGTCCACTGCACAGGGCAATGTGCTGGGCTAAAGGATCCACATAGATGAAGCACATGCCCAATTCCTGAGCTCCAAGAACCACTGGCCAGGCCTGCGACCTTCACATTTTTCTCTGTCCAGCACCATATGCATCTTTCATCCCTTTTTCTAGTATCATCATCTGTCTTCTCACATATCTTCATGGTGGACTGGGACCAGGGATTAATTTGCCTTCCGGTTTACTTTGCTTGTGTGCATTTCCCTTAGAAAGTGTCTGCTTACTACTAACATAATAATCGAATGCAGAAATATTGGTAGCATTCGATGCAGTTCCAGAATTCTTGACCACTTGCTCTATGTACACCTTTTTCAAGGCTCATTTTACTGCTCCTGCCCCTCTGTGGAATGCGGAGGGGGCTGTAAGAGGCCCCTGTGTTCAGCTCTGAATTAGAGTTTGAATTTTAGACACAAGAAATGAACATTGTAAGTGCTAGGAGGAGGTTTGTTATTTTAATGTAAGTTAAATTATGCTGAAATAGTCACAAACTCTGTAATTGTAAGTACCTGCTTAGTTTTCAGTTGAATGGTCCCTGGAAACAGATATCACTGTGGAAACCAAATCAAGACAAGGAGCCCAAATGGC